>NW_009953725.1:619320-634365 GCF_000747805.2 Chaetura pelagica
GAGTGTTATTATAGTAGTTTCAGAGGGTTAACTGCATTGTGGCTAAACATAGCTCTCCTACCAGCTGTTAGTGGTATTACTTACTCCTCCTTGATTTTGTTGTAATGAACAGGGTAGCTGAGGCTGTATGCCTGGCATGATTGCTGCAATAGTTGTAAGGCCCACATATTTCTGTAGAGAGAAATATCTAGAGAGATAAAAACCCAAGGGCCGTTCAGAGGAACGGAACTTCTCAGTTCCGGATGAAACTAGGGTTGCTGTTCATAATCTCAAAGATTTAAAAGGCTTACAGTGCTTCTTCAAAAGTCCTGTTTTCATCAGTAAGGAACAGACCAAAATATCTTTGCTGGCCAGTTCCAGTTCTCTTGGCATCTAGTTAGCTTTTGCCTGACAGTCCATTTTCTGCCTTCAGTTTCAAATGCAGCCTTTTCCCTGGAGATAGCATCGTTTACAGGTGTGTTCCTGTCTCTACCAGTGTCAGCTTCCTGCTCTTCGACCTCTTTATTTAGTGTATTTCTATTTCAGCTTTGTAGTTGTTGATATCACAAAGAGCTGTTAAAGACTGAAGTCAAGGGTGTGCTATCAAGCTTCATATTGTGCTTCATACATTTTCTTCTGCACTGAGAAACTATGTTTTAATACAGAAGGAGCTGTGAACCTGTCTTGAATAGAAGAAAGCTGAATCCTTATTTGAAAGGAGTCGTCAGGAATCCAACAAATGCTTAGATCCTGAAGTTAACTGAGATAACTTTAGGCAGTCTTCACCACGGCTTACATAAGTAATACTTCAAAATCAAGAGCAGGCCACTTCAGTAGCTTAATGTGGCACCATAAGGACATGTCCTACAGTGTTGTGTAATACGAACGTTTTCCCTTTTCTATGCCATATTTGTTCTTGTGCAACACTGGATATTGTCAACTTCATTTCAGGGAGATGCTTCTCCTGAAAAAGGCATTTGTAACGAGAGCCTTCCATTTAAGAAGACTCAACAGTAATTACAGAAGGGCTGCGTGTTTCTGCCGCCTGATAAATGTCAGTATGCCTACCTGTGTGCAAGTATGGATGTAATTTGGCTCAAGTGCAAGTAACTCCTCAGGGCCATCATATTTCTCTCATGATTCTCCTCTCAAGTTTTGTATCAATCAACAGAGAAGTTTAAATTAAACTGTGAGACCATGTCTGCATGATACGTTAAGTTCACTGTGCTTATTTATTCTGGTTAACCAGATACATCAGCAAGAGGCATCATCTGTTTACTTGGGTCCTTAATATGAGCTGTGTAGTGACACCCTCTGAACTCTTTCAGGTCTGGAAGTAGTCAGAGGTGTCTTTGTTTTGTTTTTCAGTCTAAGAGATTATAGTAAAATCTGTCTCTGTTCCATGTAGGAAGTGTATTGGATACGTGTATGATCTATAAAAATTGACAAGGATGTAATTTCTTTGATGCTGTGCTATCTGAAAAGCAATGTGAGGTTGGATGTGTTGTGAGTTGCATTCCCAGCCTGGTTTTAGCAATTTAAATAGCCAGATGGCCATTAATGTTAGTGAGGATTCCTTAAAGCTGTACCAAGTTTCTGGATCTGTGCAGGCAGAAGTTAAGAGTATTTCTAACAGTAGATTTAGTAAGAGTACTTTTTATTTCTTTCATTTTACTGTTAAATGTTTCATTATACTAAAATGATCTTTGTCATCATTGGTGAAAAGAAAGACTTTAGCCTGACGGACTTGAGTTTCCAAGTACATTAGGGTTCTTGCTCATTAGTGTCTGTCAAAGAGCTTCTTTTCCGTTGCTGGTTTTGTTTGTCTGATGATTCTTGAAGATTAATATATTAGTCCTTGCTTCCATACGAGTACAATGTTTTTTTTCAGTGGGTTTCCTTCACTTTTCTCCTTGCACTTCAATAAAGTTAATGTTTCTTCTGGATTTGGTGAGACCACTGCAGTCTCTGAGAGGTCTTTATCATTAATAGATTAGAAAATTTCTAGTTGATATTATCCTTCAGAGCCTATGGAAAGCAGCTCGCTACTTCTGTTCTTCATCAGGATGACTTTCATGATTTCACTTTTTTGGGTTTCTCTTTTATATTGCAGGGTTTCTTTTGGGGTCTAGTCTGGGTTTTGGCTGAAGCTAAGATTCAGCCTGCCTTTGATTTTTGTTAGAAAATTGTTTTTCCTGTGCTCTTCTTAAACTGTATAGCTTCATAAGTTGAACAGAATAGGTACTGTCCAACTTGCTTTGAACCACCTACTTCAGATGGTCCCTTTAAGTCTATGCAGCTAGCTGGAAGATCAAAGGATACAGAAGTTTTAGAGACAGTTTTAGTGGATGCTGGTCATTTGAAAACCTCTTGCTAGACTGCTAAGGCAGAACTTAAGTTGTAGCTTGTAACTCTGACATTATTAAAGAAAGCCACCATTCTGGGTATCTGAAGAATATTTGTACTGACAATTACATGTATTTAGAAACCATGTGGTCTTTGGATGCCGTCTTAAGTAACTACTGTGTTACAAAGAAATTGGAAAGTGATTCTGTCTAAACTGTGGGTGTGGGGAGCTGCTGACTGTCTGTAGACGGATGTGTCGGTTGTTATGAGGGTCTTTAAGAGAAATGTTTCTCTGAGGTGTCATTTCTGTGTTTGTTTATCACTTACCTATCCTGGAGTCTATGCTCGTAAGGTTTTGAAGCTGACTAGAACCAGTTACTGTTTTTGTAGACAAGACATCTTTGAATGGGTGAACTTTGCGCATAGTCTGGCAAAGGAGGCATCATCATGAGTGTGGCTTTCCTGTGGTGACACTCATTTGCACTCTGGGTGTGCAGAGCCTGTTTCTTGTGGAGAACTCAGTTCTATCTTTGTTGCTAGTGATGCTTTTGCATGCAGTCCCTGTACCAAAAATACAGGGTAGGAGAAATGAGAAGAGAATGTGTGCAGGTCTATGCCTGTTACAGAGGCAATTTTGTTGACAGAATAAACCTGAAGAATGCATTTCTAAGAAATAAAATTACTGATGGGAAGTAGTCTGCACACTACTGCTTTTAGTTTCAAGAAGTTGACTACTTGTCCTCTTTGCAGGCAATTTCCTAACTGCATAATCTGTGTATTATAGTCTCAAAGTGTTTGCATGTATGAGTCTTTGGGTTTTTGACAAGTGGCATTAACTTGAAGCCTTTAATTTCTAAGGATGTAGACAGTTTCTGCAAACTGACAAGGATATAATTTGAAGAGAAAATCCAGGTGCTTCTTGGTGCCTGTTCAGAAAGCATGTGAAGTAAATGGAGGGAAGATTTGCTGTCCTAGTAGTTGTTTGAGAGAACAACTGAAATGTCAACAGTTACACTTTTTTTTTTTTTCTTTTAGAATGAGATACGTGACTGAAAAAAAGTAGTAATTGAGAATGTGATAGAACTCTTCCTACCTCTTATTTGACTTGATTGGCTGTAAGTGTTCCTGCACAGTCACAGGATTGAACACCTGAGTAAAAGTTATTAAGTCTTTCAGTAATTGCATGATTTATCATCCTGTGTGCCAGTTAGTGAAGTAAATCTGTTTTATGACATTCACAAGATTTAAACTTATTGTCCAACAGCTTCCTACTAAAAATGCAACTTATAATAATGTATATCTTCCAGCTTTTGATCTTCTGTTTTTGTATTCTGCTTCCAGTTTTGTCCTCTTTCAGATTGTGTTGCCCACACAGTGCCGTGGTGTAAGTCTAGAAGTAAATTTTCTTAATACTCAGAACTAAAATAATTAAGATGCTTCTCTTCAGGTTATTCACACCATTTCTCAGTGTTTAAGGTGCTTAATTTTAGAATTGTTAGTTGATAGGGTAAGGTTTTAAAGAGCTTGTGTATGTTCCACATGACTGATTTTTATATTTTTCTTAACTGTTCCTTCCAGACTGACTTTGGAAATGTGTTACTTTTTCTTGTAATAACAAATTATCAGACCTACTGGTCGTCTTTTGGAAGTGCAAACACGCAGCTTTATTATCCCAGTGTTTTTTGTTATTTTTCATTTGTAATTGTGGCTTACATGCTCTTCCACTATATAGTGTCATTTGCTGTCTCAATAATACTACAGCAAAATTATGCTAGTTACTTCCTCAGGTAGCAGATTGTTGGCGGGTGGTAATGGTGTGAATGTAGTTTTTATTCAGGTTTACTTTCTTAATCAGATTCACCTCCTCCATGAGTTCATGCCTTTTCCTTCTTTTATTTATGCCACTCTATGCCTTCATTTCTGGGTGTATACTGGATGGCTCTTTTCTGAGTTTGTTGACTGGGAAAGTAAATTATACTTATATTCCATTTATATTGTAAAGTAACTATTAAAGAAACTGCACATCTGTGCTGACTAGTGTGGAGAGGGGATGGAGAAGTTTAGCTTGTTTTGATAATTTCATCTTTCCAGTTCCAGTTTTTCTGGTAACAGCTGGCAAAAGTGTTAAGGATCTCAAGTATTTTGAGAGGGCATGTGTATATTCTGACATAGAGCTAATACATTTTTTGAGTGTTTGAGCATGTTAGGGACAAGCAGATACTGTAGTCATGAAACACTGGATTTTTTACTTGATGGATAATTCTTTGCTATGGAAGCTGTCTTCGATAGGATATCTTAAGGAATCCTTGTACTGGTGTTAAGTGTTCACAGTTAGAAGTATTACAAGGAAAAATAAATTACAAGGAAATAGAGCTTTATAATGAACATGAGAATTCTTCTGGGTGATACTAATGAAACTATTATGATTATGCTTATTGTGATTATGTCTGCTTTTTTCAACCTTAGGTGCCAAGTGTCGTGGAGAATATTAATTGAAAACCAAGAAAATGTCTATAATTGTTTTACATTTAAAAGTTGATATGTGTCCTATTTTAATTTCAACTGTACCAAACATGTTAGTCTAATTAGAATACTTCTGTGAAAATGTTTTTATTGACTTTTGGGAGTCATCTTAGGGTTTTAAAAGTAATAAAAAGAAATCGTTTGCAGTAAACATTCATGTCTAACAGTAATCCTTTATTATAGCTTTCTACAGTGGGGTTTTCAGTTAATTCTGAAGACTTTAAAAAAGATAATATTTGTTCTCTTCATATTTTTGTTTATCTTCCTAGGTTCACTTATTCCCATTTTGTGATACTGTATTTTCGTATTACTCTTGCATATTTAAGAGATTAGGCTTTAAGTTAATACGGGACTTTTACAAATAACATGTTAAACTTCAGGAAAACAAGCATGGAGCTAGTAGCATTTTCTAATTTGAGTATGTTGGGTTTTTTTCCATACTTTCTCAAGTAAATTGTGGCATTAGCTACATTTGAGGGCGCAAGCTTACTGTGAAAGTACTGTTTAGTTTTTAATTGAGTCAACATAATGTGTGCATGTGGTTTTGAGCCAAATTCCAAAGGTCGTGACAAATGCTGTTTCTTCTATACTGCCTGGGATATTCATTAATGGACAAATTTGAGTGGCTACATATCTGCTAGCATTCATTGATGTCCATAAATGCATATTTCTACAGCAGCAAAACTTAATATGTCTGAAACCTCATGTAAAAGAAAAGTGAATTCTTGTATATTACATCTCACGTGTTTGAAAGCTATCTTCTTTCCAAGTTTCTGAGCTTAGGTTTCTGGAGCCAGTAGGAGGAAAAACTCGCTTACTGAAGAGTCTGCCTTCCTTTTCTTTCTTTGAAAGCACTTTCTTTCTGTCTGTAAAGGGGGCCTTTTGGTGTGTCTTTTGCTAAGTGATCTTACTCTAGTCATGCTGATAAGCAGTCTCAGTGGCTTGGGTTCTGTAGTCAGATACTTTAGAAAACCGAGGTGGAGTCAGTAACAATTACAGTCTTCTAAGTTCCTCACAGGTAGGTAGTTTTTTGTTCTGAGATGCGTAGGGGTGGGAAGGATCGCATAAACCTGAATTTGGGAACAATATTTCGTAATCATTAAGTAAAAAACATACTTGTCCAAAGGTCTCCCAGGAAAAACAGGACCTGAAGGGATTTTAATCTTAGAAGAGAATAGATTTCTCACATTAAATTTAAGTTTCCATGAATGTAAACTGTTTCTAAGTCAGTTTGGGTTTTTTGATCATGACACTGGAACTTTTTAAATTGGAATTGGTTGTTTTTGTAATCCCTCTGATCTAATATGTACTTCTCACTTGATACTTCCTCTGTATACATAAACAATGTCAATATTTTATCTACATTTAGTTTCCTGGTATTTAAGGCCTATTTTCATTTTAGAGTTCAAGTAAACTGAATCTTCATTTACTGTATGCTACTTGCTGTCTTCCCCAAACTCAAGGAAGGGTTTATTATAAGATGATTGGAACTGACTAGTAGCTCAAACATTAAGATTTCAGTAGCCTGTTGTACTACAGTGCAATGTCATTATTCAGGCACTCAATAAAATAAAAAATATTTCTATAGTTGCTTTTTGCTTTGTCTTACTACTTGTAGATGAATATGTCTTGTTGTTGTTGTAGCTATTACAGGTACACAATTAATAATTGCTGTAGTAGGATTGTGCAATAGTTCTTTTAAGGGACAGCTGCATGACATAAGGACGCAACACAGATGTTAGCTTTCTAGTACACACTCAAATTGGAAATAAAAACAAATAAAAAATTGAGAAACTGTTGAGAGTTACATCACAGGAGACTATAATTTGGATAATGGTTCAGTCCTAAGCATTTGTCTTTGTATGATGTAATTATTGTCATGCAGATTTCTATAATTAGGATCTGAAAATGTTGTTAAAAGAACACTCTTTGGATTTAACTTATGTAAGTAGTTAAGTATTTATTATTTTTTACTTGGCTTTCAGTTTATCTAAAGGTACAGCCACTTTTAAACCAATGTGGTTCAGTTTTCTTTAAACAAAACAAAACAAAGTCTTCCCATAGATTTATGGCACATTCTAGATATCTGCATGGTAGAGGAAAAACAAATTAACTTGTTCAAAATGTCTCCAATTACATCAGTGGACTTTCAATCAACTGTTTAGAAATAGATATCCTGATTCCAGTCTGTAGCCTATGGGACACTCATGCTGTTAATTACAGCAGTTTTAGTATTTCTTGATGTAGTAATGTAGTAAGTTACAATGTGTGATTTCCCCAAGATCTTGACATGATCTTGTTCACCACAGGGAGGCTTGCTGGAAAGTAACAGAGCCATACTTTTATTAATAAGAGTAGGATTTTGCCGTTGCAATTTAACAGTGATGTTTGATTAACTGTAAAGCATGAGTGCTTCTGCTAAAGTGCCAATAGCTGATGGAGATGTAATTTAAGATGTATCATCCTCTGCAGTGTTCGTTAAGAAGGAAGAACAAAAACTATTAATAGCAGTCATTTTCAGGCAGTAGACATATTTTAATTTTGTCTGTGACCTCATGTAGTATTAGTTAAATGATGAAAGATTCTTTTTTCCATATACATGGTATCAGAAAGTTACATCATAGTTTTTAGTCTAGCATCTTACTTTTTTGTTTTTGGAACAATCCAGCTTTTTTCTGCAAGCAGTGTTTTCATCATGTCAATGTACTCTTTTTGCAATATGTCTGCAAGCTATACAGTCTGTAATGTAATTGAATAAGTCCTTCCTACAGAGGATTTAAGAAGGCTGTGGTGTTAAACTGAAAAGTTAATATCTCAAATCTTAAAAGCTTTTGTTCTTGCATTGGGATTCCAGATGTAGGACAGTCAAATGTAACTATCTGAATTCTGCTAAATGCATTTTTCTCAACTTCAAAAAGAATTGGAACTCTTCAGAAATTATTGTTCAGACTTTGGTTTTGTATACGTGCTGTGATGCCATAACCAACACAGAAAGAAGAAATCTTAATAAATCTTAATAAACCCTAGTGTAAATAGTCACCAAGTTTCAGTCAAAAATAAATACATCACAATTTCCTAATTCTGATTTAGTGAACGGTTAATTTATCTTACTATTGCATTCCTTACTGCATTATGCCAAGACAAGCTTGTTGTCAAGAGAAGGAATAATTCACGCATATATCTTTATAAAAGGAGAAACATTTCTATTTTGTTAGTTCATGTATCTCATCAAGAGACTTAGTTCTGTTTCTCACTACATTTTGTAGTAAGATTTTTTCTTAAACATGGTGCATGGAATGTGAACTTGGACTATATTCACCACATTATTTTGATATGCTGTGTTGGTACGGCCAGATTTTTAAAAAGAAGTGTTCTAATTGTGTTGTATTTGAAATTAGTGGAAATGTAACAAATGCATGAAAATGAAGCTAAATTTGAAATGTGCAGAGTTGAAAAACCTGGTTTTGATCTTCATTACTTAGTTATTATCATTTTAATTGGAATATTGACTTTACTGGGAGCAAACTGAGGCCATGTGTGTGCCAAAACCTTGAACTTGAATGCATTCCAAGCAAAACATTGTCCTGTGTTTATAGATTTATTTAATTTTTTTGAGAGAGAGAGCTCGTGGAGGCTGTTTTTTCCATGTGAGAGTCAAATTCCTGGTCTGTATTTAGATGAAAAATAAACTTTCAGAAGGGTTTTAAGTCAGATTTTTGTACTGTATTTATTCTAAATGTGCCCAAACCACATTTAAAAACTCACCGTTTTGAAAAATGTTGTCTGTGACTTCTTACTGTTGCAGGAGTTGTAATTGTTACTGTTGTTGGTTTTACTTTTCAAGGTACCCAGAGAATGGCATAATAGAAATGGACACCAGTAATCTTCGACCCCGAGCAAGAACCATTCTGAAGTGGAGCGAACTGAAAGTGGGTGATGTGGTGATGGTTAACTACAATGTTGAGACTCCAGAAGAAAGAGGATTTTGGTTTGATGCAGAAATTACGTCTTTGAGAGAAATCTCAAGGACTAACAAAGAGGTTCATGCTAAAATTCTTCTGGGGTAAGATTTGTTTGACCAACTCATAAAATCTTGGTATATAATATAAAGTATGTTTGTTGGTTTTTATAATCTTCTAGTCATCATTAGATTAAAATTAATTTCATACTTTGATTCCACAGCTGTCTGAGTCATGGAATTACAGTGCATGTTTTCTACAGTGTGCAGACTTAGCTATGAGTCAGAGTTTTTACATTTCCTGAGACTGCTGGAGGCAACCATAAGGTTTCATGTATTAGCTGTTATTTCAATTTATTTGAGTGTGGTTATGTTTATATTCCTTTATATGTTATATATTTATAAAGTTACGTTAATGCATGTGTATATTATATGTTCAAATCTGGTGAAAGCTGAACATTTTCAGGAATTTTTGAGATAACTGGGAACACCTAGGTCTCACTGAGTATTAGTCATCTCTGAAATTTGAGTAAATCTCTGAACTGGCTGACAAAATTTTTAAAGAATAAAATAATTATGTGGGCATTATAGCTTCTCTAAGTAAAATGTGGATCTGTGGGCTGTGGGAATCAAGAGTTTTCATGTGACTGAAGTCACCTGAGTATCTTCGCTTTGTTTTCCTATTTCATTTAAGAACCTATATATAGTTCTTTAAGAACAGTGTTATCTGCATAAATCCAAACATTGTTACTATCGATAAGCTGTGTGATTGCCTTCTTAGGGATGCCAGTCTTCATTGGCAGTCTTGCTAAGTCCTCCTTTTCTTCATTCCTTTAACATCATTTTTTCTGACACAAAAGAACAAAGACCAAATAGATCCAGTCTGCCACCCTCATCCTTGGAGAAGAGGGTGTTTAAGGGGCTGTATGGGTACTTACATGTTAGGAGTGAAACCGATTTTAAAACTAAATTTGAACTGGAGTGAAATTTCTCTTTACTTAAAAAAATTATTGATCTGATGTTGGCATTTACTCAATGAGTAGCAGTGTTGTTCTGAGAGTATATTCCTTAAACTGAATACACTATTTGTTTATTAGTGTAGTTTTCATTATGAGAAAGGAGAATTCTTTTATGAAGACTTAAAGTGTAGGACATGGTTAATTGAAAGAGACATGCAGAAGACTTAGGATAAGATGCAGTCAGTGTTTTGTGGAAAAAATGCTGTCATACCTAGTAGTGGGAAATAGGAAATACATTGACTTGGTAAGTCGTGCAAGTAAATGAAAATCTGTTTTGTGGATGTTTTTTAATTTTAGAATTACAGGAGTTTTATTAGACAATTTCAATGTATAATGTCTGGTATGTATTAATAGAGAAGGCATATGAGTTTATGTTGTAGACAAAGCAGAAAAACCCCACACCTTCAAAAGTTAAGCAAGAAGAAGTGAGTAGGTAGCTAGAATTATTAAGTTGGAAGGGAGAAGAGATTAAGAAATGGAGGTCAGTCCAGAGATATGAGGAATTTCATTGTAATGCATTTAATATTGTATGCCACATGGTGAATCAGGGATGAACTTCATGACCTTCTACAATCAGAACTGTTTAGGTATCAATTTACATTGAGTTCAAATGTCTATTGATGGCATTATTCAAAACTCTTCTTTTAGAGTTTTTCCCATTTATGAAAATCTGTTTGTCAAAATATGTTTATTGACAAAAGCAAGCATATGATGGGTAATAAAGTATACTGCTCATACTGTTGGAATTCTATAGCATAAGCTCATAGTTAGGCTTCAAATTTTAAGTTGGTCACTTCAAATACTGTGGGTACTGTTGCACGTACCGTGGAGTTGCCCATAGTATGGACACCTCATATCATAGGAGTTTTGGGAAAAAAGGCACAGTTGACAAATACATTGTTGTAAGTTGGCGAATATAAGTCCATTTTTCAAATGGAATCTTATTTCAGTGAATTTTCTTCCTAAGAATTTAGGCTTAATTTACATGTTGATAAATTGTATGTGCAGTAATTAACTAGTTTACAGCAAACAAGGTTTCCAAAGTCCTGCCATTTCTGATACTTATCAAGGAATAATTCTGCAAGACCTGTGCTAAGTCATTCTCACATTTAGAAGTACAAGATAAATCCGTTAATATTAATAAACTTGTGTAAGGAGCATTCTGCTGCAACAGGAATCCCTTTACATTTCAGATATGTTTACTTTCAAAATAAAAACCAATCTCTTAGTGTGCCAATGCTTATTAAAAATAATAATAATATAGTAATGTAATATAAATGCACTAAAAGACATTGATATAAATTAATTTAGAATTAGAACACAATTATGTTACAGGAGTGTTTTAGTCTATAATAATTAATGTGCAACTATTCCATAATTTAATATATTATTGTTACATTATCATGAGTTCTTACCATAATATTAGCATTAGATAATTTTTTTAAAAATAAAGGTGAAATCTGCTTTTAATGCCTTTTGAGCATATGTTAGCTAGTGACTCTTTGTTTACTACTTAAGAACAACCTTAGCAGGCAGTAAAGGGAGGCAGAGTTCTTAGGGTTGCTTCAGATGTGTTAATGGTTTGGACTTTTTTCCCTTTCTGGTATTACTTCCAAGAGGCTTTGTGTAAAACTGTTTTGTATGCAGTACTTGAATCTTTGATTTATTGATGTTGGTTGCTTTTGTCAAAGATTTTGTGAAGCTGTCGGCAAAATAATTAGAAGCAATCATCACAGAATCACAGAATGTTAGGGGTTGGGAGGGCCCTCTGGAGATCATTGAGTCCAACACCACTGCCAGAGCAGGACTACCTAGGGCAGGTCACACAGAAACACCACCAGATGGGTCTTGAAAGTGTCCAGAGAAGACACCACAGCTTCTCTGGGCAGCCTGTTCCAGTGCTCTGTCACCCTCAAAGTAAATAAGTTTTTCCTCATGTTGAGGTGAAACTTCCTGTGTTTGCATCCGTTGCCCCTTGTGTAGTCACAGGGCATGACTGAAAAGAGACTGGCTCCTCCTTCTTGACACCCACCCTTCAGATACTTGTGTACATTAATAAGGTCCCCTCTTAGTCTTCTCTTCTCAAGACTAAACAGCCCCAGGTCTTTCAGGTTTTCCTCGTATGGTAGATGTTCCAGTCCCTTAATCATCCTCATATTCCTCTGTTGGACTCTCTCAGGTAGATCCCTGTCCCTCTTGAACTGGGGAGACCAGAACAGAACACAATACTGCAGATGTGATCTCACTAGGGCAGAGTAGAGTGGGAGGAGAACCTTCCTTGGTCTGTTGGATACACTCCTCCCAGTGCACCCCAGGATACTATTGGCCTTCTTGGCCACAATGGCATATTGCTGCACCAGGCATAACTTGTTGTCCACCAAGACTCCAAGGTCCTTCTCCACAGAGCTGCTTTGTTGCAGGTCAGGTCCTAATCTGTACTGGTGAATGGTTTATTCCTTCCTAGGTGCAGGATTTTACACTTGCTCTTGCTGACTCTCATTGGGTTCCTCTTTGCCCAGTTCTCCAGTCTGTCCAGATCTTCCTCAATGGCTGCACAGCTGGTGAATCAGCCAATCCTCCCAGTTTCCTTCAGCAAACTTGCTGAAGATACTCCGTCGCCTTCTCCAGGTCACTGATGAAGATGTTGAACAGGACTGAACCCAGCAGTGACACCTGGGGAACTCCACTATTTACAGGTCTCCAGATGGACTCCACACCATTGACAACCACTTATTGTTTAGCCAGTTCTCAGTCCATCTCACTGTCCACTCCTCTACATCACACTTCCTGAGCTTGCTCATGAGGGTATTATGGGACACAATGTCGAAACCTTGCCAAGGTCAAGGTAGGCTCTCCCTGCATCTACCCATTCAGACACACCATCATAGAAGGCTATCAGATTAGTCAAGCATGATGTCGCCTTGGTAAATCCATGCTGACTACTCCTGATAATCTTCTCTTCCATGTGCTTAGAGATGGTCTCCATGATTTTTCCAGGGATGGAGGTGAGGCTGACTGGTCTGTAGTTTCCTGGATTCCTTGCTGTTTTTGAAGACTGGAGTGACACTGGCTTTCCTCCAGTCCTCAGGCATCTCTGTTTTTTGCCATGAACTTTCAAAAGTGGTGGAGAGTGGTAGAGCAACATCAGCCACCTCTCTCCACACTCGTGAGTGCATTCCATTGGGGCCCATGGATTTGTGTATGTTCAGTTTACCCAAATGATCTCTAACCCAATCCTCATTGACCAGTGGAGGGTCTTCCTTTCTCCAGGCTTTCTCACTCATCTCCATGGTCTGGGATTCACAAGGGCTGGTATTAGGAGTAAAGACTGAAGCAAAGAAGGTATTCAGTAACTCTGCCTTCTTTGCATCCTCTGCTACCAGGGCTCCCACCTCATTCACTTCTGGGCCCACATTTTCCCTGTTCTTCCTTTTACCACTGACGTGTTTATTCTCTTTTTGCAAAGTGTGCCTCTATTTTTTAATATTCTCTAGTTTTCTTTTTCCAGAGTGTCTTCTGTTTCCTGATGAAAGCAGTTATTTGTAAGCCACAGTAATATAAATTGTCTTTTCTGCACTTTAAATGGTGTTCATCAGATGCCTGTTTCTGGTGGGTTGTGAGTCATGCAGAATGTTTACTGTTTATTTTTAACATTGGAGCTGGCCGACATGATTAAAGTCACCACACCAAACCAAAGTAGTTCAAATGGTGTTTCATGTTTTCTCCTTCCTATATCTCAAGTTAAATGGAGACAAAAGCTTCTCTTATTTTTCTTCATTCAGCCTTTGAAACTGTGAGTTTAGCAAGGACTCTGTCAATACTAAGACTTGTTTAAATTTTGTTTAAGCCTGTGTGGAGTTACACAAGAATACCAGAAATACATACTCTGCAGATGTTAACTCTTTGACTAAGTGACTGAGAAGCGGGAAACTACAGACCTGTCAGCCTGACCTTGGTACCAGGGAGGGTCATGGAGCAGATCATCTAGAGTGTTTTTAGAAGACATAGAGAGGATAATCAGGGAATCAGGCCCAGTCAGCACCAGTTTATGAAAGGCAGGTCCTGTGTGACGAACCTGATCTTATTTTATAACCTGGTGACCAAATTATTGGACAAGGGAAGGGCTGTGGATATTGTCTATCTGGATCTCCAAAAAGCATTTGACACAGTTCCCCATAGCACTCTCATAAAAAAACTGGCTGCTCGTGGCCTGGAAGAGCACACGATCTGTTGGATCCACCACTGGCTGGACAGTCAGGCCCAAAGAGTGGTGGTCAATGGAGTCAAATCCAGCTGGGGCTTGTCACAAATGGTGTTCTTTGGGGCTCAGTGTTGGGACCATTTCTGTTTAACATCTTTACTGATGATCTTGATAAGGACACAGAGTGTATTATCAGTAAGTTTGCAGATGACACCAAGCTAGGCAGGAGTGTTGATCTGCATGAGGATAGGAAGGCTCTACAGAGAAGTTTGGATGGATTGGATCATTGGGCTGATGTTAATGGTCTGGGCTTCAACAAGACCAAGTGCTGGGTCCTGCTTGGGCCACGACAACCCCAGGCAACACTACAGGCTTGGGGAAGTGTGGCTGGAAAGTGTCTGGCAGAAGAGGACCTGAGGGTTCTCATTGACAAGCGGCTGAATATGAGCCAGCAGTGTGCCCAGGTGGCCAAGAAAGCCACTAGCATCCTGGCTTGTCTTAGAAATAGTGTGACCAGCAGAAGTAGAGAGGTGATTGTCCCCCTGTACTCAGCACTGGTGAAGCCACACCTGGAGTGTTGTGTCCAGTTTTGGGCACCTCAATTCAAGAGAGATATCGAGGTGCAGGAGTGAGTACAGAGGAGGACAACGAAGCTGGTGAAGGGCCTAGAGAATAGGTCTTATGAAGAACACTTGAAGGAGCTGGGAATGTTTAGTTTGAGGAAGATGAGGCTGAGGGGAGACCTCATCAGTCTCTACAACTACCTGAAAGGTCATTGTAAAGAGGTTGGTGCTAGTCTTTTTTCACACATAATTAGTGGGTTGGGAGGGCCCTCTGGAGATCATTGAGTCCAACACCACTGCCAGAGCAGGACTACCTAGGGCAGGTCACACAGAAACACCACCAGATGGGTCTTGAAAGTGTCCAGAGAAGACACCACAGCTTCTCTGCGCAGCCTGTTCCAGTGCTCTGTCACCCTCAAAGTAAATAAGATTTTCCTCATGTTGAGGTGAAACTTC
>NW_009953725.1:634448-645710 GCF_000747805.2 Chaetura pelagica
CCACCCTTCAGATACTTGTGTACATTAATAAGGTCCCCTCTTAGTCTTCTCTTCTCAAGACTAAACAGCCCCAGGTCTTTCAGGTTTTCCTCGTATGGTAGATGTTCCAGTCCCTTAATCATCCTCATATTCCTCTGTTGGACTCTCTCAGGTAGATCCCTGTCCCTCTTGAACTGGGGAGACCAGAACAGAACACAATACTGCAGATGTGATCTCACTAGGGCAGAGTAGAGTGGGAGGAGAACCTTCCTTGGTCTGTTGGATACACTCCTCCCAGTGCACCCCAGGATACTATTGGCCTTCTTGGCCACAATGGCATATTGCTGCACCAGGCATAACTTGTTGTCCACCAAGACTCCAAGGTCCTTCTCCACAGAGCTGCTTTGTTGCAGGTCAGGTCCTAATCTGTACTGGTGAATGGTTTATTCCTTCCTAGGTGCAGGATTTTACACTTGCTCTTGCTGACTCTCATTGGGTTCCTCTTTGCCCAGTTCTCCAGTCTGTCCAGATCTTCCTCAATGGCTGCACAGCTGGTGAATCAGCCAATCCTCCCAGTTTCCTTCAGCAAACTTGCTGAAGATACTCCGTCGCCTTCTCCAGGTCACTGATGAAGATGTTGAACAGGACTGAACCCAGCAGTGACACCTGGGGAACTCCACTATTTACAGGTCTCCAGATGGACTCCACACCATTGACAACCACTTATTGTTTAGCCAGTTCTCAGTCCATCTCACTGTCCACTCCTCTACATCACACTTCCTGAGCTTGCTCATGAGGGTATTATGGGACACAATGTCGAAACCTTGCCAAGGTCAAGGTAGGCTCTCCCTGCATCTACCCATTCAGACACACCATCATAGAAGGCTATCAGATTAGTCAAGCATGATGTCGCCTTGGTAAATCCATGCTGACTACTCCTGATAATCTTCTCTTCCATGTGCTTAGAGATGGTCTCCATGATTTTTCCAGGGATGGAGGTGAGGCTGACTGGTCTGTAGTTTCCTGGATTCCTTGCTGTTTTTGAAGACTGGAGTGACACTGGCTTTCCTCCAGTCCTCAGGCATCTCTGTTTTTTGCCATGAACTTTCAAAAGTGGTGGAGAGTGGTAGAGCAACATCAGCCACCTCTCTCCACACTCGTGAGTGCATTCCATTGGGGCCCATGGATTTGTGTATGTTCAGTTTACCCAAATGATCTCTAACCCAATCCTCATTGACCAGTGGAGGGTCTTCCTTTCTCCAGGCTTTCTCACTCATCTCCATGGTCTGGGATTCACAAGGGCTGGTATTAGGAGTAAAGACTGAAGCAAAGAAGGTATTCAGTAACTCTGCCTTCTTTGCATCCTCTGCTACCAGGGCTCCCACCTCATTCACTTCTGGGCCCACATTTTCCCTGTTCTTCCTTTTACCACTGACGTGTTTATTCTCTTTTTGCAAAGTGTGCCTCTATTTTTTAATATTCTCTAGTTTTCTTTTTCCAGAGTGTCTTCTGTTTCCTGATGAAAGCAGTTATTTGTAAGCCACAGTAATATAAATTGTCTTTTCTGCACTTTAAATGGTGTTCATCAGATGCCTGTTTCTGGTGGGTTGTGAGTCATGCAGAATGTTTACTGTTTATTTTTAACATTGGAGCTGGCCGACATGATTAAAGTCACCACACCAAACCAAAGTAGTTCAAATGGTGTTTCATGTTTTCTCCTTCCTATATCTCAAGTTAAATGGAGACAAAAGCTTCTCTTATTTTTCTTCATTCAGCCTTTGAAACTGTGAGTTTAGCAAGGACTCTGTCAATACTAAGACTTGTTTAAATTTTGTTTAAGCCTGTGTGGAGTTACACAAGAATACCAGAAATACATACTCTGCAGATGTTAACTCTTTGACTAAGTGACTGAGAAGCGGGAAACTACAGACCTGTCAGCCTGACCTTGGTACCAGGGAGGGTCATGGAGCAGATCATCTAGAGTGTTTTTAGAAGACATAGAGAGGATAATCAGGGAATCAGGCCCAGTCAGCACCAGTTTATGAAAGGCAGGTCCTGTGTGACGAACCTGATCTTATTTTATAACCTGGTGACCAAATTATTGGACAAGGGAAGGGCTGTGGATATTGTCTATCTGGATCTCCAAAAAGCATTTGACACAGTTCCCCATAGCACTCTCATAAAAAAACTGGCTGCTCGTGGCCTGGAAGAGCACACGATCTGTTGGATCCACCACTGGCTGGACAGTCAGGCCCAAAGAGTGGTGGTCAATGGAGTCAAATCCAGCTGGGGCTTGTCACAAATGGTGTTCTTTGGGGCTCAGTGTTGGGACCATTTCTGTTTAACATCTTTACTGATGATCTTGATAAGGACACAGAGTGTATTATCAGTAAGTTTGCAGATGACACCAAGCTAGGCAGGAGTGTTGATCTGCATGAGGATAGGAAGGCTCTACAGAGAAGTTTGGATGGATTGGATCATTGGGCTGATGTTAATGGTCTGGGCTTCAACAAGACCAAGTGCTGGGTCCTGCTTGGGCCACGACAACCCCAGGCAACACTACAGGCTTGGGGAAGTGTGGCTGGAAAGTGTCTGGCAGAAGAGGACCTGAGGGTTCTCATTGACAAGCGGCTGAATATGAGCCAGCAGTGTGCCCAGGTGGCCAAGAAAGCCACTAGCATCCTGGCTTGTCTTAGAAATAGTGTGACCAGCAGAAGTAGAGAGGTGATTGTCCCCCTGTACTCAGCACTGGTGAAGCCACACCTGGAGTGTTGTGTCCAGTTTTGGGCACCTCAATTCAAGAGAGATATCGAGGTGCAGGAGTGAGTACAGAGGAGGACAACGAAGCTGGTGAAGGGCCTAGAGAATAGGTCTTATGAAGAACACTTGAAGGAGCTGGGAATGTTTAGTTTGAGGAAGATGAGGCTGAGGGGAGACCTCATCAGTCTCTACAACTACCTGAAAGGTCATTGTAAAGAGGTTGGTGCTAGTCTTTTTTCACACATAATTAGTGACAGAACAAGAGGGAATGGCTTCAAGCTGCAACAGAGGAGGTTTAGGCTGGACATTGGGAAAATTTTTTTCGCAGGAAGAGTGGTCAGACATTGGAATAGGCTGCCCAGGGAGGTGGTTGAGTCACCATGTCTGGTTGTGTTTAAGGGTCGTTTGGATGTGTTGGTGGATCTGGTTTAGGGGAGAACTTTGTAGAGTAGGAATGATGGTTGGACTAGGTGATCCCAAGGGTCTTTTCCAACCTGAATAGTCTATAATTCTATAAAAATGGCATATTTCTTCTAGGCAACAAAACTTCTGAAAGGGTGAATTTGTTTCTCCCTTTTTCCTCTTCTCCTTATGACTTCAGTGGAGCTGGTCACCTCCTTTGAAGAAGAGACCTCCTTTTGAATCAACGCAACTGTTTCAAATCAAGATAGATTTTGATTGTCCAAGAAGCCTGCTGAGATTTTTCATCGTAATTGTGTAGAGGTGATACCTAGAACTTCTTAAGCACTTCTGTGAACTGCTTTTTCCTAGTCTCTACAGCTAGAGATGGCTGTTTTTGTGATACACAGTCTTAGGTAATACTCTTCCTGTTAAAAATTCAAGATTCTTTTTGGTCCCACTTAATTATCCTGCAGGACAAAAGAACTCATGTTGGGGAATGGTGTGTGAAAAGAATTGTCTGGTTGAACTTAATTGAAGTTTGCTGAAAACAAACTTTATTTTCAAATTTCAGAGTAGGTTTTTGATCTTGCTTCT
The DNA here is from genome assembly GCF_000747805.2 of Chaetura pelagica. Taxonomy (NCBI): domain Eukaryota; kingdom Metazoa; phylum Chordata; class Aves; order Apodiformes; family Apodidae; genus Chaetura; species Chaetura pelagica. The sequence continues at coordinate 638,184 of NW_009953725.1, forward strand.
GTTGTGATTTCATTCTTGAGGAAAAACTTGAGAATTAAAAGTTGTAATGGTCATGAGGACAGAATCTTGTTAAACAGACTTTTGAGTAGCATACAGTGCCTGGTTTTGCAGAAAAAAAAGGAGTCTGGGATGCAGGACAAACTGCCCAGAAGGTATTGGAATGTTCTGTCAGCTACTGAGACTGGAGAAAGGTTGGTGTCCACAATGTTTTGTTCTGGTCAAATGTGAGAGACAGAAGAACCATATATGACTGAGAATAATTAATGAACAGGGTGAATCCTTTAACCACTTACTGATGTAATTGTCCTCTCCTCCAAGGTCACAAACGAGGTACAGTACCTCGGTTCAGCAAGTATGAAATCAAAACCAGCAAGTTGAGAAAGAACTGAGAGAGTACATTTTGAAGGGTACTTGACTCAGTTGCTATTACAGATTAACTTTTCATGTTTCCTCTTTTTTTTTTTTTTCCTTTCTTTTTGGACAAAAATATCCATTTTATGAACACTTTTTGAGTAGTTACAACAGCCAGGTTCTACACAGATCATAGCTAGTTCTCCATATGCTTTGTTTTCCTGCTTTAAAAAAAATGAATCTTCAGGAGGTTCCATGGTGCAGAGAGGAGTGGAAGGATTACAGTTTTAAGATTGCTTACCTGTAGTTATTTCTCTTACATGGAATAAATATTTTATCTTTTGACATTTCCCTCTTTCTGATTCTTGAAGAGAGAGCATAAAAAAGTAGTTTATTTATCCTTCGTGCCATTGCCCTGCGCATAACCTATTCTTAACTGGCAATATGGAGAAACTAATACTTGATTTTTTCAGTTTGCTTTCCCAAAATGGAGAGAAGGTAGACTAGCTGCTTTTAATTATTGTTGAATCTTTTTAAGCTGTGAATGTACTGTTCTTTTATATAGAAATTTTAAAAATAGAGATAGCGATACCTCTCAAGCTACATAAACCAGTTATGTAAGAGCTTCCCAGTCCTGCTAGTGAGAGGTTAAGACTTTTGAGTACAAATCCTCCCAAGGGAAAGGAGCAGGCAAACCCTGTGGATAAAAACCTAGTTAATTGCACAGCTCATGTCAATAGGCATTTGGCTTTTAGCACCATAGGGTCCATAACTGGGTTCCCATCTGTCCCTGAAAGTCTTGATCCTTAAGTGGGACAAGAGCATCTGTGACAACAGGCTGGCCAACCTGGTGAACAGAGCTTCGGGTGGTGAAGGGACATCATGACCCACGGTTAAGGGAAGTGTTGGCATGTGCATGAAAACCAAAGGGTACAGGGTGGTGGGAACAAGAGGGATCTTGGGACTGGTCAAAGAGAGATACCCATTTCAGGTGTGTGTATGTAAATACATGTGGCCGGAGAAACAAGCAGAAGGAATTAGTTCTGCATATAGTCACAGAACTATGACATTGCTGATATAGTGGTGGCATGATGAGACAGCTCACTTGACTAAAGTGAGAGAGGAATGGATTAAAACTTCTCAAGAAAGGCAAAGATAAAGAGGGTATGGCTGCCATGATGTGAAGAAGTTGGATGTAGGGATCTCCTTAGTAGGATGACAACAGTCTTGTTGATTGTGGATGAGGATGGGAAAGGCCAAAAAGGATGATGTAGTGTGGTGGTAGTTCACACTATCAGGCTGAGGAAGAGAACAAAGATATCTTTACAAGTCTCTGAATCACAGGCGCTGAGTTTCCTGGAGAACTCAAATTTCCTGACATCTTCTTGCTGGATAACACTGGAACACAAGCAGTCATTATGGTCTCTGGAGGACGGCAGTGATAACTTCATAGGATAGGTACTGGATATGTCAGCAGGGTAATACACAGCTGGGTCTGCTGTTTTTATCGACAGCTGCTTGGGAATCAGATGACCAATGGTAGCTTTGGCTATGCTGACTGTGAAGTCGATACAAAGATCCTCATGGAACTGGGGAGTGAGAGTAGCAGAGCATAGACTCTGGAATTTAATAGAACAGACTTCAGTTTCATTCAAGGACCTGGTTGATGGGATCCCATAGGAAGCAACTGTGAAGAGTAAAGGAGCTCACAGGTGCTTAAAGACAGCCTTCTCCAAATGGAAAGTGTTCATCCTGATAATCCAGAAACTAATAAATATATCAGGAGTCTGGCAAGGCTGAAGAAGAAACTCGTTACTTAGCTCTAATGCAAAAAGTCAGTATATAGGGGTTGGAAGCAGGGGCAATAGAAAAAGAAGGAATTTTGAACATACAAGGATGATGTTAGAGCCATGGCCCATCCAGAGCTGATGCTTGTGAGGGACATCAAGGGCAATTCGACATTTACTATGGCATTGGCAGTAGAAAGCTGAATGAGGAAAATACGACTATTGATGAAAAAGACAGATGATTCAGTATCAACAGACACTGTCTTCATTGCCTTAATTTTCACTAACAAGTTTTCTCTGGTAGCTGTGACTCAGGAAAACATTCATGAGCGTCCTCAGCAATGAATAAGGACTGAATAAAGGAGTGCTTGCAAGAACTTCAATGCAAGTCCATGACGGAGACCAGATGGTTTGCATCCAAGTATGCCAAGGGAACTGGCTGACACTGTAGTGATGCTTCTCTTTACTGTAATTGAAAATTCATGGAGGTTAGGGAGGTCCCTGACAACTGCAGAGGGGTGAATGTTACATCCATCTTCAAAGACTAGTCGGGCTTATTTCAGTCTGAAGAAGATCGCAGAACAGTCCTGGCCATGTGAACTTGGTTTGGAATAGCAAGGATGGATTTTTTTCCAAGACCAAACAATGCCTTATGAGGCTGGCTCCTTCTGAGGTAAAATTATTAGCTCTGTGGCCAAGGGGAGAGCAACAAATATAATTTACTTCAACTTGTAACGTGTCTTTTGTCTGTGTCCCGTAATATCCTGTCCCAATTACGATGTTATGATCTGGGTGGATGGGCAACCAAACGTGTTTAAAAAAAGGTAAGATGGAATGAGCAAGCTCAGGGGATAGTGGTTAATGAGTTGTACAGTACCTGGAAAGTGATAATGAGCAGCGAGCACAGTACATAGCAAGCAGACCAGAGATGGTGGGACATAAAAAAGAGGGGAGAAAATTGGTTCTTTTTATTTCATTCAGAAACTTAACTTTTAATTACTTAATTGTTATGTGTTAATTTTATAATAAAATTGGTAATTGTTCATTAACTTAGTTCAGGAATATAGTTTCTTGTGTTTTAAAGGCAAAGAAAAGTCTTTTTAAAAAACAGTACTTTATTTGAAAAGTGGCTTTTGAGTAAGTCAGGATACAAGTTCATGCGGCTGTAAAATGTGAAGCCTAAAGCTTAAAAGACGCAATGAAATACTGTTGATACTCTAGTGGCTTCCAAACTTCTAGTCACTTCCAAAGAGATGATGTAAAAATTCTAACAAGCATTTTGAGTGGTAATATTGAAAAGATTGTGTATTTCTGAAGTTGTCCAACTCTGGCTTGCTGATGTGGAAGAAAAAAAAAGAGTTGCTGGATGAAAGCTTTGCAAAAGCAGAATAGAGACTGAATGATCATAAATGAGATGTAAATGAAGTAGTGGATTTAAAAGATAGATACTCAAAGTGGTAGTATATTTGGTCCTCTTGATTTTTATATTGTCAACTGAATTAATACATTTGGAGGGTGTAGCCAACATTCTCCTCTGTTAGTTTTTTTGCTGATTGTGGCTGTTTCTTTGTAGACCTGGACAGTACCCTTTGATGGTAATCATAGAATCGGACAAATTATTTAGTTGTCTGTAGTAAACTTAGTGTAAATAAAATTTTGCTCTTAGGAGGCCTAAAGATAAACTATCATTAGACACTTATAATTTATGTGAATATAGTTTTTGTGTGTATTTTTTAAATAATAATTTTTCCCCTCTTCTTACTCAGCATTGTATTTTGACTCCTACTGCATGTTGAAATATTTTTTTCTAATTTCAAAATGGTAAAGTGATAAAATCAGGAGATTTCAGACAGATATCTGGCCACTGTAATACAATCTCTCAGACTATAAAAAGTGATACAGTTTTCACAGTGTGGTAGTTGTCATCTCGAAGCTTTTCTTTTTTTGGAAGTTGACCTTTGAAACATTCAGGATAAGGCCCAGTTGTTCCAGTTCTTCTAGTCAGCTGTGGTTATGTATATCTGGAGTGTTTTTCAACCTGAAGGCTTAAAAAAAAGAAGTATGGGGGGAAAAAAGTACAGATATGAGAAGGTTAATTTGCAGGTTTCTATCTGGCTATGACTAACCTCTCTGAAAGGAAACCTTGTATTAGGAATTCTGTTGTATTGAAGAGTCTGGCTCTGTTTTGGAACTTAATTTCTTTAAAGGATTTTGTATACTTACATGAAATATAAATGCCTTCCCATTTACTATGTGTAATGTGTAACTCAAGGTTTCTTTTGAATCTCATTTTTTAGATGCTAAAGTGAAGAAATGGAGAAAGGTGCTATTTCTTGTGTATGTTTGACAGAATAACGATCATTTCAGAAGAGAGCCATAATTTTTAAGACAAATGATGTGTAGCCTGATCATTGTTACAGCTATTGCATGTGTAGTGTGGCATAAGAATTCATCTTTTAAGATCAACTAACTGAGCAGAGATTTTTAGTCTTAGTAAAGGCTTAACCATTTATTATTAGCCATAATTTGTCACAGTGGTAGTTGATCTTCCTCTGTAGATCTGGATGTGCAGCTGCAGCGTTTATTGGAATGTACCAGCTTTGTGAAGTTATTTGATATTATTTGCATGTTCTTTATCTAACTCATAGCAGGAAATAAAATATTTTCTCTGCTTCAAATACTGTTGGTTTTCTTATGGCCTTTTCTTCTTAGATATGTTCACATTTGAATTAAAATTTTAGTAAATACAAAGAAATTATAGCAAGAAGAGGTGAAAACCTTTACATTTAGTATTTCCTAACCCTTCTCTTAAAGTCTTTCAGAGTTAGTGTTGTTGAGTCTTGGAGTATCGGTGATGGTGAATACTTTTTGCACTGAAACCTGGCACTAACAGGACTACTTGTACATGATTTCAGTATTGCACATATCTTTGTAGGATTGGGGGTTAGGTTTTCAAAACATTTAGAAGTCATAGACGAGTTTTTGAAGCTTTCTGTTGATTTTTCTAACTCTGTGGGTTCCAAGTAGCGCTTGTTGCTGTGTCAACACACAGCCATGTTTCTGGTTAATTTCTGATACTATGCTGTTATGATAATTTTTGATATGCTGTATTTGAGAATATATGATATTTGTCTGGTCTGCTGTGTTCAGGCAAAAAAAACCCCAACATTTGAGGTTTTAGAAGTCGTACAGCCAAGTTATTCATGGCTGTAAATAAGGGCATACTGTTGGGCCAGGTAGTTGCAGGGTAATGGAGTATTTTTTTTCTTTATACAAGTTTTAAATGTGTGTTTTGGTTTGCTTTGAAGCTACAGTGCTAGATTTAATTTTGTGTGTGAATTGAAATGAAGCCTTCTATCAATGATGAGAAAAGAGCAGCTAGTTAGCCTTATCTCATTGCTTAGGATTCATAAAATATAGAATGTAGGTCTGAGGAACTAAGTCAAATGTATTTTTTATTTTCTGTTTTTCAGAGGCCCAGAAGACACAATAAATGATTGTAAAATCCTTTTTATAGAGGAAATGTACAAGATTGAAAAGCCAGGAGCCTATCCATTGACATTTGGGGATGGAGATTTCAAAAGTATGCTTTTAAAAATTATTTGAATAGAAGTACAAATTGAACTATGTTTATTTAAAAAAATAAAAGGATCATCATGCAGGAGTAATAATTGCTTTTTGTGTTCAGGAAAATAACAACATAGAATAATTTAAAGATATCTGCTCTAAATGTATATTTACTTTGTGGCTCTATTGTTTGACATTCATAAACTGATATAATTTTAGTACTACCAGTCATTAGCAGTGGAAAAGGGGAACAGCTAATAGTTTTCTAAATGAGCTGTGCAGAATGAATTAATAGTTTCAGTCAAGTTCCTGGACAAGTGTCCAGGTCACCAAAACTGCTGTTGCAATTGACATGTCATTGAAATTTTTAATACATTAACAAGTGGCAAAAACTGAATCAGTCTACACTTAAACCCTGTCATTTTCTCAGAATTAAAAAAAAATTTGCGAAGACTTTTGTGCCAAAGCTGCTATGAAAAAATGGATAGTGAGTGTTTGGATTGTTATTTGGCCCTGCACTACCTTCTAAAAAAAGAATTATGCCATACCTCCTCATTGTGCCTACAACCACAGGAAGGAGTTAGTGGCAGCTTACCTAAGAAGTAAGGTGGCATTTTTTCCTAAGTTTGAAATACATTTAAGTGATAAGTATTTGTGGTAACAACACTGAGAGATTGGACTGTGGCTCTACTAATAGGTATTAGATATTATTATATATTAAACTGCTGACTCCAGGGCAACATTTCAGAACCTTTGTCTGTAGCTAGCTCTCTGTGCACGAGAGCTAGTCTGCTTGCTGTTTGCAGTCACCTAAAAAAACCACTGTTTTTCAGAGGAGCAAATACCATTTGCTGTGGTGTTCTTAAAAGTGGGAATATTAATTTCTGTAAATGAACTTATCACAAATCTTACATTAATTGTTATTTACTTCCCTCAGATGGCTATAATTAATTCTGTTTATTGAAGAGCTTTTGCAATATCTTTAATCATGTTTTTATTTTATAATGAGAAATTTAAAAGTCTACAGATACTGCTTTGCATTTATGTACTGACTTACTTTGTGGATCTAATTTTTTATGAAACTTTTTAAAAGCACGTATAATTATTACAGTTCATTTAGGTCTTCCCTGCAGCAGCTATTATGTAGTGAATTAATTTTTTTAATTGTATGTGTGATAAAGAAAGGAATAATTGCTATATTGCTGACTGCAAAATTGTGTACAGTGGCACTGTTTGCTCTGAGATGAGTATTTATTTATTATGGAATCATTTATATTGGAAAAGAACTTTAAAATCATTTAGTCCAACCATATAACTAGCACTGCTAAGTCTAGCTCTAAATCATGTCTCTAATCCACATTGTCTCCTAAATACCTCCAGGGGTGGTGGCTCCACTGCTCCCTTCGGCAGCCTGTTTCAGTGCCTGACAACCCTCTCACTGAAGAAATTTTTCCTAATATCCATTCTAAACCTCCCCTGGCACAACTACGGGCCATTTCCTCTTGTCCAGTAGCTTGGTACTTGGAAGAAGAGACCCAACACCCACCTCAGTACACCTACCTCTTTTCAGGTAGTTGTAGAGAGACTTCTTATCTCCAGGTTTAACAAGCCCAATTCCCAGACACTCCTCCTAAGACTTGTTCTCCAGACTCTTTGCCAGCTTTGCTGCCCTTCTCTGGAATCGCTCCAGAGCCTCAATGTCTTTCTTGTCGTCATGGGCCCAAAATTGAACACAGCACTTGTAGTCTAGCCTCACCATTCTGTACTTCCTACACTGATTGTCACCTTTATTATTTCGAAGTCAAGATCATTATTTTCACTT
>NW_009953725.1:645745-654655 GCF_000747805.2 Chaetura pelagica
TTTTGACAGCAGCTTTCCTATTTGTAACCTCTTTGCTTAAACTACTCAGATGTTGTCTGCTGTGTTACATAAATAAATGTGTTCATAAATGAATGTGACACAGAAATAACATCTTAAAAAATGTAACCCTGAAAACTTAATTGATCTAACAATTTAGCCCTATTTCTTGTTTTAAGCTGCGCTTTTTCCTGAGTCCAACTTTATCACCACACTGCCCTTTTCATTTCTGTTCATATCATTCCAATTTTTTTAATCAGCCGTCTTGCCTTTGTTATGCACAATGCACATCAGTTGAGCTCACTTTTGTAAGCAGTATATCCCTTAATGCTGGACTGTACTTAAATCCCTATTTGTGTATTTAAAATTACAAAAGACAGAATGCCTATTTTGGAAATCATCTTCATCAGATAAACAGTGTTGGCTACCTCTGTAGAAAAATGGTTATTCCTTGAGCATGGCCATACATTAGTTAGGTTTTGTATGTGTAAATGAGATAAAAATGTGTATGACATGTCAATATACATCTAGCAGTTACTGTTAAAAAGAAGATATTCAAATTATTTAATGGGAATTTAAACTCTGCAGTCCAGGAAAAGTTTAGGGCTAAATTTATTAGAAAATTATATTAGAAAATTGGAAAACTAAGCAGCAGCATGCTTATGAATACATTTCAAATATTTATATGCAGAATGGAAGGAAGAACTAAATATGAAAATATTTTATTTCCATCAGAATCCAAATCTGTCCTGTGAACATGATATAACTGTTCTTGCAAAAAAAAAGAGAATATGAAATTATGTATGCAACTGAACTCTGTAGTGGTGGAAGGATTGAGCAGACCTATCTTTGTGTGACCAATAGGGCAGATATAATCAATACATTTGACTTACTTACATAGTTAAAGCAGAAATCTGAAAAATTAATGTCCTGAAAATAACAGTTTATAATTTGTTTGCATATTGGGTAAAGCTGAAAACTCCCAAGTATTGATTAACTAAAGTGTGGAGATGTTTTTGCTTTTTTCTCTTGAAAAAAAAATAAAATTATTAACCTTTAACCTAAGAAGCTCGTTAAGTGAAAACCGTCAGTTACATAGGTCTAAACAATCTGTGGTGGTAAGAGATACTGAAAAATAGCAGTTTCTTTTTGCCTGTTATTTATTGGATAAGGTAGACTAGTGAGATTCTTTAGGGAACGCTCAGTCATAATTTGTAATTTATTTTTTTTAATGGAATACTAGTTACCTGAGATTTCTGTAGTCTGACTTGACTTTTTTTGGTGTTGACACCAGACAGTAAGTTTTGCCTAGCTGTGCTGGAAAATCCACAAGAGTTGTTCGACAGAACTCTGACAATGTTTCCTTTCTCTTCAAATGAACCTGGGAACGAAGTCTTAAACTACAAGATTACTAACATTAGGACTGTAAGCAGATAAGTCTTCTATGCTAGACTTTGGTAGAAGCAGTACACTGAGATATTTTGGCTCTCTTTTTAAGTGCATCTGAGCTTTGCTTTTGAGGCTTTGTGAAATAACCCCTGCTGGCAGCCTTACACGTTCGCTTCTCATGTTTTCCAATCAGTACATCTCACTAGACTTTCTATTTATAACTGGTAATTTTCACTCTTCAGTGATTCTTTTATGCTCTTCAGCTTTTTATGTGTTTTTGTGGTTTTTTTTTCTAAAAAATTCAGACTTCAGTGTACTAGCACTTCTTATCATAGAATGCTTTGAGTTGGAAGGGTCCTTTAAAGATCATTAAAATTTCTTCTTTGTATCCAATCTAAATCTACCTTCTTTCAATTTAAAACTGTTCCTCCTTATCCTGTCACTTTAAGCCCTGGTAAAATGTCTTTTCCTGTCTTTTTCCTGTCTTTTCTTACAAGCCCCCTTTAAGGGGCCACAATAAGGCCTACCCAGAGCCTTCTCTTCTTCAGGCTGAACAATCCCAATTCTCTCAGCCTTTCTTTATAGCAGAGGTGTTCCAGCCCTCTGATAATTTTCTTGGCCCTCCTCTGGACTTGCTCTGTCAGGTCCAAGTCTTTCTTGTACTGGAGACTCCAGAACTGGACACAGTACTCTAGGTGGTGTCTCACAAGATCAGGGGAGGGAGAATTCTGTCCCTTGGCCTCCTGGCCACACTGTTTTATGTGACCCAAGATACAACTGGCTTTCTGAGCTGCAAGTCCACATATCTAGTTTATACCAAATTTTTTTGTCCCCCAGTATCCCCAGGTCCTTTTCTGCAGGGCTGCTATCAAGCGCTATGTCCCTCTGCCTGTACTGATACTGGGGGTTGCTCCAAGCCAGGTGCAGGACTGTGCACTTGCCATTGTTGAACTTCATGAGGCTGGCGTGGACCCACCTCTAAAGCCTGTCATGGTCTCTCTGGATGACATCCCTTCCCACTGGTTTTTCAGTTGCACCACCCAGCTTTGCCATCCACAGACTTGTTGAGGGTGCACCCAGTTTCACTCCTTGCCTCACCAGTGAAGGTATTAAATAGTATTGGTCCCAATGTAGACCTGTGAGAGACACTAGTCATTGCTGACTTCTACTTGGGCATTGAGTGTTTGGAAGCAGCCAGCCAGCCAATTCCTTATCCATCTAGTACTTCATCTATCAAATTTGTATATCTCCAATTTAGCAGCAGGAACATTGTGATGGACCACATCAAAGGCCTTATAGAAGTCCACGTAAACGACATCTGTATTTCTTCTCTTGTCCACTGGTGCATTCAGTCCATTACAGAGGGCTACTGGATCAGTCAGGCAGGATTTGTCCTTGAAGCCATCTTGGCTGTCTCTTTGTCTTACATGTACTTCAGACATGACTTCTAGGCGTCTGTGTTCTGTGGTCTTACTGGGCAGTGAGGTGTGGCTGACTGGTCAGTAATTCCCAATGTCCTCCTTTTAACCCTTTTGTAAAAATAAGCATGATGTTTCCCTTTTCCAGGGATTTCACCTCACTGCCATGACTTTTCAGGTATGTTGGAGAGTAGCTTGGCAACTACATCAGCCAGTTCCCTCAGGACCTTGGGATGTATCTCACTGGTCCCATGAACATGTGTGTGTTCATGTTCCTCACATGGTTTCCAACATGATCTTCTCCTACAATCGGAAGATCTTCATTCTACCAGTCCCTGCCTTGAAGTTCAGGAGTTTGAGAGATGTGGGAAGAGTGTTGATCAGTGAAAACTGAGGCAAGTTGTTAAGTGCATCATCTGTCTCCTTGTTGGTTGTTACTAGTTTGGGGGATGTACATTGTTTTTAATCTTACTTTTCTGAGCAATGTACCTGTAGAAGTCCTTATTATTATTCTTTGGGTGCCTTGCCAAATCCAGCTCCAGCTGGGCCTTAGCTTCTTCACCTCATCCCTACACATTTAGACGGTGTGCCTGTATCCTTCGCAGAATACATGTCCCTGGTTCCACTGCCTGTGTGTTTTTTCTTATGCTTCAGGAGGTTCTTAGTCATGCTGGTCTCCTGCCTTTCTTGCCTGATTGCTTACCCATGGGAACCGAGAGCTCTTGTGCTCTAAGAAAGATCACCTTAAAGAGCTGCCAGTTCATTTCTGCTCAGGGGTAAATCCCTGAGGGTAGTTTCCCAAGAGTTCCAATCCTGTAGTTCTCTAAACAACTGGAATTTCACTCTCCTAAAACTCAGGGTCTTGACTTTACTCTTCACTGGTCAATATCTCTTGAAACTGTGAATTCCACCAGGGCATGATCACTTCATCCAAGGCTGCTACTGACCTTGATCTCTCCAATTAGTTAGTTGATGTTGGTAACCAACAAGTCCAGTAATGCGTCTCCTCTGGTTGGGCCTTCTGTCACCTGGGTTAGGAAATGGTACTCTGTGCTCTCCAGGAGTCTCCTGAATTACCTACAGCTTGCAGGGCTGCTTTTCCAGCAAATGTCAGGGTGACTAAAGTCCCACAGCTGGATCAGAGCCTGCCAGTCTAATGCTTCCTGCAGTTGGAGTAAGAATGCTTCATCAGCAGGCTTTTCTCAATTGGGTGGCCAGTAATGAACAACCAGCCGTGAGGTTTCCTTTGTTGGTCTGGCCTCTGATTTTTACCCATAACCTTGACCTGTTAATTGCTGCTTTTCAAAGACAGCCCTGTGCACTCAGTCCATAGAGGGTAGATCACCCACCCATCCTTTCTGACCTGAACAGTTTACAGCCATTGATTGCAATGCTCAAGTCATGTGATTTGACTCACCAAGCTTCAGTCGTAGTGATTAGATCATAGTTTTCCATCAGTTGCTTTCAATTCCTCCTGCCTTTTATCCATGCTTCATGCATTGTTTAGAGACTTTTCAGTTGGGCTGTTGTCACAGTTTGACTCAGGTCCGACAACAATGCTCTCGATCCCCCCTCCCCCCAACCCAGGTAGGGAAGGAGAGAGAGAAAAAGAGAGAGACTTGGCTGGACTGAAAACTAAACTACACAGCCTTAATTAAAACACTAATGAATCATACAAGAAAATATATACAATTATATACAGATATATTCAGGTATGGGCAAAAAGCCTCTTGCCTCCCCCCACCCCAGCAACTCCCACAGCACTTCCCTGAACTGGGAAGAGTCCCGAGGAATCCCGGAGCTGCTGCTGGAGAAAGCAGAGAGTTATGGAGGTCACAAGAGATCAAGCCTGAGGATCGACGGTGATGGATGAACAGAGTCCTGCCCGGACACCGGCCATGGATGGAAGAGAAGGGAAGAAGAAGAAGGAAGGAAGTTGTCTTCTGTGATCTCTGACCTTCCTCTGAGCTTACGTAGATATATGGAATGGAATATCTTTGGCCAATTTTGCTGTCCGTCTAACTGAGCCTCCTACGGGGGGGTCACAGATCTCCCCATAGTGTCTGAGCCGGCAGAGTGCAGGTGTGGCCTTGAAGCCTCAGTAGTTAGAAAAACATTCCACTGTCTTATCAGCCTAGCAGAACACACTGTTGCTAGCTACAAGAAAGCTTACTGAAGGAAAAAAAAATCAGTAAAAAGAAAAATTGGCTTCATCCTGGCTCAAACCAGGACAGCTGTCAACCATGTCACCATGTTAACCACAAGAAAAAATTAATTCCTTTAAGGCATTTCACGGATGTTTTCCTATTGGTTTCTAATACATGAGTAATCCCTGGCTCTTCTTTGTTACTCAAAACTACATCCTTTTCCCTCTCTGAGTCTAGTTGCTTTCACCTTTGCATCACAGGATCATAGAATACTGGGTTGGAGGGGACCTCAAGGATCATCTGGTCCAAACTCCTGTTGCAAAAAGCTCAGTATAGACAAGATGGCCCATCACACTGTCCATTAAAAGTGGCCAATGTTAGAGAATACCACTACCCTTAAGAGGTTATTCCAATGACTTAATCTTCGCATTGTAAAATATTTTCCTCTTGTGTACAATCAGGATCTCCCCAGGGGTAACTTGCACCTATTACTCCTCATGTTTTCCATGTAACTTCTTGTAAAAAGGGAGTCTCCTTTGTAACCATGCTTTAAGTACTGGAATGTGGTGATGAGGTCTCCCCTAAACCTTCTCAAGACTGAACAAACTCGGTTCTCTCAGCCTTTCCTCATATGGCAGGTCTTCCAGGCCTTTGATCATCCTAGTGGCTCTTCTCTGGACCCTGTCCAGCTTCTCCACATCTTTTTTGTATAGCAGGGACCAGAACTGAACTCTGAAGACTGAAGTATTCTTTGAGATCCTTCAGAAAGGCTGCTTATACAGCACAACACTTTACAGTCCACTCCTTCTTTCTAAGAAGACTTTGATTCTGGAGTTTCTCTCCACGGAGGTTTTACACTGATATCTTATCCACGTAGATAAAATTTTCTGTAAAGTCTAAACAATTGGGAGGGCAAATTTTTCCTCATCAGCAAGGTGCCAGAATTTCTGCAAACAGTCATTCCTTTCCTTCCCAGTACACTTAGGATAAATATAGAATCATAGAATGTTTTGGGTTGGAAGGGACCCCTAAAGGTCATCTAGTCAAACCCCCTATTAATAAGCAGGGGCATCTCCAACTAGAACTGATTTCTCAAAGCCCCATCAAGCCTGACCTTGAATGTCTCCAGGGATGGGGCCTCCACCACCTCTCTGGGCAACCTGTTTCAGTGATCCACCTCCCTCATAGTAAAGAACTTTTTCCTAATGTACAGCCTAAATCTTCCCTTTTCTAGCTTAAAACCATTACCCTTTGTCCTATTGTTATATACTATTGTAAACATCAAACTATCTGTAACTCCTTTGGATACATTGGGGATCCACCTCATCTTTCTATTCAAGAGTCAACTCCAAAAGTAAATATTTACTTTGATTGCTTATGTTACCCAAGCAAACACACTTACAAGGAACTGCTTGTAAGCTATACAGCTTCTGAAGGCAGCAACTTAGTGACTCATGGTAAAGGAAAAAGAAAAATAAACCTGAGAGAAAATGGACACTTGTCCCTGAATATTTGTCTCTCATTCTAGTCAGAGAAACCTCAGTAGGTCTCCATGGTTGGGGTTTGACAGATTCTAGTCTCTCCTAAAAATGTGTCAGGAAGGCAGCAGTCCAAAAGTATGAAAAAAAATTCAGTGTTTTCCAGAGGGTTATCTTTCATGGGAACAGGCAGTGTTTTATTAAATATTATTTGTTACTTGTGCCCATTTTGTCTTGTATTGTGTCTGCTTAGCACCTGCTAAGTGGATGAATCCAATGTTCATGCTACCCTGAAGGGCTTTAGAGGGTCTGGGGGGTTGTTTTCATTTTTGCAGTGGGGCTGCTCTTCAGATTCCTTATTAATTAACTTGCTTGTGGAGTCATGGAACTCAGTAAGGTTTTGTCCAAGAGAAGTGCAAGTGTTATTTTTTGTACAACTAATGACTTTTGGGTATATTTGGCAAAGATAATGACAGCAATAAATTTGTCTGTCCTTATCACAGTGTCTTTCTAGAAGGTCTAATTGCCCCTGGGCATGGATATTGTCAAACCGTTCAGAAGTTTGCCAGATTATTTGCCTGTGGATTTACAAGAGAAGTGTTATTCAAGTGTTAGTTTTCCAACTGTTTTAGTTTCTGAACTTCTGTAACCTGTCTTTGTTTTTTGCTTCCAGAATGGTACTTGGAAAAAAAACACATTCTGGTCCATTCTAAACTTTAAGAAAAATGTTCTCTCTATTATCTCAGGTATTCAGGTTCTCCTGCTTCCAACTCCAAACTCTCAAATAGTTTTTCTACTCTTCATCTTGTCATTCAAAGCCAATTACTTCTTTGCAATAAAATACTACTTTCAGAGAGGATAGAACATACTCTTATTGATTATTCTATTAGACTAGTTTAAGCTCACATTCAGCTCCATGACACTTCTAGATGACTGTTGCAGAAAACATATTTAATTTTAATTTAATTAACTTTTAATTAATTTAATTTTTAAATTTAATTTTAATTTTTATTTTTTTTAATTTTTTTTAATTTTTTTAATTTTTAAATTTTTTTCTTCTAATGTTTGAAAACTTTAGGCTGTGATTAAATTATCTTCTGAAGTCTTTTCTCATTTTCCTCGACCTTCTACGTGTTTCAAACGTTTATGTTCTAAGTGTTAATTCTGCTACAAGTCTTAAGTGTTGCTTTTCTCTTCCCTTTCGGATCTTGTTTAGGCTACTGAATGATTTTCTCATATATAAAAACCCCATTTTTTTCATGATAGATGAACTAGTGCCAATGGTATTGTTTTGTAGTGGGCTTCCTGGGTCCAAATTTCCAACTAAGCTGAAACAGAAAGTTAGTGTTTCTTTGTGTTTAAACTAAACAGTAGCTGTGGAACAACTGGTGATTTGAGGTTGTCTGTGGTCTCAGACTACTAATTTTTCTGTTCAACTGTAAATATAATTTAAAGGGAAGAGAGCTGTTCCAAATTGTAGTTTCATCTTCCTTTGACTGTTACAAGTTTTATCTAATTGGATTTTCTTCATGGCTGTATTTGAGAAGATTCCAACTAGAGATTGTGCAAAGCTTCATCTCTAGGGAGAGTGCAAGTGGCATGATATAGAATCAGACTTGTATAATGGTTCAGGTTGGAATGGGCCTTTAAAGGTCCTCTAGTCCAAACCCCGTGCAGTGAGGAGGAGCAATGCTGGGAATGGGTGGGGACAAAACAAGAGAAGCTGCTTGTTTTCTTTACTGCTTGTTTATACAGCAGAAGAAATCCCATTCATCTAGATAGTCACATACTGTATTGGGAGGAAAAAAAAATAATTTCAAGAGGGCAGTGGTCATGTGCAGAAGTATTTTTTTTCTGTAGCTACAGTAATGCACTTTTCTAAGATACATGGCATTTGACTTTTCTTTGTTTTTGACAGGAAAAAGTGGCCCTGAATGCAAGCACTGTAGGGCTGATCCAGATAAGGAGTGCCGTTTTTGTTCATGTTATTTGTGTGGTGGAAAACAGGATGCTCACATGCAACTCCTGTGTGATGAATGTAATATGGCTTATCATATATACTGCCTGAACCCTCCCTTAAGCAAGATACCAGAAGATGAGGACTGGTAAATATACAAGGATGATTTACTTATCTATATTGCCATTCTATACATGGTACCTTTTTGTTATTTGCACGTCATGACAGACAATACTGAAGACTTTTTTTTTTTTAATTCTGCTGTGTTTTTCATCCATCTGCTTAATATAAGCCTTATGTTTCCTGGCAAGGTAATTCTTCTAAGTAATTCACAAGGGATTAGTAGTAAGTTTTTATGCTAATTATGAAGTTTCAAAACTAGTATGTTCCGTTTTTTCTTTATGATTAATATGATCTTCTGTGACATTACCTGATCTGGTTGTGTTTATCAACAGTGGTTGTTCCCCAGCCTTTTAATTCTGTTCAAGCTTCACTACTTGAACAGTTCTCTTACACCTAGCCTT
>NW_009953725.1:654697-669495 GCF_000747805.2 Chaetura pelagica
CTTCTTTTTGCCTTTACTTCATTTCTCCTGCTGTGGGAGGACCACTTTGCTGCTCTTCATTTCTGCTGTCCCTGTTTCTGCCAGCAGGAAAGCCAAGATAACTGGCACTGTTAAATGAAGATTATTGGATTTTCAAGTGAATCTGCATGAACCCCTTAGTAGCCCATTAAGATACCTTCGTCTCTGTCCCATTTTTTGTCTTGATTAGCTATTTACAATTAGCACTGTTCATATCAAACACCTGCCTGTGACTTACCTGAGATGCTAATCCTTTATAGATAAGGAATAAATATAACTTTATTCTAATGAAGTTTTCCACTACGTAGACATCAATAAATGTCTAGAATGCCTATGGATACATTTTATGGACTCTCTTTTAACCCTGTGATTAAATTTTACATCATAATCAGTGCAAGTACTTTCAAAGTTTTAACATTCTCTGTAAATAAGTAACTCAATCTCTTATACCATAAGATGCCATAGTAGGTTTGTTTATTGGTCAGTGCCTAATGGTCTGTGTATTTTCTGGGGCATTGCTTTTTTTCTGGTCTCCTGTGTTTATGCCAATGTGTGATTTAGCAGTTGAGACTGTTAACACTGATAGGTGTTTCTCATCTTCTCAGTGATTGTGTTTGGCCACAGGGATACTGTTATTCGAAGCTGATCTTTTTCCCATGAAATTTCTGCACTAGCAAGAGTTGTAGTCACTGTTTTGGAGGAACTGCTGGCTTGAAACACTATCTAAAAATATTTTCAGTACTTGCTAGAAACACCTATAGGTCCTTGGAACTAAAAATAGCATTTATTTGGATATTGTTTGTGTGCCTTCCACTTCTTGCATGTGCAAAATTATTACAGTGTTTATTCAGCAGTGTTTATTACACAGCATGTTAGCCTGAACTATCCCAAAGTTTTCTGCTGTCAAGGCAGACTAGTCTTCTGTGCATGACATCTTGCTTCCTACTACTTGTCCACATAAATGAGTTGATGTCACGTTTTGGAAACCATTCTCAGTTGATTACTGACTGCAGTCCATAAGCAGTATTCTTACCTATTTGCACCTGACCTTTGGATATAGCAGCTGAGAAGTTCTTTTTTAACTCCCTTCATTCAGGATATTCAATGAGACCATCTGTCTGGAAGTGCACATCTGTGCGGTTCATCCATTCCTCAGTTGCCCCTTACTCAAAACCAGCGGAAATCCAGTACTCCAACAACAGGAAAGTCCGTTTTCCAGTACTAGTCACAGGGAAGTTTCTGATAAATAAAAATACATACTTCAAGTCAGTGACCATCTCCCACAAAACCCCCAAATCCTTTGTTCTGCCCTGAAAACAACTTATTCTTTCTAGTTTCTTCTACGCCCTCCCATGCATACAGAGCACATATTGCATTGATAGACGTGTCAGGATACTGACACTGAAATCTTGAAAGCCGTCAGAGTCTTTGGTTTAGCTACTGTGCTAAGATTATCTGGAGCTGCTTGGTGCTTCAGGTGATTTTTCAGATTAGGTATTATTGTTCTGGTCTTCACTGGCACTTACTCTTTTTCGAAAGCCACTTATGAAACATTCTTAGGAGATACTCTACTTCTATTTCAGAGGGCTGCAGAGAAAGTCTAAAGAATATAATTTTTTTCTAAATGTAGCCATTACTGCTCGTATCTCCCTACCTTCTTCCAATAACAGCACTCTAAATACAGTGCATAGGTGCCCAGGATGGTTTTCCTCCATGCAGAAGATTTGGTGTTCTGTTGAAGCCACAAAATAATTAAATTGACGGACAACATAGTCATAAGAGTCCCTCAGGTCCATGTTAACTGCACTTTTAAACTTTTCCTCTTATGTGTCTGGCAAAAAAATTATGAATTTCCCTAAGTGGCAGAAGTTTAATTCATATAATTTAAATGTTCTGAAAAATGGCTTACAAGCTTTTTAACTGGTTTTAATTTTCTGTGGAGTGATATGAATCTTAAGATTTATTTATGTAAGTAAATACCTGCATCTGTGGATGAAGTCACTGGGTTGTAGAGGTACTGTAATGGAGCTGGCTTGTGACAGTTAATTTTGGGATAATTGGTGATGCGAGCCCTGTCCAGTCTTAATGTTTAGTTCCATGTAGAAAGAGTGCAGTTCATAGAATCATAGAATGGTTTGGGTTGCCAGGGACCTTGAAGATGATCTCATTCTGACCCTCCTGCCATGGGCAGGGGCAACCTTCCACCAAACCAGGTTGCTCAAAACCTGTGCAACCTGCCCTTGAACACTTCCAGGGAGGGGGCAGCCACAGCTTCCCTGGGCAACCTGCTGCAGTGTCTTATCACCCTCACACTAAAGAATTTCTTCCTAGTATCTAATCTAAAGCTGTGCTCTTTCAGTTTGAAACCACTACACCTATTTCTGTGACTACATGCCCTTGTAAGAAGTCCCTCACCGGCTTTCTGGTAACTCCTTTCAGCTACTGGAAGGCTGCCCAGTTGGACTGGGCAAGTCAGTGTCTTCTTGCAATGAGGAGGTCTGTGTTTTCCCTTCTTCTTGCGTATTAGGAGAGAATCATGGCTGTCTGATCCTTAATTCCTGGACAGATTTTTATTTTAGAAGTGGAAAAATTTCCATTTCATATTTTTGTAGTGTAAAATTTGGCGAACTCTCAGCAAGGGCTAAGTCTGCACCTTGGAATGGTAAGTTTCTCTTGCAGACATTAAGACACACTATATGCAAAACGGTATTTAATATTCCATACAAAACTCAGTTTAAAAGTTATTAAGGTAATATGGTTACCGTATGAAAAAGCAAAGAATGCCGTAGTTAGTTCACCATATGAATTTGCATTTTTAATGTTCCTTCTTTTAATTGGTCATTGCATACTCTTTTTTTTTAAACAATTGCAATATCATATCAAAACCAACTGTAGGCAATCCTACTTTAGCAGGGGATTTGGCCTAGATGATCTCCAGAGGTGCTTTCCAACCCCTACCATTCCATGATGCATTCAAAATCTTAGTGTTACACAATTTCAGGATCTTGCATTATTTTTAATTTTTACATAGCTTCATTGTCTTGATGGTTCAAGACCTTTATTGACATAGGGAAGTCTATTCCTGTAGAAATTAATAATTAATTCTTCTATTCATATCGACCTACAAAAGTGAATAAATCCAAAACAGTAGCAGTAGTACTACTACTAGTGGTATTTAAACTAAACTGGGTTATCAACATAAACGTAGATCAGGCTTCTCATGGGCCAAACCCAGCCCATAGGAACCAGAAACATGGGCAATTGGGATTCTTGGAGTGGGATAAAAATGTTATTAAAAGCAGCAAAAGGACCAGTGTAAGTCCTTTCTCTCTCTGCTTTAGTCACTGCATGCTATTATCTCCTGTTTTCCTACCAGGATGGCTTTGTGTTGGCTGGAACGAGTCTTGGTACTATATTCCAAGTGACTTCAGTGATGTGGAGTGAATGAGTATGTGGATGTGTGTGTGTGTGTGTGCTGGCACACATAATGTGGTACTTTGGCTCTGTCTGACATTCACTGTTTGCAGTGAAATTTATTGCATAAGGAGAAAAAAAAAGGGTAGAAGTGGGCAGGATGTAGAAACAAACAATGAGTACTAGTTAGCAGTGTTCTCTAGTCTCAGCTGTCCTGTCCTTTGCATGATCTGAAGGCAAGAGAACAGAATGAAGAGAGAACAGAGGCGACGTGTGGACGTCTCAAATACCATGTGAGAAAGAATAGTTCCATGTTTTCCTTCTAGCACTCTACCTTCAAAGATACTGGAATGCCCTTTTTAAAAGTTGACAGTACTTGTTCATGTTGGGTTCATTTTTTAAGCTGTAGTCTTCAGCTGCTGAAGGCTGGTATATGTGTGCTAGTTTGAAATATTCAGTCAAGATAAACAAATTGATACTATTTTGGCTACAAGAAATGTATTGCCATTATTATGAAGTAATTGAGAATTTACTAAAACCTTTTTTTAGGTATTGTCCTTCCTGCAAAAATGATTCTAATGAAGTTGTAAAGGCTGGAGAAAAGCTCAAACAGAGTAAAAAGAAAGCGAAGATGCCATCTGCCAGTACTGAAAGCCAGAGAGACTGGGGCAAGGTAGAGTGTATTTTAGAAATAGCTGTTACTCTGATTGTCCATGTATGTGCTACATCTATAATTCTACTTACATATGCACTACACAAAATTCAGTACTGGATTGCACAGACAATGTTTAATCCTGCCCACTATCTGCTGGCAGTCAAAGCAGTGAAAGAGTTTTTAAAGTGACTAGAGGTAAAAATAAAAAAAATCAACCCCTGGTCCCTGCCCCAAACCTGTGAACACACATTATTTAATTAACATTCCTTTTAACACTTGTTAACATATTTTAAAGTACGTATTTGTTAAAATTATTTGATTTCTTGATATCTGCGTTAAATTTGAAAATAGTTGTCAATATTATACTACTAATTCATTTTGTCTGATATATTTTTAGGGCATGGCCTGTGTTGGTCGCACTAAGGAATGCACTATTGTTCCTTCAAATCATTATGGACCTATACCTGGTGTTCCTGTTGGGACAACCTGGAAATTCAGAGTTCAGGTATGTTATTTCAGTATTAGCTGTAGTTGAAGTGATTAAGAATAATAGTGACTTGGCTGAGCACTAAAATAAGTTTAGATTGACAGTTGCCATTTTCACCAAAACTAAATATTGCAAATACACAGTGATTCTATTATTGTGAGTGATGCCAATAGTAGTGGAGCTTAAAGTATAGTGATTTTACAGAATAGGAAGTCTGTTGTCATTGGGGAAAAACAAATTTCATGTTAAAATTATAAGTGGGATATTTAATGATTAGAGTCAAGTATTTTCTGAAGTGTGCTTTACATGAATTGATTATCCCACTTAAAAGACACAGACTTGATTTTGAAAAAGTTAGATGATACCACTGTAAATTGAGTCCCTGTTGGTTTTTTAATGGATGTTCAAATCATCTTTAGGGTGGTAAACATCTTAAACTAGTGTAAGCCTGTATGGCAACTGAAAGCTGTTCATTCAGCCTTTACTGTTTCTTTCACCATCTTATTTTCCGTTGCAAATATTTATTAGGATTTATGGTAAACTAGATTAGCAAAAAACCTGTTAGAAAAATAATCCCATCTGGGGTAGAAGAGTGTCACTGTTTGACTCGGGTTCCACAACAATGCTCTCGATGCCCTCCCACTCCCACCCAGGTAGGGAAGGAGAGAGAGAAAAAGAGAGAGACTTGGCTGCATTGAAAACAAAACTACACAGATTTAATTAAACACCAATGATAAAGAAAATATATACAATTCTATACAAATATGTTCAAATATGTGCAAAAGCCTCTCGCCTCCCCCCGCCCCCAGCAACTCCCACAGCATCTCCTGAGCTGTGAACAGTCCCCAAAAATTCCCGGAGCTGCTGAAGAGAGCACAGAGTGATGAGGGTCAGGAGAGCTCGAGCCTGGGGGTCGACGGTGATGGATGGACGGAGTCCTCCCTGGACGCCGGCCATGGATGGAAGAGAAGGGAAGAAGAAACAGGAAGGAAGTTGCCTTCTGTGATCTCTGACCTGCCTCTGAGCTTGTGTAGATATATGGAATGGAATATCTTTGGCCAGTTTTGCTGTCTAATTCAGCCTCCTACAGGGGGTCATATATCCCCCAGTAGTGTCTAAGCTGGCAGAGTGAAGGTGGGACCTTGAAGATCCAGCAGTTAGAAAAACATTCCACTCTTATCAGTCTTAGCTGGAATGCTCTAGTGCTAATTAAAAGAAAGCTCACAGAAGGGAAAAAAAAATAGTAAAAGGAAAATTGGCTTCATCCTGGCTCAAACCAGGACAGAGGGATACTGATTTTACCAGTCTGTTTCGCATTTTGTTTATATAAGCACAGTGCCAATATTCGAAGGGGCAGGAAGAAACAAAACAGGGAGGATGGTACACCTTCATTTTGTGCCAATACAGATTTTACATGGTTTCGAAGTATCCAGCAAACTGTAAACTTACTTTTTTTAGTCCAGCCTTATCTGGTAGCATTTATGTTCGGTTTATCTTTGAGGTTGTTGGTTTTTTTGTTCTTATTTTTAGTCAGGGAAATAAATACTTCTTTATATTAAAAATCTGTTATTATTTGTATCTTGCATGTGTAAAGGTTTGGAACTGAACATTTTCCATCATTTTTGGAATAATACAAACACTTGTTTTTTTAAACTGCTTGAGGAGGGCAAGCCTAGAATCGAAAACCTCTTCTGATTTGTTTTCTGAACTTTTCATCACCTACTTTCTCATAGGATGAAAACAGCTGTTTTCTTATTCAATTGGTAGATTAGAATACTTAGCAGGCAGTTTTCCTCTGGTGGTGGTGTCTTCCAGTACTGGGTGAAGAATTCTGGACTTGGAAAGCCATGCAGGTTTTAAGGCTGATATGATTAGCATCGGACAGTTTCCTCTTGGCAACAGTTTTCAGTTTCTCTCCTTGACAGAAATCAAAGAAGCAGTTGAAACCTAAACTAGTTCTTTTGATCCTTTCTCACCTTGATGTCCATCAACACTAACCTTTGATGAAGCAACAAACCTTTGATGAAGCAAATTAAATTTGTAAATTTATGCTGTTCATCATACTAGTGATTTTATATAAAACTACTTACTTAAGAGAAAAATTCAGTTTTGATTGTTTGAGATATTTTGTTGACCTGTCCTGTGTTTGAAGAACTTTTTTTGTGAAAGGAATTAAAATAAATAGTTATCTTTTTATTGGTTTCCAGGTGAGGTAAAGGCTTTTAAGTAAGAGAAGTTTCTAAAGTCACTTATGCAAACTTAAAAACAAATTTTATTTTCACTGCTTCAACAATAATGGAAATTATTACTTCACCTTTTTGTTAGGAATTCCATTGGTAACAGAAAAATCTTTCCAGTTCTGGTAGGAAAAAGGAGCAGAATTACAGCACTGCTATTGTAATAATATTAAGCAGAGAATTGTAATTTTTGTATATGTGTGTGGGTTAGACATCAAAAGGAAATTACCATTTCTACAGAATTATTAGGTTTGGGGTACAAATGTTATAATTTGTCCTTTTTTATAGGATTGAAATGTTTTCTACAGAAAATTTAAATTACACTTTAGATTCTTACACGACTATTCTGTTGTATGGGAAATAATTTTGTCTTAGCAAAATTCTGTGAGAATTTAGGGACTATATTTTCTTTAGTTCTGATCTGTGTAGTTCTTTGTGACACAAACATTGTCCTTCTATTTTTTGGGTGCCAGTACTTTTGGCATTTCTTCCTTGAAAAAAATTGAATTCTTAACCTTTAATGACAGTATTACACTGTCAATACTACTTAGACACCTCTGTGCAATATTTTATCGAGAATGTTGATTATTGAAGTTGATTGTAGATGGCTGGTTGTTTGAAAAATATACTGGAAACTGGCTTTTTCTTTTGCCAGGTGAGTGAAGCAGGTGTTCACAGACCACATGTGGGTGGAATCCATGGACGTAGTAATGATGGAGCTTATTCACTTGTATTAGCTGGAGGATTTGAAGATGAAGTGGTATGTCTTTTTTGCAAGCAATGGTTTTGCTGTTCTTATGTATCAATGTTTGTAAAGATAGTTATGTTTGCTGTTAATCCTAAAACTGATCCTTATAGAAATATGCCCATGAAAAAAATAACTACTGCTGATAACAAACTGAATAGTTTTTAGTTTTTTTGCAGAGAAATACGTTAAGCAAATGTTTCTACATAATCAAAGCATTCTTTAATGCTCATGCTCAGGCAAAGTATGTTGATTACAGATGGATTTTACATTGTTCAGGGTAGTTACATTTCTGTATACTTTCGGATTTAACATTTGCATTTAACATTATTTAAACTTTGATAGTGTAATTCTGTGCAAATAATATGTTTTATGTTCTGGTTTGCTTAAGACTTTTATTACTTTAAGACACATCAGTGCCTCTTCCTTTCTGTTTCATGTGTTTCTGAATATGTGATACAGGGATTTTCTTTAATAAAGTAGGAATAAAAAGGGACATGTTACTTCATTCTCAAGGTTCGTAACTTACTGATGAGCCCTTTCAGAACTCCTTAGGGAAGTGTCAGTGTTTTGTACTGTGATCCCCAAAGGCACTGGAAAAAGATTCTCTTTTGATGTTAGTATCTTAAGTAGAGCAACCAAAGCAGTTGTTCTGTTAAACAAAACAGTAGCTGCATCCGACTTTCATCTCATTATGTTCACCAACATTTATTTATTAATAGATTACTGTTTTCTGCAATTAAATAATGTTTACACAGGGTACATTCCTTTCTGCAGTTCTCCTTCATTAGGTGAAATTTTGTATTATGCATCAGGTGAAGGATAAAGCTGTAAGCAGTCTTTTCTTAAAACATGCATACCTGTCAATCATAAGGAAAAAGGCCAGAATGTATTGTGTTCTTTGCCAACAGCACCTACCAGCTGCTGCTGCTGAGTATTGCCTTTGAAGGAATCTGTATCTCTTTTTGAACATGTCAGATGAAGAGGCTGGGGCACATTACTACATTCTCAGAGGCAATTACAACCCAAACTCTTGAGCCATTAGCCAGTGGATCCTAAGAACACTGTTGCTCAGTAGTTGTACCTGCTATGTTGGGACAGTTTGCATCTCTTTTTCTTTTAGGTGATAATAATGATGGCTCCTTAGTTCTGCTGCTGTAATTATTAAATTAAAAATATTTTTTAAAATTAATTGGATCCTTTGCATATCTTTTCCAGTTCACTTAAGTGATGTTGTCATCATGTTTTTTTGTGGACACTTAAGTATTGTCATAGTTTAGATGACAATGTAATTTGAAGAGTCATAGCTGGTGAGAAGTACTGCAGAAGGTACCCTGGAATTTGTATGAATGTCAGCTTTTTTGCAGTTCCCTAAGCTAGGCCTACAAAGAGGATTTTTTTTCTTTTCCAGATGCATTTTTATATTAGTTTTTCTTTGGTTCTTTTTTTATATACCATATTTTTTTTATTTCTCAAAGTAACTCAGTTTTCCCTGTTTTTTGGAAAAGGTTGAAATTAAATTCCTGTAAGAATTAAAAAAAATAATTAAACTCTGTACTTATAATTATCCTAAGTACATTTTGGAAAACTGTTTTGCTGAAGTTTATAAACTTTATGCACTATGATGCACACTGCTGACATGTACCATCTTAATGCTGTTCTTAAGGCTTTAACAGTTCACTGTTGGGGTAAAATAGTTGAATAAACGTATTGCAAGAATTAGTACTCAATGTTTAGCTTCCAGGCCATGCCAGTTTTTTTTGTTGTGCCTTTGGAAACTTACAGTCCTGCATACCCAAACTTGTCTGTAACTTTGCTCAATTTGGGATGCTTGGGATGTATTAGAGTGCTGAGTAATTATGAGTTCTGTCAGTACAGGATCTGCCCTGAAGGTGAGAAGGGGTACTGTCATAGTTTAAATAATTAGCATTGGGTGAAATTGTTTCCATATGAAGCTTAACCTCATTCTTAATTACATACATATAAAATGCTTGCACATTAAACTCTTTGCTGTAATTGTTTAACCTTGAATTCTAGAAAGAAGTTACATGGCTTCCTATCTAAGATACAAATTCTTCAGAGTTTTGAATATGTTAATATTGCTGATGTCCTGGTCTGGGTCCTCATAGTAAACATAATAGGAGCGTCATCTGAACACATTGAGAAGTATTTCTCAATGTAAATGTAAAATCTAAGCATTAATTCAGTATGGACTAATGCTTAAAAATTAGATGCTGGACATTCACAGTGATTGTGCAGCAGTGTTTACATAAAAGTATTTTTACTTTTATGTTTATCAGATCAAGTAACTGAAGAAATTTCACTTTTGTGTTGAAAAATTGTCCTCATCTCTTGTGTCATTGTTTTTATCTGTCAGGGTTAAAACTGCTATTTATTTTCAGAAGTTTCAAGATCTGCATTTCTGCTGGGATAATGTAGTGTTGTAAAGGTGGTATATTCATTCTGTGGTGTGCTTAGTTTAATCTGAACAGAGATTGTTTCTTCTTTTAAGTGCTTTTTCATATAGGATCATACAGGAAATCTGAATTCAGATTTAGAATCTCTTGGAGAATACTATCTGCTGTGATGGTTCATATCCTCTAGTAAAAGATTCTGAGAGTGTAAAAGAGAATAAAATTTCCAGTGTCTCAAAGGGGATGACAGGCAAATACACTAATTACTTAGGTTTTTTGATATTTAATGCAAAACCCATTCAGTGCCTGGACAAACGACTTCATGAAATGGCTTGCTGTCTATTTTACATTAATCTTGTGTGTAGGTATTCATTTCCAAGATGTCAGTACAACTGTTACTACTCTTGTTTGAAATAGTCTGATTGAAAATAAACGTGTTTAGCTCACTAGATTTACCTGAGCCCTGTGATGAGGATAAAGTCTTTCAGAACCTCTGCCTGTTGTGCATTGCACTGTGAAAGCTCTTGCTCAGTTCCAACAGTGCCAGAGGTGCAGTGGCACCACTGTAGTGAATTGCTGATTTAAGTGGCTTTAAATCCAAAGCAAGCAGCATTAGGACCCTCATGTCTAAGTCAAAGTAGTTTATATCCAAAGACCCTTGTGACTTGCAGTTTACCTAAATATGAATGTATGAGCTGCTGCTTTATTGACCAGTTTGCTGGGTTTACCTGGGTCATCTGAATCTAGTGTGAACCCTGGTACAGAAGAGATGGAGTATCCTACGTAAACTTTCTAAATTATCATGCCATGCTGACTGTGTTACGAAGAGAACAGTTCCTTTGCAATTTTCCCTCCTCTATTTTCTAGTAGTGAGAATCCAATATAACAAGTTCACTACAGCCATTATGCTGAGAGTCTCTCTATTGAAAGTCACCTGAACTGAATATGTAGCTGAAAACATGAGGCTTGACACCCTGAAACTTGCTGTTTTCAAAAGTTGTCATTTCTAATGTCTAAGTGCCTTGCTGGTTTGAGACCTGCTTGGAGCTCCAACGTAATGTGGAAAAATAAGAGTAACTCACTACACAATAGCTACCAAATATCCTTTTTCACTCAGGTGTGTTATTTGTTCACTCTTGTTACCTCCAGTACTAAGGACATACTTGATATAATATGTAGGGCAATACCTTTATTACTTATTGTTAGCTATCAATTCATACAAGGTGCTAATTAATAGGAAAAAGATTTTTCAGAATGTGAAAGTAATTCTGAATATAATGCAGGTACAGAGGAGACAATGAAGTACAGAATAAATACAGAAATACAGAAATACAGAAAAACAACAAAGTGGTCAGCATACAGTCTAGTACTTTCATTTGGGACTTACTTGTCAAAATGTTGACTTACTTCCATCAGTAGCTGGTCTCCTTCTACTTTTTCCTGCTTGGAAGATATCATACTGTTTAGAGATTCAGACTGGCTAACAGTGAAAGTGTTAAATACTTTCATCATGGTGGAATAGGCCATGATACTGTCAGGTTCTTGCAGGGAAAGCTCAGAAACATCGATTATGATATGTCAAAGCTCTGCATTTAATGCAAGGGGGTTTGTATTGATTTATACATTAAATATATAACTGAGTTCTTCCTCTTTAATTGGCATCTTTTACTGCAGCTCTAAACCAAGAAATTACCAAAAATAAACAAGAGAATTGGGCAGATATACCGATTCTGTCAGCACTTACATGCATATAGTCTTATGAGACTTTAATGGAGATGAATGATGACATGATTTAGTTTCAGGTACCTCTACTAATAGGAAAGAATATCCTTTCAAATGTAATTGTCTGATAGTTAATATATGTCTTGAATTTAATATCTTAATTTTAAAAGGCTTAGTGCTTTTTTTATTTTGCTTTGTCATAATAATAAAAATCTCAGCCTTTATTCATCATGTTTTACTGAGGTGAAGCTCATGAATCTAAGGATAGATTAATTTTAATGTTGGAGTCCCTTGTATCAAACAGCTAGTAAGACTTTTTTTTTGTTCAGAATGAAGGCTGAATCTCATTTGGAAAATCTGTGTTCATAGTAATGTATTTCACTAACTGGTAAATTCAACTTTTGTGTATATATTGGACCAAATTTTTACATCTGAGCATACGTACTGGAGGTGTTCATGGAAAGAGAAAATTATTGAGAGCTATTTTTAGGTAGCTGATATTCTAGTAACTCTAAGTAGCAGATGCTCCTGTCAGCTGCTGCATAAAAGCAGCCCATAGAAATAATGTGGTAAAATGCTTAGCTGGAATGTAAAATCTTACTGGCTTTCATTCTCCATTTTATCTGTATTAGACTTACAACTTGTTATGTAACAACACTGGAATAGCGGAATATGATTTAATACAGCTGACCATCTGTTTATGTTGTGTCTGAGGCTGGCTGGCTTGTAGTACTAGAGCTTCGGGCTCATCTTCCACTCAAATGCCTGAATATGAGATGCTGAGTCAATGCTACTGTGGCTGCAGTTCGTTTGCTGTATAACATAATCAAGTTCTAGAAACAGGACAGTTAAATAACTTTATGGAGACAACATAAGAAAAAGAGACATACTGAAGTCATTAAGAGAATACAGTAGCCAAGTTCTTAGTATCTGTTAAAAGAAAGTTCTGGTGCAAGGAAGTTGAATTAAGCTGTGGAAAGCAGAAGAGAAATGGCAGAATTATATATTTTAAGGTAAGAAAATGGGGAAAAGGTAGGAAGAAGGAAGAGAAGAGAAGGGAAAATATAAGACGGTTTAAATAGCCGTTTTGACAATTACTTTTGTTTCTTAAAGAAAAACATTCAGACCAATAATTTCTTTTGCCAAATGTATTCTTTAATGTTCAATGCAGAATTTACAGCACTATCAGTATCTTAAGTGCTGCTTTCTGATCCTCTTAAGAGAAAAACAGCTTTCCATCTTTACTGGTCATAGGACATCAGTTGAATATCGTTACAGGTGGTAGGAATATCCTGCATTGTCTGTAGAGAGTCAGAACTCAGAGCTGTTGAGGAATTGTTTTAAAGAGTCATCACTCCTGGAAAGATCCCAAATCATAAGCTGTCATCCTGGCATACTCCACTTTTGAAGTAAAACACCATAACCATGATGGAAGTAGGTTCTGTTGGTCACCCTATAGGTCTCCACACTACCAGTATCTCCATGTCACTTCTACTTGTCCTGGACTGTATTCATACTCACATTTATTCCACTTTAAGGACTCCTCATCTGTGATTTTCTCTCTCTACAAGCACTTATGCTATATTCTCCTGAGCTTTCTTCCTGTTTTTGCTCAGGATTTGCACCAATATCAGAGATTCAAATGTTATCCTATTTCTCCTCCAGTCCAGGTCAGTGCCCTGTATGGCAAGATCTGTAATTTAATTCTAGGAATTGTGCGTCTTTGTTTCCTGCAATCCAATTTTTTTTGAGTATAAGTGAGTGTAGTTTTTCTGGAAAGTAAAGCAGATATGAGCCTTTCTTACTCTGGGGGGTGTTAAAACATGCTGGCTTCTTGTTTGAATCTGTAACAATTATACTCCATAGTTACTCCATTTCATCTCTGTTTTTCTTCCTCTGGCTTTCCAGTTTCCCCCAGATCTATATAATTTTGCCTAGTTATGCACAGAAAACTTGGATAATTAAAGGGAAGTAAATGTAATCTATCAAGTGTGGAATCTGTTCAAGAAGGGAGGGTGTATGCATAGATTTTGTATCTCTTCAAGCACAGTGTCTTCTGGTTGCTTGTGGTTAAAAAGTATCACCTAGAGAACCACTCAGTCCTTCTCTGAAGCTATTAGATGTTTGATGTTTTTAGCCCTTTTACATTTAACCCATTTTCCTTAGAAGTGTTTTCCAGTAGGTAACTAAATACTGTTGCCTTTATGCCTTTTTGCTTGAGGTTTGGGGTTTTTTTGGCTTTAGCCTAAGGCAATTTGTCCTCGATTTACATTTGTCTCTTCTGCCCAAAAAAGTCTATTCAGTACTTTCTTTCCTGGAAGATTGGTGTACCTAGCTTGGCAAAACAGTTTGCCAAGGACCTGTCCTGTCTTGTAAATATTTTTTTTCCATCATGCTCTCATGTGTAGCTTTTCTGTCTTTCCTCTATGTTTTTCTTATAAATATGTTATTTCAAAATTTGTCTAAAGGTTAAGTTAAAAAAAGAGGGAAACATCACCTTCCAGTTTTGGTTTATTTCTGCTTTCATGTCAAAAACCTGCCTTAGGAGTTTTCCCCACTCTGCTGTACCATGAACATGTGTTTCCTTTTTCTTTCTTATGAGACCCCAGTCATTCTGGATTCATTACTTTGGAAGATACATATTTCTGGTTTTCTGAACTTGGCACAAGTGTCTTATTCAAGTGTTAAATATAATTTGTTTGCACAGGTCTGATTCAATTAAATCCATCTTTAATTCATATTACTGTTACTGTAATCATCTTTGTTTGCCTAGACAATCATTAAAAATTAAGTAGAACTCAATTCTGTGATACCTTATTTTATGCAATTTATTTTATGCTCTTTCTTAGTAAATAGCT
Organism: Chaetura pelagica; assembly: GCF_000747805.2. NCBI lineage: Eukaryota > Metazoa > Chordata > Aves > Apodiformes > Apodidae > Chaetura > Chaetura pelagica. Next base: position 669,248 of record NW_009953725.1, read on the forward strand.
CTAGGCTTGTTGGTCTTTCATTCAGTTGTTTCATACATTGTCCTCATCATTCTAATTGTGTTATTTTTTACAGATTCAATGAGCAGAATAAGTAGACTCTTTTAAGACAGGATATACCAGAGTTTATACATGCCTTTGTTTTAAGTATGTTTTTCAGCTTCACACATTTGCTTGTTATTAAGTCTAGATAAATTTTGAATGAGAAATACTGTAATACCACAGCTGAATTTGTGTTGGGTTTTCCCTAC
>NW_009953725.1:669762-708784 GCF_000747805.2 Chaetura pelagica
TACACAGAATAAAATAAACATAATTTCTATAATTAATCTGTGGCCTTGCTCAACCAGCATTTCTCTTTCTAACTTTCTCTTTTTCTGCTGTTGTCAGTCATGAAATATCTGTAACAGTCTTGCACTGGATCCTTAATTATGTCAGACTTTTAACAGTGGTAAGAAATTGACTGAATTTTACTACTGAGTACAAGTATGTTCAGTTTTTTTGCTATAAAAATTCAGACAAACATGTTCCTATTAAATATTTATCTTCTACTATTGCTTCATGCTTTATGGCAAAATAATATTGTACTAAATGTATTTGTAGAACATGCATATATTTCTAGAAATACTTGCATTTGCCAGGAGTAGTATTAATTTCTCTGACATATCTCCTGAAGAATATAATAATATTGGCTTTACTTACGTGTATGTAGATTTTGACTATTCTTCCAGTTCATGGCGAAAGATTTTACCAACCTTCCTTTAAAGAACATGATATGTAGGAAATATACTACAAGATTGTATCAACTTAGAAAATGTGAATCCAGATGAATTGAAACTCTTAATAGTTCAGAAGAGCTGGGATTATTATTGCATTAAAGCACCTGGCTTGTATGTAAGGCAGAGCTGTTTGTACTTCCTGGTGTTCAGCCCCTTGCATAAGCTGAAGTAGTCCATCCAAGGTGTTACACAATTTACAAACATGAGATTCTTGTAAACGTAGTGAAAGCTGTGGAGCAAGTAACCACTTGCTAGAGTGTGATTGTTCTCTTCCTCAGAATTTTTTTTTCTTTCTTTCTTTCCAGAAATAGCTCTTTAGAAGATGCAAAATTCCAATTTTTAAATAAGAATATTCTGGTGAATATGTTGCATCCAGACCAGTGGCTTTGTGTTGGCACAACTGCTGTAGACAGACAGTGATGCTGAGATTGAAAACACATCTTTCCATGCCTTGGATTGTAGTTTTTCTCCATCTAAGCCAACAGAACAAATGAAGTTGCTTTTGGCTTGTTTGTTGTGTTTTTTTTTTTAATTGAGTTGCTTTCCTTTGGAGTGTTAAAATGAAGGATAATCTTCTTGCACAGGATCGAGGAGATGAATTCACTTACACTGGGAGTGGAGGTAGAGATCTTTCTGGCAATAAAAGGATTGGAGAACATTCATTTGATCAGACATTAACACACATGAATAGGTAAGTTTTGAAGATAAAATTTAAGTATGCCCAAACAAAGAGCCACGTTTTATCTCAGTGTAGTGTTTTATCTGAAAAAGTAGCATTTTGCTAGATGCAGTTACGCCTGTACCTGCTACTTTTGTAAACAGTGGTGCTTCTTGCTCCTAAGACTCATTTCAGGAAGCATTATGATTTTTAAGATTTAAAGAAACACACACTTCAATGAAATATGCTGCTGTATTGCTGATGCAGCTAGTAGTCACATCTCTGGTTGAAATTGTCATACAATATCCTTCAGATGACTGTTTTCATGTAACGAGAGGGCTTTAAAAACTCTTGGGTGGAAGTTTTCTATTCTAGGTGGTTTTAGGTTTCTTCTTCAAGGGTTAAATCAATTATGAAATTGAAGTAGGGAGAAAGCATGTTCATTTTCATGTTCAAAGAAATTTTCCCTTTTTGGTACCCTTTTCTCCCATCATAGTTTTTTATGAAAAGAAAAGAATTAAGGTGTTGCTTTATCAAAAGCATGTACTTAAAACCACTTAAAACCTGTGAGGTGCTAAGATCAACTGAGACTTTTTTTTGCCAGCACTGCTTTATGATATCGTAGAATCATAGAATAATTAAGATTGGAAGGGACCTTAAAGATCATCAAGTTCCAACCCCCCTGCCATGAGCAGGGAACCCTACCACTAGACCAGGTTGCACAAAACCTCATCCAGCCTGGCCTTAAAAACTTCCAGGGATGGGGCATCAACAACCTCCTTAGGCAACCCATTCCAGTTCCTCACCACCCTTATAGTGAAGAATTTCTTCCTAATATCTAACCTAAATCTCCCCTCTCTCAGTTTAAAACCATTACCCAATGTCCTATCACTGTCTGCTCTGATGAAAAGTCCCTCCCCATCTTTCCTGTGGGCCCCTTCAAATACTGGAAGGTGCTATAAGGTCTCCCGAGAGCCTTCTCTTCTCTAGGCTGAACAGCCCCAACTCTCTCAGCCTGTCTTCAAAGCAGAGCTGCTCCAGGCCTTTGATCATCAAAATAATATCTGTTGCTGTCAGATTGGAGAGAGATTCTTTCAAACATTTTGATGGTACTTAGAGGAGAGGGAAAAGCCTGACTTGGCTGCTGAGGGAGGGGAGAGGAATCGTGATGTGAACACAGAGAATAAGGGAAGGAAGATGGACATAGGTTTAAGCAATAGGTTTACAAGCACATTTAGTGAATGAACTTGCTTTGAAAAACAGAACTAAGAGCTGGACTGTTAGGTCTCAGCATTTGTCTGCTCTTAGCCAATGAGAAGTCCACTGACAAAGCTTTGTCTTGTAGCTTTGCAAGTGTTAGAGCCCTTGGTGCAGCTTCCAGTTATACAAGTTTTCAAGCACTTTGATACTGAAGATGTTAAGGATTCCATGTAGGCAAATCAGTATTAGTTTGGTTGTCCAGGCATTTTTCCTTTTTAAGTTAAGCTTTTATGTAGGAGACATTTTTGATGTCGGCATTGTATGCCTGTGCCTTACTGATCTGTGCAGTGTGGGTTTTATGCTTGTTCCATGTGTGTTAATAACACTTAATTATTTCTTCCATTCTAAAATCTGTGGTTTGGTTTCAATTTGATTCTGAAGGGTTTTCCATCCCTGGTCAAATTGGCTGTGGCAGTAGAAAGATTATTCATTATAGCAGCTTGTTGTAGTAGGTATTCATCCTGTCTTGCTCCAGCTTTCAAGAAGAGGCTCTTCATGTAGTTAATGGGGTTTGCTTGTTCTTGAGTTAGCTACTGTTATTTAACTCCTACTCCGAGGCAATGTATGTGTGAGATTTCAGTTACTTAAAGTTTTTTGGATAGTTACTATGTTGTTCAACATCTTCATCAAGGACCTGGATGAGGGTATAGAATGTACCCTCAGCAAGTTTGCTGATGACACTAAGATGGGAGGAGTGGCTGACACACCAGAAGGCTGTGCTGCCATTCAGAGAGACTTAGACAGGCTGGAGAGTTGGGCAGGGAGAAACATGATGAAATTCAACAAGGGGAAGTGTAGAGTTTTGCATTTGGGGAAGAACAACACCATGTCCCAGTACAGGTTGGGGGCTGAACTGCTGGAGAGTAGTGTAGGTGAAAGAGACCTGGGGGTCCTGGTAGACAGGAGGATGACCATGAGCCAGCAATGTGCCCTTGTGGCCAAGAATGCCAATGGCATCCTGGGGTGCATTAGAAAGGGTGTGGTTAGTCAGTCAAGAGAGGTTCTCCTCCCCCTCTATTCTGCATTGGTGAGGCCGCATCTGGAGTATTGTGTCCAGTTCTGGGCGCCTCAGTTCAAGAAGGACAGGGAGCTGCTTGAAAGAGTCCAGCACAGAGCCACAAAGATGATTAAGGGAGTGGAATATCTCCCTGATGAGGAAAGGCTGAGGGAGCTGGGTCTCTTTAGCTTGGAGAAAAGGAGACTGAGGGGTGACCTCATCAATGTTTACAAATATATAAGGGGTGAGTGTCAGGGGGACGGAGTTAGGCTTTTCTCAGTGATGACCAGCAATAGGACAAGGGGTAATGGGAGCAAATTGGAGCATAGGAGGTTCAAGGTGAATATCCGAAAAAATTTTTTTACTGTGAGAGTGACAGAGCACTGGAACAGGCTGCCCAGAGAGGTTGTGGAGTCTCCTTCACTGGAAACATTCAAAACCCACATGGATGCATTCCTATGTGATGTACTCTAGGTGACCCTGCTCTGGCAGGGGGGTTGGACTAGATGATCTTTCGAGGTCCCTTCCAGCCCCTAAGATTCTATGATTCTATGATTCTTTACAGTGTTCTTCATCATACTCCTTGCTTTTGTACACACACTTTTAAATAGCCTTAAAATCTGGAGTTAATGGGGAACAGAGATAGGAAAATTTTGCCTTTTGTTACTATTTTCTTTTAAATCCCTCAATGCTATTGAGGAAGGAATTGTTTTTAAAAACAAAGACGATTACATTTTGAATTATTGTTTGTTTTATTTAGCAATTTCACCTGAGTTTTCACCTAGAACCTTGTCAACAAAGTATTTTGCATTCCCACTGTTTTTTTTACCGTTCCTGACATCATGGATCTCATTGCTTCCCACAGTTCTGCAGTGGTTAAAGAATATACTGAAAAGCCCTATGCTGCTTGTTAAAATTAGGCAAGGGAAATAGGTATGTCATAATTACATTATTTATGAAGATTTTAAATCTCTTTCTAGGGCATTGGCCCTTAACTGCGATGCCCCATTGGATGACAAAAATGGAGCAGAGTCTAAGAATTGGAGAGCTGGTAAGCCAGTCAGAGTAGTGCGCAGCTCGAAAGGACGGCGAATCAGCAAATATGCCCCAGAGGAAGGCAACAGATATGATGGCATTTACAAGGTATTCTGATTTCAACTGGGTGCAACCTAACTTTGCTTTTTTTGGCTGTTTAAAAAAAGTCTCATATGGGTTACATTGCAAATTTTTCATTATTACTTAAATAAAGTTGTTGGTTTTTTTTCTCCATGATAGCTTTTTTAGCCTTAGCTTATTCTGCAAGGAACTGCAATTAAATTATTCAGACTGGTAGTAGTAGAACATAATTCATTATAGAATATATAAAGTTGAATATGTAAGCTACTTTATATGTGCTTACTGAGTCATATTAATCTCTGGAAATCAAAGTGTTTCCTCATTTTTTCCTAGCTTCTTTTGCTTTTAATGACTTCTCAGCATCAGCATCTGAAATAAATGTGTGTGCCATTTAATAGCACTACTAAAATTTCACACCGAAGCATAGATCTGCTGTATAGTAGTAATGTATAATTTAGTTTTCTCATTTCTTCTCGAACAGTTAAAGTATGACTAATTGCATGTGTTTGGCTTGTGATAAAATAACAACAATCATCTTATATTGTTCTTTAGGTGGTGAAATATTGGCCAGAAATTGGAAAGTGTGGGTTTTTAGTTTGGCGCTATCTTCTGAGAAGAGATGACATTGAGCCTGCGCCTTGGACTTCAGAGGGAATGGAGCGGTCAAAGAAACTGGGTCTGAGTGTACAGGTTCGAATCAGGACTCACACAGTTGGTCTTATTCTTGGTTCTTATACTTTGCTGTGGCAGGATTTAATGCCAAAAAACAGTGCAGTTTACCTGCAGACTAAAAGAATCATGGAGTAATGACACAGTGGAAGGAATGGTGGTTGAACCTTTCTGCCTCAGCAACCAATTGCTTTGCATATATGAATCAGAAAATTAAGAGTTTGAATCCAGTTCTGTGATTCTCAGGCTGGGAAGAATTTCTGCAAGTACCTGTTGTTATAGCCGAGTCTGTTTGAGAAACTGAAAAACCTGTCCATTTTTATGTATTTTTCTCTTTGTGTGACTGAGGAGTTTGTATAGATAGAGCATTTCAGGCACAGGATTAAACTGACCATAAGGACTTGGGCATTGCAGCATCCATGAAAGTTGAAAGAATTAACATGCTGTTTCTTTTCTCACCAAGGTAATGGTATATCTTGCAGCATACCATCATCTTCAGCCTTGCCTACCTGATGTGTATTGTTGTAAGGGCATAGATATGGATATTGGGTTCCTTTTAATACAGTCCAGTGTGAGTTAGATTCTTTGACTTCACCACACTTTCTTGATAATAGTTAATAATGTAAATGTTTTCTCCATCATGTAGGGTTTTAAAAATTATTTTTAGGTATATAGTCACAGGGTTTTAATGTCTTTTACAAATTAATCTTGTTGGTATTTGGCAATTCCAGTATGCCAGGGGGTTTTGTTTTAAATCCTTGCTTTTGTTTTGTTTTGTTTTGTTTGTTTTGTTTTGTTTTGTTAGTATCCAGAAGGTTATTTGGAAGCCATGGCTAGTAAGGAGAAGAAAGACAGGGTTAAAAAGCAAACGGTGAAACAGGAGCCAACCAGCCAGAGTAACGGAAATCAGAAAAGGACAATTGATGATGGTATTTCTTTTTACTTTTTTAGCATTCATTAGCAAATTCTGTCATGTTACATTTATTAAGCCAGTAGCATGAAAACTTTGCAGAAATGTGAAGATTTTTTGAAAACTAATGTAAACTGATAAGCATATGTTCTGTATTTAAGTAGTAGTGTAGGGATCTTTAAGGTCTGTGGAAAAATTGAGAGTCTTCTGTGCAACAGTTTAGTGCTGAACAGTATGACTTTGAGTAGGGATTTGCTGCATTTTGTGAGTGTAATCAATGTTTTACCCTTCTAGAAACAGTTTTATCTTCCCCTTTTGTAGTTCAGACTAACACTGCTGTTACTGCTTTTGATGGTCATAATCTTAAGCAGGTATAGAGGAACCTACGAATACACCCAAAGCCATGAGGATGGGAGATGGAGGGAAAGGAGAGGCTTTCCAGCTGACCCAAGAGCAGCAATGGCTCATTAGAGAAGACTGTATGAACCAGAAACTGTGGGATGAAGTACTAGCTTCTCTTAAGGAAGGACCAGTATGTTTGCTGCATGCATACTTCTTCATGTTTACCTTTTCCTTAGCCTGTCAGGAGAAATCTTGAGTCTTTCTTAAAACCTAATTTGCTAAAGAATATAGACTGTGTCTAGCATTGTTCTCATTTGTAAGACTTTTATTTCAAGCACATAATCCCCACTTGTACAATTTGCTATTGATGGCTCAGTTCATGCCTGTATAATAGACATAGGTCTTGCTTTAAAATATTTTTTAGTTACAAGTGGCTTTTTTTTTCTTTTCATTTTTAAAGGAAGCGTGTTTTCTCTGAAATCATAAATGTATTTTAGTGTACTGCTGATGTGAGAAACCAGATATGAAGCAAGATAGTTCTGGTTGCTACTTTTTGTTTAGACAGAAAATAATGGCTTACTTTATTTAAGAAGACAGAAGTACTGTCATCTGCAAATTTAGATATGAAATGAAAATATTGTAATCCAAATCTAGATTATCTGATTTTGTAAGTATTTTAAGAAACCTAAGGTAAGAGAGAAAATACCTTCTTCCCTCTAAATGTCAAGAAAATAGCAAGAATAGCTCAAGACTGAAGAGACTATAGTCACTATTATTTAAAAAGTCCACAAAAGAAGTATATTTTTAAATACTGTATCTTCTGGCATAATTAGTCTTACCAATCTCAAGTTAATAGTTATTTCAGCTGTTTTGCACAAGACATCAAGGCACTAAGAAATTAAAATAACTTGATAAAACTCAACTCATTGAAAATCAAACCATTGGTTAGAAAACTGATATACATAATTACTTCATTTGAGAATTTTATGGCTGTTTGTGGTGCTTCTGTAACATGAAAAGCATCTGTAACTTCCTGATCTTCACAGGTTTTGCTATAATACTGCCTCAGTTGCCTTGGTGTAGGAATTGTGTGAAGTTACTCCTGTTACCTGTCTTCTATCCAGTGTCTGTAATGACCAGAAGGAGTTTCAGCTCTCAAAGTTGTGCCTGATTACAGACAATAGAGATATGTGTTCTAGAAAGGAGAAAATAGTAATTTAAAAGTGGTTGAGTTTCTGAGAAGTCCTTTTTCTACAGATTCTTGCCCATAATTTTGTTAAGAGTTCCATTTGGTTGCCACTAAAGGCAATGGTAGCTTTGGGTTGCTACTGTGAAAGTGTGTATAGTTGTGCTTGAAATAACCACCTTCCCTTTTAACTAAATTAAATATGGTTTAAGATAAATCTGCTATTTTAAAAATAATTACAAGGAACTGTATTTTGATAACCCGTAGATCTGCATTTTGGGTTTTTTTTTCTATAGCCAAGCTTGTGTTCTTGAGATATTTGGAGATCACTGGCATGCCAGAGATAAGCATGCTTGTGTGTGTAATACAGCTGATACAAATTCATCTTGAGATTCCACAGAGATGACTTTAGAAGATTTAAGAACCAGGGAGGTTGATTTAGACACTGCAGAGAATTTGGCTTGAGAAGAAGCCATAAGGCAAGCCATAATCCATAATCACAAGAAGAGCTGCAGAAGCAGCTTTCTTAGCAGAAGCTCCCTTGCCAGAGAAGCGGAGATCTTCCAGGCACATGCAAATTTCCAGCAGCAGTTAAAAACACAATTGCTAAATTTTCTGACCTATGCTAGGAACCAGGCATGAATGGCCCTCTGGTCTGCTTAGTTTTATTTATAACAATACTCTAGCAAACAAGTGAGTAATCTTTAAAACATTGGTTGTCTGCATTGTGGAAGAGCAGGGAAATTAACCAGTTCTGAACCTTCTCTGTGATCGCTTTTAGAATGCTGCACTCGTGAATATGGAGGACTTAGGAAATTTTGGAAATGTATAATCTTTATCTAATGAGTGACATTTACAAGAACAGTAATAGAGTTTGTCTTTGTTTATTCCTTTGCCCTACACTAGAATTTTCTGAAGAAACTGGAACAGTCCTTTATGTGTGTCTGCTGCCAGGAGCTGGTTTACCAGCCAGTGACAACAGAGTGCCTCCACAACGTCTGTAAAGTAAGAATAAACCCAGTCTTGCCTTGGGCTGTTGCCTTGGCTTTGAGACACCAAACACCAAAGCCATATGTATTTTAGAAAGACAATAATTATTGCCTAACATACTGAAAAAAACATGCAACAAGTTTGCGTTAGTGATTGCTATGTTAGCTTAATTTTCTGTAATAAAGAGTGGAAGTAGGTTCAGTATAGTTTTGATAAACATAATGAATACAGTTCACCATTGCTGTCATTCCTTCGTGGCTAGTGGAGTTACATTAGGAACTGCTTTGGTCCAAGAGCTAGATGCTGGTACAGTAACAACAATTCAATGTTACATAGTTAAGGAATGAAACCAGATTTTATAATTGTGTAGCACTTCTAAGAAGAGTTACTGAAGGGATGCAGGGTAAATGCATGGAAGATTATTTTTTTTTCCCCTTATTTGGAGTAGGTTATGTAATCTTATTATTCTTGGCATTATTTTTGTTTGGTAGGAGGGTCACAGAAGTCCATTTATAACTCATGTATCTTAAAATCTTGATCAGTTGGATGTAATGTAAGGAGATTGTACTGGAGTTAATGTCTGTAGCACAGAATCATGCACTGAATTGTGTGTATTTGAACCATGCCTGCCTTACCTGGTATTTCTGCCTAAGAGCCTAAAAGGATTCAGGCTATTACCATCCTAGTACAGTATTTGATAATTCAAGTTTAGTGTTGAAGTAACTATCACTCCAGTAAAAAATCGCTGTGTTGTTATGTGTGGCCTGCATGCACAGGATGATTATGGCTCCTTAAACAGCATAAAAAGTGTGATGAAGGGGTTAACATTCAGAATTATGGAAACTGGAAGTAGATGGAGCAGAGAAATCTGAATGGCAACAAACTCAGCATAGAATGTGGTCAGTAAATATTTGTGAATGCAAAGTAACATCCAGTTAAAGCTGTAAGGAATAGTCTTATGGCAAGCTGCTATCCTGTTTGGGCACAGATCTGCCCTGGTAACGTTCTGATACTCAGCTCATCTGCTTGGGCTGTCTGCAGCCTGTGGTAACATAGCAAGGATGGCAGAACTGATACTAGTATGTTTGTGTTACTCTACCTAGGTCTTGAAGGCTTAACTGAATCTCATCTGCTGAGGCAGATGGAGATTGTTACATTAACAACATACCTGGTGTGCTCTAGCAGGGTGATGGACTAGATGATCTTCAGAGGTCCCTTCCAACCCCATTGACTCTGTGACTGTTACCTTCCTCTTGAAATGAAGGTCTGGAAAACTGCAGCAATCTAACTGTGGGCCTAGGAGAATGCTGCAGACGTGGCTGTGATTCACAGGAAGGCACTGGTGGAAATGAAGGGCAAATCTCAGTAGTGATTTGGTTGAATTCCTCCCAAGCTTAGTGTTTCACGCCCAGTCCAGAGCAGAATTCCTGTCTTTAGGACACTTTCATCACAGAGGCAGAGGTTGCATCTTTGTGATTCCTTAGTTTTTGCTGGTTAAGGTATCAGTCTGAAATACAGTTCTCACAGTTTCACTTCTCTGTCTGTGTATGTCCTAGAGTTGTTTACAGCGCTCCTTCAGAGCTGAAGTCTTCACCTGCCCTGCCTGCCGCTATGACCTGGGAAAGGGCTACACCATGGTTCCCAACAAGATACTGCAGACACTGCTGGACCAGTTCTTCCCTGGTTACAGTAAAGGACGATGATGTGCTTGGCTCCTTCCGTACTTCTCCCAGGGACTTTCTAGACAGTACAGGAGAATGAGCATGGGAAGTTCAACAGCGGACCAGCCAGCTTGATGGGACTCAATACATGTCACATTTTGAAGCCACTAACCCTCTTCCCCTCATAGCCATCTTTTGTGGTGTAGCGAGAACTCCAATTCTCAGCTTTTAACATCAAGGGTAGTTTTGGCCAGTAACAAGTAGTTTTTAAAGGAAAAGAAAAAAAAAGAAAGAAAAATAAGAACAGAAAAGCCTCAGCTTTTACTGGCCTCGCTGATGCTTAATTTATGAATTTATTTTTTTTTTTTGTAACTACCTCAGGATAGAGGAGAACAAATTATGGGGATGAAAAACATTTAGTGAAGTTTTAGCTACACACTGCCTCTTGAATATTTAGGTTGTGCCTGGTCCATATGGTTTGATTTACAAAAAAAAAACAACCCACAACAAAAACTAAACAAAAACAACCCAAACCAAAACCCCACAAAAAAACAGCAAAACCCCCTCCCGGAAACAGCACTTAAGCCAGTTGGATTAAGGAACAGCAAATTCTGTGGTGTGCATAATCCTTTTTTGTCTTTTTCTTCTATTATGCTGTATTTTTTTGCAAGAACAGGCTGATTTTTAGTCTATTTTTGTGAGCTTCATTGTGCTTTTCTTGTATCTTATGCAAGTTGACTACTAATGACTAATGAGAACAATATGAATGCATTGTTGCTGCATTAGTGTAAAGTGATCTGTGTTTTTTGCACTTAAAGAGGGTATTCAAGACACTCTAGTTGTGTAAAAAATATTTCATATAAAAAAGCCACTTCTGTATTAGTTAAACTGTATGCTTTTAGTAGGTCTTGTATCAGTGGCAATACATCTACACAGCATTGAAGGCAGTGCTAGCTTGGAGAGGGCTCAAATTGCTTCATATTGTGATCGGAGATTTTATATACAATATATCCCCCCTCAAAATATACCTTATTAAATATTTTATGATTCAGAAATGTTGCTAATTTTGTTTTTACTGCTATTGATGTATTTAAATAATAACTTTTTCTTCTTTTCTTTTTTTTTTTTCCTCTTTTTTTTTCTCATGTTACTAAATGCTTTCTTTAGGTGGGCTTCTTATTTTTAGTTAGTGCTGGATCTGTGTCCTGGAGTCAGAGGGGACCCTTCCTGGCCTGCAGGCAGCTGGGTGCAACTGGGAGCTGTGGGTGCCCCACGCAGCAGCAATTAGTCAGAGATGGTCAGCACTGACAACCTGTAGCCTGCCAAGTAGCCCACAGAAGTACATATGGAAGTATATATGTAATTCTCAGTAATCTAAGATCTTGCCCTTACTATGGTGTGGTAATGAACCAGTCATTGAGGTGCACACAACAGTGCAGGTTTTTTTTTGGCTTATTCGCTTTATCCAAAGTAATCAGCCTCTCTCTCTCCACTCTCCCCCATATTCTACCTAGGATTTAATTTGCATCCACAATACATAATGCTGGTACTATCTCTAGTCGTATGCCAGAAAAACAGTTGTTGTTGAATATTTGTAAAAGATTTAACTCCTCAGCTTTTTCTGTGCTCGCTAGAATGAAGGTTCAGCCTTTATTAGGTGAATCAGTGTTAGTATTAAGTACACAGTTTGAAAGGGCTGTAGACAGATTTTTTTAGAAAATGTTGGGTCAGTATTTCATGGGGAAAGCAGATGTAATTTAACTTCTGTAACAAACATTGTGTCTGTGCAGCAAGCACATAAGACTTGTGACTTTATAGCAAAGAGCTGTGAAACATGTTAGATCTTTTAATGCCTTTTTCTGTGGGATAGCTTTTACCAATTAATTGATGAGATAAATTTGTCAGTCTGAGGTCAGCAATGAGATGGTCTCTGCTTAATACAAAAATATGCACTTCGATTTTTTAATATATCTTTTCAGTGACAGTCACAATCAAGCAACATGAACCTGCCTTTAGCAGACATTGAAGTAGGTTGACCTGACTTTATGGAGCTAAGCTGGCAACACAGAAAGACTGTCCTTTCCTCACAAGTTTGGAGTGTTTTTTCATGGTTTTTTATATCCCTAGTGCTGTATCTGCAGCTACTGAAAGACACCCTTTCCAATAGTAAATTCTAGAGCATAAAATTTATTTTCTTCACTATGTATTCAGACCATTTAGGACCTTGATGCAGCTTTTCCCATCAAAACTGCTTTCTGGGCTAACCTTTTTTTAATGAAATCCATTCCTGTCTCCTGCAGTCTCTTTGTGTAATTGAACGCCCCACTGAAGTGATAAGGTAGGTAATGAAGAAGCTGCAGTCCCAAAACTTTCACTATAAAGGACACAGAAGCACAGTACTTAAAATAGTGTGAACACTAGCCTCATTTGTGGCACTTCAGAGAAAGCTCCCTGGCATGAGTGTGCACATAGACCTTGAAGGAGAGGTCGAGTAATTGTTGGTTTTAAGGTGCAAAACTCTGCAGTCTTTTCCCCAGTCTGAATGTTACCCTGGTACCTGCTTCCTCATTCACTAAGGTCCTGCTTCATGTGGCTGCATGAATTTTTCTCTACAGATGTGCTCACGTGTAGCAAACACAAATGAATCTGCTCATATCCCCTCTCAGGTTCCTTTAAGATGTTCTCATAATGTGCACGGTCTGTCTGTGTGACTGGTGAGAGGATTACTTTTATATAAATTTGACTGGGAACAGATTAGAAGAGGCTCCTGTTTAAGGTCTGCTTTCTGGCTGCTGAGTAATTAATTGCATGTGGCATTGTGTTTGTTGCAGTAGGGCTCTTGTCCTGTGGTGTTGTTGGTATGGTTGGAGAGCCAGCCATATGGAGGTAGAGCTGTGAATCACAAGCTGTAGACTTGGATGACAAAACAAAGCAGTTTGAGTGCACTGTATAAACCAAAGCCAGTATCTAACATTGAGAGATTTGAGAAAATGCGGAAAGAGAATACTTTGTTAGGTGAGATCTAACTCATAATTAGCAGCTCACAGTCTGTTAGAAAAGGTATTTCATGCCTTCTCCAGAATAAGAAGAGGGGATTAGATGAAACTACAAGGAAAACTTTATGTCAAATAGAAAAACAGTTGTTTGTTACTGCTTAGTAAAACTGATCATTCTAGCTCATTAAAAAATCAGATTTATTTCAGTATTTATCTCTGCCAGTGTTTTGCTTTCTGTAGAAGCTGTTACTGCTGTGGCAATTCTGACAAACGAGAACTTAAGCTTCATAATTTTATACTGGGTAAATCCAGCTGAAAAGTTAAAATCCAGAACATGAACATACTTAAAATTCTGAGTGTTTTTATTAGGGAACTAACATTGGTAAGTAAAAAAAAGGCAGTACGAAATATTAACACTAGCAATGCTAGTGGTAATATGTGAAGTAAATTAAACAATCTACTTCATCTTTTTTTACAAAATATAAACAATTACTCCTGCAGTTAATATTAATTACTATTGCCTTATGCATCTGCATCTTTTCTACTTTTTTAACTGTATCTTCCATGCCACTTTGCAAATTAGGTGTTAATTGTTAATTTTTTTAGCACAGACAAAATTGCGAGTTAAGGCAACTTCAACATCTATTGCTTGTGAAACAATCACGTTTCGTTTACATCTGATGAATTGATTGTATTTACATTTTAACTATCAGTGATTCAATTAACAAACATGGTGATTATCCAAAATATACACAGTATATATATCCCCTATCAGGTCAGTGAGGAAAAGGCCATTCTGATGGACTCAGAAGCCCAGGCAGCTAGAAGCAGTCTTATGAAGATGCTCTCTTTTGTTCAGAAAAGGGAGATTCATAGGCTTCCATTGGTGGGCAGGTACAAACCAGATGTTGATCTCCATAGATGTCATCAATGCGAGCAATTGTGGGCCAAAACTTGCTTTCGGGCTTCACAAATGGCTGAGGAGAGAAAAGACAAGTACATTTTTTACACCAAGCAAATCTACGTGATTTTAATAGACTTTAGAAGTCTTAAGAAAAATGCTGAAAAAGTGAATTTTTTTTAAGCAAAGTCATACTTCAAATCTATATGCAGTCCCTGACATTTAAAAAGCATGTATAATACAGTTGGCAGTCAAAAGAATAGATTTTCAAAAAAGTGTAACCATGTCCTCTTAATAAGTACTTGACAAGAAACAGCTGTCATGGGATAAAAGGAAACTGTGACCCTTAGTAGTAACTGGCTAACAGATAGGAACCAAAGAAAAGACTACCAAGACTTGTGCTATTCAATATAGTTATAATACATAAAACAAGGCAGCAAACTTCACAGGTGCGGTTAAATTCTTACTCTTTGAAACAGCACATACCAATAAAATAGATGTAATTAATTTTCAGTTGAGAAAAAATAGTTGCACATATGTTTAACTGTTAAGATTGTAGAAGTAATTTTATGTACTGCTCTGAAAAAGTCTGATGTATCCAGCTCCAACTGGAGCTTTATTTGTATCAGGCTCACACTGGTGTGGCTTGCCCCACAGTGACTGTGCATCTTGCCAAACCCTCATACAAGGTCTCTGGAGCAGGGCATTGAACATCAGGACATGGGACTGTGTTTTGGGAACCCCTCGAGCCATATGTTAGAATTGAAAAAACTGTTTCCAACAGGAATATCCAATGATGAAGTGCTGAGATTTAGAAAACCAAGTTTGAACTTCATGTGTAGAGACTTTTTTCCTTGTCTCTGAAAACAAAACAAATGGAACTACTGTAGAGTTCACACAGAGGAGTATCAAGCAACAGCAAAAAAAGGCCCTCGTGTTATTATTCTTAGCAGTTTACTTGATCTCCACTGGCCAGAAAACCAAAAAGCAGAAAGCATATTTCTGTATTACCACACCACTAGGGTCCCATTATTTACTCACCAGTGGGAATGCTGCCACTTCTCTGGAATAAGGACGATCCCACTTGGAAGAAGTGACACAGTTCAGTGTATGTGGTGACATCTACAAGCAAAAAGACATGTTTAGGACATGGAATTACTGAATTCAGTTTACTTTATCAGCATGTACCCTCCCTCAAGTTCACATTACTATATAAGATAATTACTGTCTAGGAGAGTCTCTTGAGAATAGCACTTATCTGGGGAAAAAAAGGCAGATTTAAACCAGGCAGCAAGTCAGTATCTGATTTTTTTTTTCAGTTAGCCAGAAGATACTACCCAATGTTTGAATATGCTTCCAGCTTTTCACTAAATCCCCTCAGTATTCAAAAACTCAGTACAACAGAACTTGAGCCTATAGCAATTTTGTGCTGCATTTGCTAAAATAATAGTTCAATCTTTAGTAAAAAACAGATAAATGAGCATCTCTCCATCATTTTGAGATCGCCTCAAAAATTATTGTGTGCCTGTGTAAATAACTTTCTTTGATCTGTCAGCAAAGGCTAGGCTTCAGATTAGAAAAAGCTAAAATTCAAATTTGAAAAAGTTTTAAGGTTTCTAAAAAAAGTCAAATTTCAAGAAGTTCATGTGTTCAGTTTTGCACACAGTTATATTTAAGAGTACTGAAAGACCAGGAAGCAGGCTCCTGTAGCATCAAGTAAGTCTCAAGGGTTAAGCTGATGCTGGTAACTTGCCCTACATGCCATCATACCTTTAGTGGGTTAATTTGGGGGTCCATCCTGCCCTCCTCTATTTCAGCAATTTCCTGCCTAATGCTGATCATTGCATCACAAAATCTGTCCAGCTCTGCTTTGTCTTCAGATTCTGTTGGTTCAATCATAAGTGTCCCTGCCACTGGCCAGGACATGGTTGGAGCATGAAAACCTGATAAAGAAGAAATCAGTCACTGGCAATAGAAAACATCAGTCCCTGACAATAGGTTATGAGTTAATATATGCATTAGCTAGCAAATGAATCACAAATCCAGCCCTTTCTTTACAGGACTGAAATATTTGGTAGTCTTGGCAGACTTTTCAAGTACCTTAGTTTTTAACACTGAAAAGTAATGCCATTGTAGTATTTACAATAGTGTTACGCACTGATATAATGAAACACTCTTAAAACCTGCTCCTTTTGCTATATTTTCAACCCAAAAGTATACTGCTTTTTTACCTGGTTATTTCTGTTCCTGCTGCTCACTTCAGTAGAAGTGTTTTGCCACCCTACCTTCTTATGACAATTAATGGCAAAATGAGACACATACAGATTTCTGCACTGGTAAACAGTAAAAAGAAAAGGTGGTCTCTCATTATTCCTTTCCTGCACTACTGCTAATTACACCCTCATGATGCTTTTCTTTCAGCTGCAGAGGATTGAACTTTACTAATTTCATCCATGTAACTCATACCTATACCCACTGAAAAGTCTATTCAAAGTGGTGCATGGCATTTCAGGCCATAGCAGCCCATTAAAAAGCAGGAAGGGTGGTTGTGGTTGGTCTTTTTTTGGATTATCTCACTGACAAGGTATTATCAATTAGGATTTTAACAGCTTTTATGCATATCTGTTAGAGGCAGAGTTGCATAGGAGCAAGCAGTTCAATGGGTCATCCTGCCTGGCAGCCGAAGAGTAGCCACGATCAGATTCTTCAGAGCACATGTACCTGGTTAAGAGTCATGTAATTGCAGATTTGAAGGGGCAGTCCACAAAACCGGGGAGGTAGCAGCACACCTGTCAGTAGCTACTAAACATCAATTGATGCAAGTATCTCTCTAAG
Organism: Chaetura pelagica; assembly: GCF_000747805.2. Lineage (NCBI taxonomy): Eukaryota > Metazoa > Chordata > Aves > Apodiformes > Apodidae > Chaetura > Chaetura pelagica. Next base: position 686,770 of record NW_009953725.1, read on the forward strand.
CCCTTAATGAACATGAGGAGATTTGAAATGACTGTGACTCACTGATGATTGATATGCGCAGGACTAGAATTTTTCTGCTTCCCCTTAGAAGAGATGTAGGAATTTCTCACTTAGGTTGCTGGTTTTTTTTTTTTAAAAAAAGGATTTACCGTAATCCTGAAGTCTCTTAGCAAGATCTACAGCTTCGATGTTTGCTGTTTTTTTGAAAGGTCTTGTATCCAAAATGAATTCATGGGCTACATAACCTGTAAAGAAAAAAGTGCACACTAGTTTTATTTACTAGAAAACAATTAAATCTACCAACCAGTTTATTCTAATTGGTTCTTGGGAGAACATGGCAAAAAGTCAAATTAAAAAAATAACCACTTGGGCAAAAACTCAAACCTGAGAATTTATCAGGTAAGACACAGAGACACTGGCCCTCTGAATCCCACGTCACATTAAGAAGAGGCCTCATTTCTAAGATCAGCACTAGGAAAGGGTCGTGTAAGTATGATTTATGCACACCCTGACAAATACCTGGATGTGCCAATGGCCCAGCACAATTTAGGTCTTAGGCTGTCTCAAGTAAGTCATTGTTATGGTGGAGAAAAGCTCAAATCTGGTGTTACAGAGAGTCTGAAGACAAGTTATCTAAATGTATATCCATGATCCTGGAGAACCCAGCTGAATTTTTCAGAATTTGCAACTTCCATTCACTGCAATCTGCAGGTTTAGCGAAGGTGTACTCCATTAAATTTAAGACCTCTATTTTGAAAGGCATACATATTGTACTCAAATGTTCTTTGGTGACATTAAGATTAACAAGCAAAATAGCACTCTCTGATAGGTTAGTTACACTACTTTCACCTGTTTTCATTACTTCTGTCCTGCTGCAAGACTGGAGAGCTATAGCCAAAGTATTTCACACTGCCAAGGGGATTCTCCCTAATCTCACAAGGAGAATAAGGAGTGGAAATGAGAGAAATCTGGAGTTATTTTTCAAAGGGAGTGTGCAAGGGAAAGTACAGGTCCAAAAAGTTGCTTCCAGTTCTTAAATTGTTGTGCCATAGGTTATGGGAGATTTGAAGGTCTCAACTTCATTGCTTCTCCTTCTTGTACTGCTTGTTAATCTACTACTAGACTTAAAGTAGAACAATCTGATGCCAAGCTTTACATCATCTTTTCTCATCTTTTAATCTAAGTAAAATCAGGCAGTTTTTCTTCTATTTCCAAGTATCATTTTCACTGCAATACCTCCACAGAAGCATGTAGCTGGTTATTTCTCTGAGGAACATCAAGAAAAATCTGAGATGAAGCTGTCACACTGTATTAAAAAAGAACCAAATTGCATGCCAACTTCTATACTATGAAAAAGAAAGTGAGCTTTGTAGAAGAAAACAAATTGTCCAATACTTGCCTTTTGCTCCTCTGAAGAGGATTTTGTAGTGCTTCTCTAGCCTCTTCGCCATGTAGTTTGCATTTAGTATAGCAATCTCAGAAGCATGTTTCAGACCCTTTGCTCCCATTGTCTGGGAGAGGAATAACAAAGAAACAGATTTTAAAACACTCCCAAGCAACTAAGTGTGTTCTTGTACTGGCTAGCATGACAGACAAAAGCACTCTAATGCACCTAGCTAATCTTAGGGCAGTCACACTGCTATTATACTTTTTTGCATTACACTAACAGAAAAGCACTGGGTATTATTTGAGAGCAACTTTGGTATGCATACCTTATGAGACTGCTTACTGTACAAGTGTTTTTGTTGAAGTCAGTAACAACCCAAACCTTTCCCAAAACTGAGAAGCTCGGAAGCAAACAGAAAAAAAGTGAGCAGAACTCAAAAATGTCATCCGTACACAATGCCTGTTACCATCGTTACCCGCAAGGAAAGGGTGTCTAGAGAGCTTCCCAAAAAATCTATGTATGCTGTCTCGTCTTTGCTGTCATGTCACAGGTAATACTGTGCACTAACAAAGACCAGAGCCAAATGAACACCAATGAACTTGCTTCTCTGCTAAAGTGCTGCTAAAGGTCAGTGCTAGAATTGAGCTGTGGCTGAATTTTTTCATGCTGCACTTAGGAGTTAAGTTGGCAAAGGAGAAAGCCCAACAGCCTTCAGGGTTGCACCTTTATACAGAACAGTGTAAACAAGGCACCTTGCACTGTAAAGAAACATCTTCCCTTAAAAGTCTACTACAAGTTAACTATTCCATAAGAGGAACCAGCTTACAGTCACAAGTGATTTTCCCCACAGCTGAAAAACCCCCAGGGAAGTTGTACTAGCTCCTATTAGCTCATTTGAAATTCCAGAAGAGCTGGTTTCCCCAGGACTGGAAGTTTCCAACTTTAAGAGTATCAGACTGGCTACAGGGTACCCTGAATGACACGGTTCACCGTTCCAGCTTTCTCTCACTGAAAGCTTTAAAAGTTACTCAGAGTTCCAGCACACCCTCTTCTCAGGCAGAATTTGAATCTACACTCAGCCCTGAATAATTCCACATATGTAACCAAGTATTTGCCTGCTTATCACTAAATTGTAAGGCATTAAAAAATTACATAGGTCATCACCAAGTTGGCACACATCCAAAGCCAAAATCAAGTTCAGTTTTCAAATTCAGTAAAATCCCCTAGAATTCAAGTTCTTATTAAACAAATTTCAGGAAGTTAAATGTTATGTACAGGTCACCTATACCAATACTCCAGCATACAACCAAAAATGTTCTTGGAAGATCAGTAATTACCAAGCAACTTTCAAATGTGAAAACTTGAAGGTGGAAGCCTGATGGCAGCTTTTTGCCTTGTGTCCACTTGTCTCAAGAATTACTATAGAAAAGAGACAGAAGAATTAAACAGGCTGCATAGATACAGCTGTTGTCCTGCCACCCTTTTCTTTTGCAGCAGGTGGCAAAAGGCTGTTCCACTGTCCTACCCAGAAAGCAGAATTAGGAAAACGAGGAGGTTCAAAGGATGTAAATAACCTATGACCATGCTACAGCCACATGCACTTCAGTCTACACAACTATCTTGTTATGAGTTGCTCTTAAACCTGTCCATGTGGTTCCAGTGGTCCCCAGAATTGCTGAAACAGACCCTCAGCTGATACCCCTTACAAAAGTACACACCTTGATATACACCCAGGAAATTGGCAATATAGCACTGGAACCCCATGGTGCAGCACTGACAGTACCCAAAGGACATGCATCCTTATCCAGCTGCATTTTGATGACAGGGTGGGTAGGCAAGTATGGAGCCAAATGTTTCTTCCTAAAACAAAAACATTGATTTTAGAACTTCAGTGTGTGTTATTCTGTTCAGAAGTAGCTCCCCTTCACCTTCCTTTCAAATGCAGTCCTCCAGGAAGTATGTTTTCTTCAAAAGAAAGTTTACTAACATAACTGGTGAAAATGTAGGATGACACTCAGTTTTCAACCTATCACAAGATATTCATGCAGCTATCCCAATCAGAATGATCTTTTAAAAAGAGTAAGATTATTTTCTTTTAAAGAATTATGACTGCACTACAAGGATAGATTCATGTACTTCATGAACCAGTTCTGTGTTCTGGACTGTGTTCAGCCCTCAAAGTCCACAGATCATCTCTGCATTTATTGACAAAAGCGACTGCTGAAAAAGGTCTTCTATATACACTAAAGTATGTATGTAACATGAAAGGCAGGGTCTGGGAACATGTGAACTTCATCATTCATGACATCAGCACATGGAGAATCCCAGAGAAGGACAAAAGTTCACAAACCTTTCCCATTCATGGCTCTGTACTTAAATGAACAGCCAACTAAGATTCACTAAGAGATTTTTTTTTTTTTAAGAAAAAGCTAGAAAAGAGATACCCACACTCCAATTGGTCCCATTCCTGGTCCTCCTCCTCCATGGGGAATGCAAAAGGTTTTGTGAAGATTCAAGTGAGAGACATCAGAGCCATAATCTCCAGGACGACACAGACCCACCTGTGAAGGGAATACTCTGTCTCAAAGTATTCTTTACATGCCATTTTAAGATCTATTGCTTTGTTCAAGAAAAACAAGTTGAAAAAGGTATTATTTGTTTTACCATTTTTCGTTAACGTGACACATCATAAACATGGATGCAAACAATTGTTTTGCTTTAGGATTTCCTGCTTGTCTGTAAAAAAGGTCATTGACAAAGCTTAGTCAGACTAAGCCCATTTCAGTGAAAAACTCATATATCTTACAACACATTTCAGGGCTAAATTGGATAAAAGATAATTACTTTCACAATCTAATTTTTATTACTGTACTTGGAAACCTCACCTTTTTCCCAAAACACTGCAATCTTTGAGGAAGCTGTGTTACAGTCTGAGCTGAGTACTACTGTGCTATTTTTATTTCAAGGAAATATACGCACCCAGTTGTAACAAATATACCTAGGAGATTTTCTACCTGGGCATTCATGTTTGCTCCATCTAAGTAAACTTGGCCTCCATGCTTGTGAATCAGGTTACACACATCTCCAATCTCCTCTTCAAACACACCATTGGTGGAAGGGTATGTGATCATGATGGCTGCCAAGTTCTCTTTGTGCTTGTCAACCTGGTAGCAGAGAGGGAGAGAGAAAAAGAGGTAATTGAGGCTCCTACAGCTTTTTAAGAATAGATTTTTTACAAAAACATGACACTAAGGTCATCAGGAGTTCTACAGGTGAGAAACAAGCCTATCAGCAGGTAGTCATCTACAGTCAGCAAAAGACACTGGGCTCTTTTCTTCAACAATACCTGTGGAAAAAAACTGTTTTCTCCATTTATTAGAACTTTAAATCAAGGAAGAACACATGGTGTTAAAAGATATATGTATAATAGTCACTTCTGGGACCTTAAGACAAGCCAAGTGAAACATTTGGCCTTCAATGTAATGTGATCTAATGACCATTCCGCTCAGCAACACAGTTCTAAGAGTATCATAAAAGCCTGCTCAGATATGTATTTTTGGAATTGTGTCCTACTAATCTCTTGGATTCCCAAGTTTCACCTGCAACCAATCTACTCAAAAAAGTGAAAAGTTTTCTAGCAACACCTTATCCAACAGAAGTGGACATGAAGTTTGCTAAGTGAAGGTTAAAGTGCAGTTTCAAATGCTTCACCCTCATTAACATGCTTCATTCATTTCAAATACTAGATACACAGGAAAAAGGCCTGCTGCAAAAGAGCCTACTGTGTAGAAAGACCCTCTGAGCCATTCCTGCACCAAAGATCCTCAAATTAAAGGAAATCTCACAAGTATCACATGGATAGTTTCTAGGTGAGCAAAGAAAGGAATTAACCTTTTCGATCATGTGTTCACTGCTATTGCCCTGTTCCCTCCCAAAGAAAAACCTGGTTCAACTGCCAGCACTACTACCTGTAGAGAAGAGGGCATGTTCTTGCCTTGAAAATTAAAGATAACTGAATACTCACCATTGCTTTTAAATGGGCAGTATCAATGCTCCCATTTTTATCCACTTCAATTGGCTGAATCTTCATCCCTGCCATCTGTGCACTTGCTGGGTTTGTACCATGAGCAGATTTAGGAATAAGGCAGACCTGAGGAGGGAAAAAGAAGGAGGGGCTAAAGTATAACTAGTTTAAGCTACAACTCATTATCCAAGTATTCAAAAAGGGATTGTGAAGGATTGTTGACCAGCAAATTGCCTCTCATACTGAAAGATGCAGCTCAATTTTCTTTGAAGAAAATCCATTCAAGTATCACAATCTAAATTCTCATTTGGAAATTCTCATTTGGAAAATTAAGCTTCATTTGCTACATAAATAATATTTAAGTCTGCAGTTCCACACTATTATTTCAGATACTCACATCTAAAATCCTTTCCTCTCGACCCCTTTTTAAAAAAAAAAAAATAAAAAAAAAATTGCAGTAATCAGTCTTCCCATGTACAATGACTTAAAAGGAAAATATCTAATTCCAACTTTTCACTATATCTTCAGCTGACTTCCAAAGTGTTTTCTTCTGTGTTCTGTTCAAAACAAAAAGTTAAACTGAAATATTCTGGCTATAGCTAAGAAGTTTCAGACAGCTTCCAGACATTTGCTAGGAACTCCACCCCTTCTAAAGACAATGAATACATCTCCTCTAAAAAAAACATAAATAAAAAAAATCCTTTGCTTCTATTCAACAAGGCTATTGAAACATCCCTCTATTGTGATTCTCTTGGAAGGACTGATTTAAGTAACTTTATTGAGTTACTCAAACTTAGCTGCATTTAATAACTGACAGTAAGGCACTGTGTTTTCATGAGAAAATGCATTATGGTCTCTACTTCATCTTCCATGAAGATGCTGAGACAAATGTTAATTACTTTAGAAGCTATTCCAAGGAACTAACCCAACTGTCTCAGCACCTGGGTATTTGCTCTTCTTGCAGTGCACTGTCAGTGTTTGTGCTGCTGTGCTGAATGGAAGCACCGGGATCCCAGCCCCAGTGCTGAGTCTAGATTGCCACCCGGACTCGCTGGGCTGCAGCTGCAGCTGCTGGGTACAGAAGTGATTGATTGGGCGACAAAGGGAACAGATGTGAGCTGTCGGTTAATGTCGATATTTTTTTCCCACCAGAGGGCACCAAATCCAAACGATGCCGACTGCAAGAATCTTGGTCTGCTGGTTAACACTTCCTCCAGCCGGGGAGAAAAGGTCACTTCAGTTCAAAGGCCAACGTTTGCTTCAATTCTTTTCTCCCTCAAGTTCTCTGCTCCATGCAGCTAAACTTCCAGTTATTTCTAAGCACAAGAGGCATTTTCAGCCCTTATTCTGTGTCTGGGGGACTACTGATTGCTTTCCACTGTCTTGGCAACAACTGATGTGGCAGCCTTCTTGGTTCCCTCTCAGTAGCTGTCTTCTCCTGCTGTTCAGGTACACAGGCTTCTACCTTTGAGGTAAGCGCACTGTTCCTCTTCCTTGTGTCCTAACCCAGCCATGCAGGAATAAGCAGAGCAGTGGTGCCATGTGCTGTGCACCTGGAGCACCCTTTACCTCTGGCAAGGGAAGGTTGACTCTGTAGGGCAACACTGACAGCCAGTACACTGCCTGTGGGGATAAGAAGTTGAGGGGTTCTCTTTGAAACACCCTAGAGCTGGTAAGACAGTCTCTCCACAGTTGGTACGTCAAGATGTAGCCATTTCTGCATCACTAGTGAGCTGTCCTATGACACTGATACATTTTCCACAGATCTCTACACAGACCATGCACACTAGATGTCATGCAGATCTGTGTAGATCTGTTTGTTGTCCAGGTCACTGCAGACCACCTCCACCATTGGATTCACCACTGCATTCACCAGGGGCAAATTGTGCTTGACGAACCTGAACACCTTCCACGACAAAGTAACCCCCTCAGTTGATGAAGGGCGAGCGGTGGACATTGTCTAGCTGGACTTCTGCAAGGCACAGTTGCCCACAGCCTCCTCCTGGAGAAAATGACTTTTTATAGCCTTAACAAGTGGTCTACGCAGTGGGTGGGGAACTGGCTGACAGATCCTACCCAGAGGGTGACAGTATATAGTTCCTCTTCAAACCGGCAGCTGGTCACAAGTGGGGTCCCCCAGGGATTGATATTGGGCCTAATGCTGTTTAACATCTTCATAAGTGACCTGGATGTTGGGATCAAGAGCACCCTGATTAAGTTTGCAGATGACACCACAATGAGCGGAGAGAAGGACACTCCAGAAGGGATACACACCCTCCAGGATAACCTAGACAGGCTGAAGGACTGGGCTAACAAGAACGTTATGAAGTTCAAGGAGGACAAGTGTAAGGTCTTGCACCTGGGAATACATAACCCAGGAGTGCAGTTCACACTGGGAAGCACATGGCTGGAGAGTAGCTCTGTGGAAAGGGACCTGGGGGACTTGGTGGATAACAGACTCAAGATTAGTGAAGTGTGCTGCAGGGGCAAAGAAAGCCAACAGGATGCTGGGTTGCATCAACAAGGGCATCACCAGCAGGACATCATCCTGCTCTATTCAGTGCTGGTTAGACCACACCTGGAACACTGTGTTAAGTTCTGCTCCCTGATATACAAAAAAGATGCAGACAGTTTGGAAAGAGGGTCCAGAGAGGGGCCACAAGGATGATCAGAGGACTGGAGGACCTGCCATATAAGGAAAAGCTGAGAGAACTGGGTTTGTTCAGCTTTGAGAAAAGAAGGCTTAGGGGAGACTTTATTACCACATACCAGTACATAAAGTGTGGCTACCAAGAAGATGGAGACTTCCTATTTACAAGAAATTACACGGAAAGGACAAGGAGTAATGGGTGCAAGTTACTCCTGGGGAGACTCTGACTGGACTCCGGTAGAAATTTTTTCACCATGAGAACAGTTAGACATTGGAATAATCTCCCAAGGGAAGTGGTAGATTCCCCTACACTGGACAGTTTTAAGACTCAGCTTGAAAGGGTGCCCAGCAATCTCATCTAAACTATGATTTCTTAGAAAGGATGAACCAGATGATCTTTAAGGTCCCTTCCAACCTGGCATTATATGATTCTGTGATTCAACATGGCTAATTCTCTTAGATGCTGAACACTTTCCTCAGCAGGGATTCAATTGCCTCAGTAATTGACAAGATCACTCTTGGAGGGAAACCTCACACTCAACAGGAACCACTGGCAGAGGCTGCAGGTTGTCAGCTCTGTTCTGATTTCCCTGTTGATTTCCTGGTACCTACCAAGGGAACCTGGCTGCTGGGTTTTCCTGCGCTTGATTCCTCACTATCCCCTCCCACATCCCAGCAACAATTTGAGCAACATTGCAGCAGTATGCCTGCCAGGCCAGCAGCTGTAATTTTTCCACCTATCCTGGGAACTTGCTCAAGGTTAGGGATGGAGTGGTTTCTACCTCTTGAATGACTTCTATGACTTCCAAAAGACTGGCTTCCTGACCAGACCCCACCTCCTTCTCCTCCTTTGCTAACTGATGGTCTTCTTGATCTCCACTGCTAGTGCTTCCTTTTCACTGCTGGGACAATCACTGTGGTTGAGGTTTGTGTCCCAATCTCAACCACTGTGTCCTTTGAGGCCGAGGCACACCTTCCCCTGCTTCTGTCCTGGTGTTAGACAGAGGCCCAACAGGCACGGGCCAAGCCCCAGAACAGTGCTAGGAGCTCCTGGGTCTCACTGTAGTAGGGAAGACACACTTCCTTCAAGTGGTGTGCCAATTCAATGGAATTGCATGCCTGTTCAGATGTAGAATCTAAAGTTATAGGAGGTGATTACAGCCTTAGGCATCTACCTAAAGCCTCCTACACACCCTGTCGTGAAGGGATGAACTGCCTCAGGGCATGTATTTCTGTCGGCTCAACAACAAGTTGTTTACAGAATCACAGACTCACAGAATCATTTTAGTTGGAAAAGACCTTTAAGATCATTGAGTCCAACCGTAAGCTAAGTCTACCATGTCCAGTCCTTAAACCATGCTCTTAAGCACCATATCTGTATGTCTCTTAAACAGCTCCAGTGTTTTTCCCCACATGAGTGTTGGCACTTACAGTTCTGTGACGCTCTCCTTTTGCATTCAAGTAAGCTCTGATTGCAGCCAAACCTGCATACTCTCCTTGGGCTCCACTGCAAGAGGAACACAAATCCTGTTACACAAGCACACAAGCACACAAACCAGAAAGTTCCAGCTCTCCACAGAAACTTCTAAGTTGTCCAGACTTAATCCTTTTCAATAGCTTTAAGCAAGTGCTAACAAATTAAAAGAAGCACATTTCATGGATCAAATTACAAATGGACACACATTAATTAACAGCTTTTGCTTCTGTTGCAAAAAAATGGATGAAAAAAGTTATGCCAATTTATGTGCTTAAACTTCTGGTGATGAAGCTGATCCCCATTTCTGCACCTAGCATGGGACTGTGTGCCCAACTACAGAGAGGCAAACTAATAGTGAAATGCACACTGAAGCGTACACAGTGAAACGTGAGAACTCCTTCAGTGACATCCCAAATGTAGAGTAAGTCCTTGCTGCTCATTTTGTATCAAAAGTACTGAAGGACATGAACAGGCTGCAGCAGCATCATTCAAGTTCTGCTTTATTTATTTCAGCAAGCATGGAGAACCGAGGCATCTGTCGATCAAATCTAGTATTACCTAGTGCATCAAACATCAATTTCAACAATTACATAGTTGCCAGCTCATTTAGCTTATTCCTATTCCAAATCCTTAATTTTCACTTACAGAAGGAAATCAGTAACACCATTTTAAGCAAGCAAGGGTGGAGAAACCAGCCCTTACAGAGATGAAAAGTAAAGGTAAAAAGTAAAAAAGTAACAAGTCCTGTTAAGGACCAAATGTTCATAAAAAAATTCCTACCTGTTTGGTTGGAAGGAGATTTTATCATAGCCAGTAATCTCACATAGGTCCTTCTCTAAATCCTTGAAAAGCTGCTGGTATCCTTGAGCTTGTTCCACTGGCACAAAAGGGTGGATGTTGGCAAATTCTTTCCATGAAATAGGCTATTTAAAAACAAACAAACAAACAAACACATAAATAAACAGAATTTTAAAAAACCCCCATGTGTAACAATATTTTGCTGTAACAAGAAATTCTGCAGAAAAATCTGTTTTGTTGTTAAACTCCATGAAGGAAGAAGCTGCCCTGTGCTCAAATAAAAATCAAATGTTTATTGTGCAGCAAGACAAGTTTCCAGCCTCTCTGTGGCCTAGCTGAACAGAGAGCTTTGGCTGGAAGTCAGGAATAGAAAAGAGTTTATGACCCCTGGAAGAAGAGGCAAGCAACTCAGGGGGGCAACAAAGATGTTGTTAGGCTATGCAGGAAGAAAAAGTAGAAGGGCCAAAGCCCAAGCAGAACGTAAATCTGGCTGCTGCTGTGAAATAAAATTAAAAATGTTTCTATAAAGACATTAGCAACAAAAGAAAGACCATGATAATCTCTATCCATTATTGGATACCAAGGGGACACATACTGACAAAGAATGAGGAAAAGGCTTAGGCACTTAATCTTTGCCTTAGTCTTTAATAGCAAGACCAGTTGTTCTTTGGGTATTCAGCCCCTGAACGGGAAGACAGCGATGGGGAGCAGACTGAAGCCCTTATAGTCCAAGAGGAGATGGTTAGTGACCTGCTACACGACTTAGACATATGCAAGTCTATGGGGATCCAGACAAGGATACAGAGGGAACTGGCAGAAGTCCTCGTCAAGACACTTTCCATCATGTACCAGCAGTCCCGGCTAACCAGGGAGGTGCCAGCTGACTGGAGATTGGCAAATGTGCTGCACATCTACAAGAAGAGCCAGTAGGAGGATCCTGGGAACCACAGGCCTGTCAGCCTGACCTTGGTGCCAGGAAAGGTTATGAAGCAGACAACTTTCAGTGCCATCATGTGGCACATACAGGACAACCAAGTGATCAGGCCGAGTCAGTATGACTTTATGAAAGGTAGGTGTCACCCGATGAACTTTAGCTCCTTCTATGACAAGGTGACCTGCTTAGTGGATGAGGAGAAGGCTGTGAGTGTTGTCTACCAAGATTTTAGTAAAGCCTTTGACACAGTTTCCCACAGCATCCTGGAGAAACTGACTGCTCATGGCTTGGACAGGCATATGATTTGCTGAGTTAGAAATTGGCAGGACGGCTGGGCATGAAGAGTTGTATTGAATGGAGTTAAATCCAGCTGGCAGCCAGTCACAAGTGGTGTTCCCCAGGGCTCCGTGTTGGGGCCAGTTCTCTTCAACATCTTTATCAATGATCTGGATGAGGGGACCAAGTGCACCCTCAATAAGTTTGCAGACGACACTAAGTGGGGAGGGAGTGTTGATCTACTTGAGGGGAGGAAGGCTGTACAGAGGGTTCTGGACAGGCTGGACTGATGGGCCAAAACCATTTGCATGAGGTTCAAGAAGACAAAGTACCAGGTCCTGCCCTTCAGTCACAACAAGCCCACGCAATGTTACAGGCTTGGGGAAGAGAGGCTGCAAAGCTGCCCAGCAGAAAAGGGCCTGGGGTGTTGGCTGAGAGCCAGCTGAGTATGAGCCAGCAGTGTGCCCAGGTGGCCAAGAGGGTTACAAGTACTCAGCACTGGTGAGGCTGCACTTCAAACACTGTGTTCAGTTTTGGGCCCCTCACTAAAAGAAGAACCTTGAGCATGTCTAGAGAAGGGCAACAAAACAGGTGAAGGGTCCAAAGCACAAATCTTATGAGAAGCAGCTGAGGGAACCAGGGTTGTTTAGTCTGGAGAAAAGGAGACTGAGGAGGGACCTTATTACTCTCTACAACTACCTGTAGTGAGGTGGGGGTTGGGTCTTGTCTCGCAAGTAACAATTGATAGCACAAGTGGAAATTACCTCAAATTGTCCCAGGGGAGGTTTAGCTTAGATATTAGGAAAAAAATCTTCACTGAAAGGGTTGTCAAGCACTGGAACAAGCTGCCCAGGGAAGTGGTGTACTCACCATCACTGGGCTTAAAAGACATGTAGATGGGGCAGCAAAGGGACCAGGTTTAGTGGTGGACTTGTCAGTGTTAGGCTTTTGGTTAGACTTAAAGGTCCTTTGCAACCTAAATGATTATATGGTTGCATGATTCTATGATTTTCATTAACATTTTTTTTAACACTCAGAAGATGCTTAAAAGTCCTTGGTTTTTCCTTCTAGGTCACCTGCTCCTATATAGAAGTGTGGGATTGTAGGGTAAACCAAAAGGAGTCACGTGGAATACTACATAACACTCAGTTGTTGCTATCCATTTTAATTAGGAGGGAAAATACGAGGCAGAAAACAGTGAAGGGAGAAAACATGCTGAAGGCAGTGAGAGCCATGGTACAAAGAAAACATAGTAAAAGATCAAAGCAAGAAGTCAATACAGAGAGAATAGAGGAAGCTCATTCAGAATCATTCTGGCTCCTGACCCTGGCTAAGGTTCTGCTTCATTTGCCACCAGATAGAAAAATAAACATGTCTAGGGACTCCAGTTCCTCACTGGGGGAAAAGCAGTGCTATCCTAAGAAACATCAAACTGACAAAGAAGAACAAATTGCCTGAGATTATTTCCTTATTTCTGAGGATGTGACTGTAGGATTTGTAAAGCACCTAGAAGTTAGGTACTGCAACATCACATGAGGGAACAGGGCTGTCATACCTAATTTCACAAATTATTTTCATTATTTTTTTCAGAATGGAGCCTTCAAAGCTACTCATTCTCCTGCTGTTTTTGCACTCTTACTGTGCTCCTTGGAGTTTTTTTCCTAGCAGAAAAGGGATTTGATGGCTTTGGCTACTTCTGAAACTTACTCCTCAGCAGAGCACTAGACCAAGCATATTCTTTACTTCTCTACAATAACACCGGCTAAACAGTTTACCCACGTGGGTCTCAAATAAGACAGTATTATTGTAACTTACTGTAAGTTCAGCTGAACTATTGAGCTTCATGGTGCAGGACCCCTAAAAATACAAACACATTTGTCAGTATTTAATGAAATAAATAAATATGTATGTAAGTACTTATTTTTTTTTCTCTTTTTGGTAAATACCTACCAAAGGAATCATACTGTGAACAAGTGAAATATCTTTGTTTTCTAATCTTTTCATGTACCGCACGATATTTGTCTCGGAGTGATAGCTGTAGAACACAAAATGTGGTGTTAAGGCAATCAGATTAGCTAGTTGATCTGTGCTCTAACACAGGAAAAAACATAAGCAATCAATTTAGACTGAGGATGATTTTTAATGTATAACAGGTACTCCTTTCAAAATCAGTAACATTTATGCTTGCTAATAGCAATGTGGATGAAAAATGCCTATTATCATTTGCACAGAATTGCTACCAGTAAATATGGAATATAAGGGCTCTAGTAAGTCTGCTGACACTAAGTCATCAAAAAGCAGCCTGGACACTGTAGCAGAAAATTGAAAAGCACACTCCCCATGTGACTATGAATATTGCTTTGCTCATTTTAAATGTGAAAGATATAAAAAAAATACCACTAAATAGATTATTTCAGAGTAACAAGTAAGAGTGAAAATACAGCTGTCCTCAACTGACCACTTTTTAAAGGAGATACTTTCAGATCCCATTAACACATCAAATTACCACTACTTCACAAACCTGTTGAAAACCTGATGTGTCAAGAATTTGGATGTTCTCTTGAATGGTGTGCTAGGGATGCCTTTGGTTTCCTCGCCCATACCCTCAGCAATGAGCTCCTTTGACACACAAAAAAACACGGAGTCAAATACTTTCACAGAAATTTCTCTTTTCACAGTTATTTCTCATCAGAACTAGATTATACTACAAGCTGACCTAAAGATTTAATCAGCTCTTAGGCTTAAAAAAAAAATTTTTTAAAAAAAGAAATTATTACCATATGTATCTGCATATAACTAACATATTAAAACAGCGTACAGATGTCTCAGTAGTCCTCATCTTGGATGTACAGCTGCTAGTCACTAATGACATGCAACAAAGATTCTAGTGGGAGAGAAATAACTGATGACTATGTCCTAACCCTCAAAAAACAAGTAATAGCCTGAATGCAAGGTGTCCAAACTAACCCAAAGGACTGAGTGTCACAATCCAAAAATGGCATTACTCAATTACATAAATAACTTTTATCTCATAATCACCTTTTTCTTTGAGAGAGTATTTGAAATTCTCAGTATTTAACAAATGTTCATCATACACACAACTGTCCCAAGAGTAGGTTTGCTTTTCACTAAACTTCTGAAACAATCATATAATTTAATCTGTATGATCTATCATCTACTTACAGCTGAAGACTCACAACCAAAAATCCACAGTATGTCATCTAGGTCTTTCTCATTTACAGTTTCATCAAGTGACACTCCAAGCTATGGATAAAAGCAACAGTAATTAATCAAAGTTCTCAATTCCAGAGGCATAGTATGTTTGTTCTGGTCAGGAAAAAAATATTCCAGAAACACAGGAGGTTAAAAAAGAAATCTACCCAACAGTATGTAAATGTGACTTAATTTTATGTAACAGATACATACATTTATTTTATTTCCATAAAATTTTCCAATTCCTACCTTTCCCCTGCTAAGCCATCCAAGCCAGATGGCTCACAAGCTTCCAGACTTGTGACCTCATTTTGAATGTTTTTAGGTGTTTTCCATTTAATAGGAAAATTGTCCATTTTGCTAGACCATCCCCTCCCCCATCCCATTTTACTGAATTTACCCGAAAGTCCTTAGAGCCTATCAAAATGTGGTTTAGACTTCAATCTGTCTTTACACACTGCCACAGGACCTGAATTCTGGAGGCCACTTTGCATTTAACATGAAGTAACCAGATAATCCTCTTTAAGTAGGCACAAAATTAAATCACAATTTTTACTTCTGGAAGTTCAGTACATCACTTCATTCTTTGTATTATATTTCTAATCAACTGACATAGCTAAACAAATTTCGAGAAGTTGTAAATTATTTTGTTCTACTTAGCAGATGTAATAAATAGAAACTTAATGGAGAAAAAAGCCATGCTACAAAATTTATGAAAGGTTTAGGTAGTTGCTTACTCTGCTGTCACCATAAATGCGAAAATTTATCTTTCTAAGAGCTGCTCTGTCCAAAACCTCTTTGACTGAGCATCCACACGTGATCGTCAAGGTATCAAAGAACACATCATGATGTACTTTATGACCAGCTCGCCTGAGACCTATAAAAACCAGTAAATTCTATTAGGTGCATGCTGTAGTGCTTGTTCACACAGTAGTTGCATAGCAACACTATTAATCTTCTAAGTAAATGCTTTTACATAATAAAACAAAATATTCCCCTTGTGTACAGAGAAGCAAAATCACCAGCTTTTTAGTAAAATTTCACTGCACATGAAATGCATCTAACTCAGACAGAGAACTAATTAACAATGCAGATTCAGTCTACTGAACATCCTTTTGATACATCAAGTTTTTAATATATAGAGTAGCCAGTACTGGTATATTAATACAGTAAGGACAAAAACAAAAAACTGGAAATAAAAAAAAACCATTATATAAATGGGTATTGACCATCATGGAGCTTGCCATAACTAAGTTTAGACTCTTACTGCTTTTCACAGCAGCAAAAGGTCTTCCAGCTAAGCTGTCAAATAAATCACTGGTAATTGTGGCAATCATTCACCAATTTGCAATATTCCAGTTCTGCATATAAGCTCCTTCTGACATCAGTGGTAGTCATGTCAGTGAGAAAAACCTACCAGACTACACAGTCCAGCTGCAATAATTATTTTCTGCTACAGATTCTGTGCTTTTGGTCAGCTTTTAAGCTGGAATTTCAGTGTTTAAAGCAGGTATGGTACTCCATGCAACTTAACTGAAATACTACTATTTCTTTAATCTTATCTGTTCGTTATTTTTGTTGTGTTATTAATAGTAGTTTCAGATTCTGAATCTAAAAAACTAGGATGATCCAGTAAGTGAAGTATCTGGAAAACAGAATTTGAATGTTATCATCTGGAGACTCACTGTGTAGACTTCTGTTAGTTTTCCAAGGAAACAAGTAATGCTTGCAGGGTCATATCACATAGATATCTAATTCTTGAATGTCATTATCAGAAGTATACAAAAACATTAGCTATGAATTTTGTATCAAAATGTTCTCTCTGCAGTAGAGACAACACACATCAGCTAGTAAAAAAACCCTCAAATTTATTTTAAAAAGGTGTGTTATTTAAGAAGGTGTAAGGATTTAAGAACAGTTTCTGCACTTAATACTCACCTTCAGCCAAGATCAGGGTAGCATTGTGTACTCGTCTTGCAATATGCCTTAATCCTTCAGACCCATGATATACACCAAACATGGCTGCCATGTTAGCCAGAAGAGCCTAGGATCCAAATACAGTTCAGGGTATCATTACCATTATCATCAAAGATTCTTCCATGTTAGTTTAATGGAAAGTTTCTTTGGTACTCAGGGACAATCACATATCCCCAGCTGATGTTATACTTGATTACATCTTGCCTACAAAATAAAAGGTGGGAAAGGCAAAATACTTCTATGACACTGTAAGCAAATTGATTATGAATTCAATGCTCTTTGAAATGTAACTGTGTCAGAAATTAAAGTGAACTTAAATTCAACTTCTGCAACAAAGATGGCTGAAGACTCTCAAGTAAAGCTAGTCTCATAGTAAACTCATTGTTTAGGATTGGTACAAAAACATTTCTGGAAATAGTTCATGAATACTAAGTAATTAACCTTGGTTTAATAGTAATAATCTCTCCTCGCAGTCTGCCACAACATTAAGAGCATGACCAAAGCATTGAGAGGAGCAGAAAAAATTAGGAACTTCTGCAGCTAAAGATGGAGGCATGGTGAAAATAACTATTCTGAAAAATTAATTATTTAATCATGGTATTTTCCTGTAAAGATAGACCTTTGGCAATGTAATCCTTTTCATCAAATCACACCAACAAAAATGTAAGTTGTGACAATTTGAACAAGTAGTTTCAGAATTTTACAATGTTTTGGGGATTTTTTGCCTTCCAGCAGGCAATTTCAGATCATTAGAATTTCCTTCCATTTTATTAAGAAATTGATCTAATTTATTGAAGAAATTGATCTAATTAATCTAGAACAAACAAAGCACTAGTCAGTGGCATTCACCTTTTGAGTGTGATGGACTCATGACACTGTATGAATTCAGGGTTAAAGTCTTTATTAAAGAAAATGTATTAATACCTTGTCACGCAGGGTTCCCTCTTTCAAGGGGCTCAAAACAAATGCAGAAACACCAAAATACATCAATTTTACTCATTTTTCTAGCAAAAATTATCACAAATAAAGCTAACTTAACTTACTGTGATGTTAGAACTATAATCTTACAGTTTAACTTCTGTATTTCTCACTCCTGAAAATAAAGCATGGCAAGTTACCTGTGCTGTGCAGATGTTGCTGGTAGCTTTATCCCTCCTGATATGCTGCTCTCGTGTTTGCAAAGCAAGTCGGTACACTTCCTTTCCATTTGCATCTCTAAGTCACAAGCAAAAATGTTGCTTCTTTTACTTAAAAATTGCAGTAATTTAAGACAGGGGGCTCTATGCATGCTAACCTGAAACTAGCTGTCTATCTTCAGAGAAAGAAAGGTGCTTAAAGAATAAAGCGTAAGTCAGGACAGCTGTGATACCAAACTGAGAGACTGAAGTCTCTAGAATTTTATTTACATCACGGGTGCCACACAAGACCAGTCAGTCAAAGCACACAGTGAGTCTTTGAAGCATACAACACCAGAGCTTTGGTATTTGCCTTAAAATGCTACAGATTATTCTGTTTTAACTGCATAGTAATCCTGAGCTTAATTTGAACTAACTCCGAGAAGGCAGCATCTTTTCTAATGATACCAAATAAGAGAATGTTAAGTTTTTATATAAAAAACCCTGTCCAACAAGATTGTATGAGACTACTGAAGGGGCTCTGGCCAATCCATCCTTTAGGAGGTCCTTTTGTACGGTTCCTAACATGTTAGAAGTGGAGAGGTAAGAGCCAATCTAATATCCTTTAAAACTAAGAAAACCTTCTCAACAACCACCAAAATAAATGAACAAACTATGTACACACATATATAAATTTTTATTTGCCTGTAGGGGGGTTTGAATAGTTACAACTACTTGGCCCAAGTACTTGTGTACCGGTTTTGTAATATTTAAATAAGTTTGGGGATTTGGCTATACAGCTTAGTTTATTATCAGTTCTTCTAGAGGGACTTTGGCAGGCTGGAGAAATGGGTTGACAGAAACCTCATGAATTTCAACATGGTGAAGTGCAAAGTGATGCACCTGATGAAGAACCCCATGCTCCAGTAGATGCTGGGGGCCACCAAGCTGGAAAGCAGCTTGGTAGATAAGACTCCAGGGGCATCTGGAGGACACCAGGTTAAACACAAGCCAACAATGTGCCCAAGCAGCAAAGGCAGAGAATGGTATCCTGGGCTGCATTAGACAAATATTTGCCAAAAAGTCAAGAGGGGTGATCCTTGCCCTCTCCTCCAGCACTAGTGAGAACAAACCTGGAAAGCTGCATCCAGTTTGGGGCTTCCCATCTCTCCTCAGGGAGAGACAGCTACTGGAGACAATCCAACAAAGGGCCAGTAGGACATTGAAGGGACTGGAGAACGTCTCATATGAAGAAAGGCTGACATCTGGGATTGCCAGCTGTCAGGACCTCCTCAGTGTACATAAATATCTGAAGGGAGGGTGCAAAGAAGACAGAGGCAGGCTTTTATCAGCAGTGCCCAGTGACAGGACCAGAGACTACGGGTGCAGACTTAAACCCAGGAGGTTCCTCCTGAACATGAGGAATCACTTTTGCACTGTGAGGTTCACTACGCACTAGCACAGGCTGCTCGGAGAACATGTGGAGTCTCCTTTCTTGGAGGTCCTCAAAAGACATCGTGAATAGTTCTGCACTACTGGCCCTAGGTCACTCTGCTTGAGCAGTGAGGTAGGACCAGATGACCTCCAGAGATCCACTCCAACTTCAATCATTCCTTGTTTCTGTGAAAAATCCATGGCTGAAAGCTGCATTGAGAAAGAACCGTTGCTTTCTCCACTGCAACGTTTTCCTTTCAAACTTTCTTGAGATGCAGAAAGATGCAAATACATAAAAAATATTAAACTAGTTGTAGTCACAGAATAGCAGTCGCATGACCTTGATACATAACATTACTGCTCTTTTGTAAAAGATCATACCAGACTTCTGATTGAAATCTGAATTAAGGATCAGATTTCAGAACCATGAGTAAAGCCTAATGATACCCTTAGAATAAGCAAGATTATTTAAAAATGTATTTGAGAGAATATTACTATTCAGATGAAGTATTTATAAATATATTGTATTCAGATTTATAAGCTTGTTCGTAATGGTTAATGTCATTAGTTCCTTTGGCTACTGAAATACATCTAAATAGCTTCTGTGTCAAAGATATGCAGGCTTTTCAGTGACGATTGCTTCACATTTCTAATATACCCAGTTAGACCTCTTGTCAAAATTCAAAACGGGACACTTTTATTCTCCCAGTTTTAAAGAAAAAAGGTGTTCCATACATCACCACAGTCAGCTGTGTTATTCATGAAGGCTGCGTAAGATGGTCATAATGTGTCACATTTTCATTTTCCCTGCAGACACTAAGGGCTGAGGGAGCTCTTACCTCGTAACACCCACCATTCTGCCTGGCATCATTCTCACTAGATTTTCCTTGACAGCGAAGAACGCTGCGTGGGGTCCCCCATAGCAGAGCGGCACGCCAAACCTCTGGGAGCTCCCCAGAACAACATCTGCCCCAAATTCTCCAGGAGGCTTCAGGATACAGAGAGCCAGAAGATCAGTAGCACAGCAGGCAAGAGTCTGAGAAGAGAAGTGCACAGAGCAGTCAGCCTCTTTTCTGAATGAACAGTGTTTGCACGGGAGCTAAGTCAGAACAAGATGCAGCTTCAAGCAGTTTTGTGTTGTATGCACAGAGCTGAGGTGCAATGGTTGTAATGCTTTTCATCTGCATGGAGCTGGAGAGGAATACTTTTGATTGTATCTCATCCAATGCCTAGCTGCTATGACAATGGTTGTTTGACGCATCAGATTGAAATCTGTGAGATCAATAAAATTTCTTTTACCCCATTCTGATGAGCCCTTTCAACAAGTTCAGAGAAGTCTTCCACCTTCCCTTCAGTGTCTGGATACTGAAATAATACTCCACTGATATCTTTTCCACTGAAATCCATCTCATGAGGTAATTTGACCTCAGTAATAACACCCGTATAACTGGAAAACAAAAACATGTAGAAGACAACATATTCAAACCACTTCCTGCCTTGGAGTGATACTTAATATGATGTTTTAATGGACTTGGACATTACTTTTTTCTTTAACATACAGAGAGATGACCCTGCTTTGCAGCACTATACTTTGAAGAAGTTTCAGGTCCTGGTATACTGAATAATAATTGCATTTGATACCATCATCAGAAATATAGAGCAATGCAGAGCACTGGATGCATAAGCTGCTTGCTATCAACATTTTGCTGCTTTAGCATGTTTAACTTTGAGAACCAATTCTTATTTTTAGAAGATGGTTAAACTGTTAACTTAAAATGGGTATAGCTTTCATTAAAAGAGAAGTTCTCCTATTCTAGGGTAGAATAGTTAGAAGAAATTACCAGACTGCATTAAAAACTAAATGTATATATTTGTGCAAACAACTTCAGGCAGAAATTAAATATTTTCTTTTTATCAGATGTTTATTTTCTTTTAAATCATTTTTAATTACAATGCAGTTGCATTTTAATGGAAAAGTAGAAGCATCACCTAATATTAACAGATTTCTGCCTCTATTTTGCAAAGAAAGCATAAGCCTGTATTAAAAAATGACAGGTATATGGTGAGGAGCCACAGATGAAAAATTACTCTATGCAAGTGAAAAGATATGGAGGAAAATGGAGAAAAGCATTACTTTGCTCTAGTTTGGACCACTGCTATAGTTTGAGGGTGGCATCGGGCATCTACGTAGAACTTCCTTCTTTTGTTGTGCCTGTTAGAAAAAAAGGAAAACAAGAAGCGTTATACATAAAAAATATAAAGTTTTCCACTGGAATTTAGGACAAGGGGTAATGGGAGCAAATTGGAGCATAGGAGGTTCAAGGTGAATATCCGAAAAAAAAATTTTACTGTAAAAGTGACAGAGCCCTGGTACAGGCTGCCCAGGGAGGTTGTGGAGTCTCCTTCACTGGAGACATTCAAAACCCACCTGGATGCGTTCCTATGTGATGTACTCTAGGTGACCCTGCTCTGGCAGGGGGGTTGGACTAGATGATCTTTCGAGGTCCCTTCCAACCCCTAGGATTCTATGACTCTATGAATTACATTAATTGCTTTTTCCAAATGTGAGTTTTCCTCAGTTAAAAGCCAGTTTTAAATTTTGTTTATCATAACCAAATTAAGTGTAAGACTGAATGAATGTCTGGTCCATTGAAAATAAGAAAGTTCATTTCAGGCACTCAGACAAGATTCATACGTGACAAAAATTAAAACAGACTATGAAACAGAGCA
>NW_009953725.1:708807-712614 GCF_000747805.2 Chaetura pelagica
CCTCCACACACACACAAACACAGTCTTTTAAAGAAATATAACTGTGGTCTCTGGTGCAGATTTTCAGTGTTGTCCTGGGTAACAAAACATGAGTCATCAAAGAAGTAAAATAAAGACTAAACTGTTGCCTAGTTTTCTCTGGTAAACATGAATTTATGTCAGACTGATCCTTTGAACATCTGAATAGTCACAACACAGTCTCTGCTGTGTAATCTCCTTCCTGATACACAGTGACCTTCAATCATCTCTCAGATTTCATTTGCAGATCCCTTTCAAATCGCCCTACAACACAGATCAGGACTGACGTACTTAATCAGTTTTTAAAGCTGCTTTCAACCACTGCTGGAAAAAAACAATTCACATCTTCAGTGTTCATGAACACAAGAGATTCATGCCACAGACTATTAGGTTATATGATAAAAGCAGCATCTCTGCATCCCCTAAGAGATGCAATGGCAGGTGGGGCAGCGCAAGCAATACTCTGTCCTTGCTGCTCCCAGGCCCATCACAGGAGACACCAGCCCATCAGAGACCCCACTCCACAAGAACAGAAGAGCACAGAGGCCCCAAGGCAGGTGGAAACTCAAGTAATTAATCCAGACAGAGACTGTCTAGGCCCTCCCTGGGGTGGAGAGATTATGGGATGGAGAGGAAGATCATTCTGGGATTGCAAGGACTTATTATGAGACGCTTAGGAGAAAAGGGACACGGGTAAGTGGTTCTGGGAGGAACAAGTGTAAGAAAACAGAGTGGTAATGGGGTAAGAAGGGTTAATCATATAAATCCTATATAAATAATTGCTGGTTGATGCACTTGCACCCAATTAGTCCAGTCTGCCCTCTCTTCCTGTTAAATTCATTTATTATTCTTTTAGTGGGTGAGAGGACTATATTCTGGGAGGAGTGTAAATGGTTGTTCAGCTGTCAGCAACTGGTGTCAGACTATGGAGAATCCACATGTCCATGATGCAGCAATTGGAGTAGGTCAGACTGTGAAGATTTCAGTAACAGCAACTGGAGCAGCACCTCAGTCACAGGGGCCTGGGTATCAGCTGCAGCACGTATGTGTTTGGCTGCCAGCGGCTGTACTGGTACCACAGGCAGGACAACTAGAGTCTTTCCAGTATGTGCATGTCTCCTACTGAGACCCCAAACTGGACACAGCATTCCAGGTGTGGCCTCAACAGTGCTGAAAAGAGGGCAAGGATGACCTACCTTGACCTGCTGGCAACACTCCACCTAATGCAGCCCAGGATACCATGTGTCTTCTTTGTCACCAGTGCACATTGCTGACTTGTGTTCAGCTTGGTGTTGCCCAGAAGACCCAAAGGCCTGTTCTGCAAAGTTGCCCTCTGGCTTGTCAGCCCCCACTATGTACCCTGGATGCCTGGGGTTGTTCCTCCCCAGGTGCAGCACTTTGACCTTCCCCTTTTTGACCTTCACGAGGTTCATGTCAGGCCATTTCTCCAGCCTGTCCAGGTCTCTCTGGATGTCAGCACAACCCTCTGGTGTATAAGCTGCTCCTTCCCGTTTTGTGTCATCAGCAAGTCTGCTGAGGATACACTCTGCCCCATCATCTAAATCATTCATTTGGCCCACTGTTGCCCCTGGGGCTAGCCATTAGTAACAGGCCTCCAACTAGACTTCATTTCACTGATCACCACCCTCTGGACCCAGTCATCTAGCCACTTTTCAATCCACTTCACTCTCACTTCATCCAGCCCATACTTCTTCATCTTCAATGTGAGGATTTAAAGGGAGAATGTATGAATCCATGCTGGTGACTCCTGATAACGTTTATGTCCTTCACATACCTGGAAATGGTTTCCAGAACTAGCAGTTGTTCCATTATCTTTGAGGGACTGAGGTGAGGCTGCAGCAGCAAATACTTCCCTGAATCCTCATTCCTGCCCTTCCTGAAGACAGTGGCGACATTTGCTTTTCTCCAGTGCTGAAGTACCTCTGCCAGTTGCCAGAATTTTTCAAAGATAATTGAGAGCAGCCTTACAATGACATCAGGCAGCTCCCTCAGAACTCATGGGTGCATCACATGAGGGCCCACGGACTTCTGTATCTCCAGATTTCTTAAGTATTCTCTAACCTGACCCTCCTGCACCAACAGTATGTCTTCTTTGCTCTAGATTTTCCCCTGGTCCCTATGTTCTGAAGGCCTTAGATGTCTGAGTTACACATTTACATCAACTCTTGGAACTTCTTTGGGGCTTAATAACATGTGCTATAGCTATTTAGTCTTCTGCTCACAGTGAAAAGGTCACACTCAACTTCAACCCACTCACCTATCCATGCCTACAAAGGACAGATGCCTTTCAAACTCCAAAATTCCTTCCTGCTGTGATTTAACCATGTTTAAATGTAGTACCTGTGACATAACTGCATGGCTTCTGCAGCAGCTGTCCCCTCATCCAGCAAAGATGCATTTGCCACATCCATTCCTGTGATATCACAAACCATAGTCTGGTAATTCAGCAGGCTCTCCAGCCTGCCCTGGGAGACCTCAGGTTGGTAAGGAGTATACTGAGTAACCCTGCAACAAAAGAATTTTGAGTTTGGATCTAGAAAAATAAATGTGTAACAGAATTATGGCGATATGTAACTGAGCTATGTCATAGGAAAAATAAATTGCAAAGCATAATTCTCTAACATGAAAATCTGTTTAGAAAACAGTTATTTTTAGATGGCTCTAATTTATTACTGTTGTGGAGGCTTGAGAATACTTCCTCTTCTGGTATTGACTTTGCTTTTTACAGGAGAAGAATTCTGGTTTTCCATCTTTAAAAAATAAGAGGAATTACTTAAAACAGAGGTGTGAGTGTATTCTGGGGAAGGGAGAGGGGAATAGGGTGCTGAGTGTGGGCAAAGTGAGTCAAGTGACAATATACAAATGAGAATGCCTAATTCAATCATATCTAGGCATTGCCATTATCTTTCAATACTGTTTCTGAAGCCCTTTACTTGCCAAGTATTGGGGTTTTTTTTTGTCTTATGGGAGGAAAGGAATTTGGCATTTCACAGGATCAACCTCAGGAACATACACCTTCTTGTGAAATGACAGTTTCCATACATGTTAGTGAAGTAAGAGTGATTTTAATTTTATCTGTTGTCATTCAGAGAAAAAAACGGTAGAGGCAACAAAAGCAATTACTCAGAAAAGGCAACAATCCAAGAGAAACACTCTATTACAACAGTCCAGAAAAACAAAGCAGCATGGCTTACGGATAAAAGGCAAGAACAGAGATCAGAGTCTCCTTCCACTGCTGTAAATTTGGGTGCTGGATTCCACACTGGTTCAGGACAGATTTTACACCAGTTTGAGTTCAGAGTATTAGACAGAAAAAAGCAGTAAGTGGAAACACAGACTCTGTTTTCTAACAACAGAAGAAAACAACAGTTTGTTTCTTGAAAGGGCGACAGTAAGCCCTAGACATCAGAAAAATGCTTATGGGTGAAAGTATAATCTTTAAAAAGATACTGAAGTATTTGTAAGCTCAAGTCAGGCCAACAATAGAAGGTGAGCAACAAATATTTTTAAAGAAAATATTGCAGAACCTTTGGTATAGAGCAAGATGAAAGGCACAATAAAATAGACATCCAAGAGAGAAGGTAGGAAAAAACTCCTGAAGAAGAGAATGGAAGAGCTAGAAAGAAGAACGTACAAAGTAAGTGAACTCAAAGTGTAATATATGATGCTAATGTATTCACTGTCCATATGATACATCTGAGCAAACTTTTCAAATGTACTATTCAGTACAGTGACAGAAAGCAGTAAATCAAATTAGATAAATAATTA
>NW_009953725.1:712800-727074 GCF_000747805.2 Chaetura pelagica
CCTAATAGTGAAGGTTTTTCCTGCTTCTTAGCCAAGTTGAACACTAAACCACTTATCATGATATAGTTGATTGTGTAGTTCAGAAGTAAGACCTTGTCCTGGGCTGCATGCAATTTTTTTTCTCCACTGCTGCTGAACACAGATTTTAATTTGCCAGATAAGCTTTCAGGGTAGAAGTATCAGGATTTGTTTTGTGAATGGTCCCCCTGCCCACTCAGTTCTCACCAATAAACAGGATTATTCCCAAATTCTTTGTGTAAACAATTTTCTCGCTTAATAAAAAAAAAAATCATCTTCAATTGAAGTTAACAGTCTTACTTTCTTGTTTCATTTCAGCTAAAGGGTTTGTTTTGCATTATAACTTGTAAGAGGAACAACTAGAATAATAAGAATTTAATTATTAAGATTAACGGCAATGCATCAGAAAAAGATGTAATGTAAGAGAAGAAAAAATAAAATCAAGAATAATTGGTTAGTAACTGCCAGAACACCCAGTGAAGAGAAGTAAGAGTTTAATTAAAGTTGAGTATATTGGCTTTACTGTTCAACAAATACATTCTTTCATTAAACGATTATTAATTAGGGACCGATGCAAAATGAGAAAGGTACTTTGCTAAAGGGTCTTAAAGTCTGTAGCTGTGCAGATGGTGCAAAATCCTCTATTTTGTTTTCAAAGACAAAGTATCTTCTAAGATGCAAGTAATGTTCACAACTCCTTACATGATGAGAACCCCCTTTCCTAAGATTTTATCTTATATAATAATTAGACTTTGCAATAAATGCTTCAAGGCAGACCACCCAAACCAGCTACTCAGAAACCTTTCAAAAAAACCCCATGAACTTCCACTCGTAGTTGACACTCAAATGATTTTTAAACGAAGTTTTTCTATCATGTAAAATGAAAAAAAAAAAAAAAAAAAAATTAAAAAGCTTTTCTTAAACTGCTGCTAAGTAGCTGCTAATTTGATGGTTCTCTTTAATAACGTCAATCCTACCCCGCATAGCTGCAATAGTACACTATACTACAAAACTGAATCAGTGAGGCTTTATGATTTGATGTTGTGCTTTTGAATGGTAAAACCAGCTGAAGTAAACCCAATCAATTTCAGGAAAGATAAAAAAAATTCAACCACGGAACCAACTGCAAATTACAGTGCCTAAAATTTAACAGCTGCACAGGTACAAATCACCTTTTAAAACATAAAAATCTCTATTTAAAAATATCTATTTAAAAACTCTCCTTTTTTGTTTGTTTTTTTTTGTTGGGGTCTTGGTTTTTTTGGTTTGGCTTGGTTTGGGGTTTTAAGGTTGCTTGGCACTGATTAAGCATCTAAAACTTAATATAATAGTTCTCCAGAATTTCTTCAAATGAAATAGTTGGCTTTAGTCTGCACTTTGACTTCTGCTTGAATCTACACTACATGTTAAATGACTCTTTAAAGTAATTTAAAAAGAAGCTTGTTAAAAGTAGAAGTAATTTCTAAACTCAACTTTCATAAAATCAAATCTCTAAAAAGCACACTAAACCTTCTCTCATTTAAAACTCCCCTCTCTTCTGCTTAGATTTGTTCATGTGGCTATTCTGCACATAATTTAAGTCCAGTACCAATGACATTACAATGAAAGAATTCCCATTGTGGTAAGGAACACAACTACAAACTGCCTCTTGTTCAATCAAGCTGGAGGAAAACACTATCTCTAGTCAAGGTCTCTTCTGACCAAAAGTACTTCTGCAGGTGAACAGATCCCAAGGCAGTTAAGGCAGACAGGTCATGGCACAAAAGAAACCTTCCATGAGAAGCCTGTGGCATCCTTCTTGAGCCAGTGTCTGACCTTCTGGAATTAATTAGTAAGTGGCTTCAGTTTCTGTAGGTTTTGTAACCCCTCTTTAGTTTACTGTTTCACCCTTTGTCTAGTCCTATTCTCAAAAAAACTTTTACAAATACCAACTTTAACACTCAGATGAAGGTTTTAAAAGAAAACTTTACATTAAGGCAGGAACTACCGAGGAAGCATGCTTTCAGCCAAAAGGCAGGCCACTCGTGAAATGACCTGGCTTGTGAGAAAGCAAGAACTTTCGTACAAGGGAGTTGAGATTGTTCCAGGTTTAGCAGCAGCAAAACAAGTAGACTATATATTAAATGCAAGATTTAGAATTATGTCTTCTTTATACTAAAATTAGCTCATTTCAAATATAGATTCAGAAAACTCCTCTATTAAGCAAATTAACTAGTTCTTGATTAGTATTGGTAGGTGCATAGCCAATAAGATCTAAGATTAAGGCTAATTTATGTATTAATGTACATGTAAGTCCTAGTAAACCAGTTCACCATGTACCTTCCTTAGTTATTTTCTGTACTTTGAATCCCTGGGAAGTTACTGTATTAATCAACACAATATTTTTATATTGTTACAATTATGTTACTGCCGCTTTACACAACTGCAAGACTGATCTCATGCAATGGCATGAGCTGGAATTCATTTGGATTGTCAGATACACAGAATATTCTTTTTGAGATCTGGTAATAAGATGAAATTAACCTGAAGAAAGAATAGAATATATACGTACATGAGCCACAGAAAAAAAAAGATAATTCATGCATCTGACAACACCAGGAAACCGAGATGGACGTACAGTCACGAATACATGAGATGTTTTAATTATCTGGCTTTTATGGACTGGACATCCTCTGACTTCTCAGACTAAATCAGATCTTTCATGTAGGAGACTGGAATTTTAATTTCAGCATTTCAGATCCACAACAGAAATTTCTCTACTTGTTTAACTTTCAATCAAAGTGTTCTTTGTATAAAAAGTTACCTGAAAAATATCTACCCCCAGTGTTTTGGAATAGCTTCTTTCACAAATTCAGAAGTACTTAAAGTGGGATTCAGACTTAAAATAAAAGGACGCCTAGGCCTTTCTAAAGCTAGTAGTACAAGAAATTCCCAAATGCTGACTTCCCAGGAATTTATTAGTGCATAGTTTTTGTCAGACAGTTTTATCTCATAGTAATTAAGCAATTCAGCCTTTATTGTGAACATAGATACTATAGATAATTATCCAAATGCTTAAAAAAAATTTGAAATTCCAGTAGTGTTGATTATTCTCTTAACAGAATCCCAGATTTGGAAAGACTGTTGTGGTAATCTTCTAAAGAACACAGTGTGGGTCAGTTTTCTCATTTTCAGCTGAAAATACATTTTGTTTCAAACAGCTTCTGCCTCAGAAGTGTTCTAAATACTGTGGAGTCCTTCACTTTCATGTTCACAGACTTCTGTGAATAATTTTAGAAGCTTACAATGCAAGCCTTGCCCTAATGAATATCAAGCAATGAGAAACTACCAGTCATGTGAGAGAGGCAGAACTGATCAGAAACAATACGCCTGCATATGTAGGATTTCCATTGAAGCTACAATGTGAAGTCTGTTAGCATGCAAAGTGTTACACAGTAGATGTACAGAGAGGTTTGATTTCTTGAATAGCTTCCATAAAGTCTCTACAGTTGCTTTGGCACACATGCACAGGTACCTACACCCTCTCCTCAGGAAATATTTGAGCCTTCACTTTAACCATCTAATAGTTCAGCTTTTAGCCATCCAGCTTGACTTTACTGGAAAGAGATTTCTGAATAGACTCTCCTAGCTGTTTCATAAACAATGTACTAAAATATTCAGATGGCACATGTTGCAAAGAGTGGGCGGGGATAAGGCCAAATAAAACTTTATATAGAAGTACTGCATAGATCCCTTGAGTCCAAACAGTGCAACTTTTTCACCAGTTCAAAAGTTTACTATGTAAATAGAGCAGACAAATCTAAAAACACATAGACTTGAAGGTTTACAGATACACAGGCCCATTGATAGCAACTCAAAGTACAAAAAAATATAGCATGTAAGTAACAATGCCTTTTTACACTGACTATTTAATACATATAAAACCATTAAATACTTATTTTATTAAAATAAAAACTACTCAGTAATAAAGATGACCATTATTGTTTTAATATAGTACCAAAAAAAAAGATGTTACTGACTAGAGGTAAGAGAAGTTCTAAAGCAAATGAGACAATGCACGGTATCACTGTTACTCAGTCCGCTAAGTAAAACTCCACATTAGTTTTTCTCTTGCCTAATTGCTGAGTTATAGTCCTTTAGAGACATGTCAATGTTAAATGAGTATTTTTAAACAAGTTTTAGTGCCTTTGTCAGGAAAAGTCCATCAAGAGACAAAACCCCATTATTATTTAGATTTATGCTGCTCATAAAGTATAAATCAATGCATTAAAATATTTTCCTTTTTACATTTAAGTAAAAAAACCAAACCAAACCAAAAAAACCTAAACAAATTATGTTCACATTCAAGTCTGTCAGACAGGCTACTCTTTTGGTTGTTAAAACACCTGAAATACCAGCTGAAATATCAGATGAGAACAAAGTACAATATTCTCAGCCTTTTCTTATATGAATTACCAAGTATTGCCATCTACCTGTTTTCAGGCACCAGTGAATTATTTGCTCAGACAAATGCCTGTTTTAAGGATACACAGTCAAACTCTTGGAAGGCCTCTGGTTTAAAAAAAAAAAAATCAAGAAAGAAATACCAAGATAAAGGTTTTTAATTTTTTCCAGGCTTCTTACTTCTCCTAAGAAAACCATAATCGGAGTACATGCAAAGTATTTAACTACCTAGATCCAAAATTACATACACCAGTGGAGAAGGGAGAATGGTAACATTTAGGCAGAAGTTGGGAAATAATTACTTTCATTTAGGAGTTAGCTCAGTATACGTCTTTAAAGCAAACAAGTATTCTTGTTTTAGTCCATAATAAGTAGGAGTTGTGAACAGAAGTAACAAAAATCAATTTTACAGAAAAAGTATAAAGTCAAAAGTATTATTTTTTCCTCTCCAGCTTCAGCATAAACAACACGGTTCCTGCATTTACACATCAGTATCTGATATATGAAAGCCTTAGTTAGAAAACCAGGCTTGGGGTATATTTGTCTGTGCTAATTCATAGGATGAATTTCAAATGTATATTTATACAGACGCATTTAAAAAGAAAATGTGGTACATTACCATCCTGCATTCTCCAACAAATTCCGTGCAATGGGCGGTGGCACTGAGCAGTTGTAATAACCCATGCCTATATACGACCTCCAGATCTTGTTCTTGCTTGCAATACTGTATAGAGTTTCAAGGATTTCATTTTCACCTAATTAAAAATAAATTATTTCAGAAAACTACAGTAGCATATAATGCTAACAGTTTTTAACTGAAATGCCTCATGCCTCTGCCTATAAAACAAAACAAAACAAACAACATTAGTGATACAAGTATAAGCAGTAGCAAAATAAAGCACAAAACAAGAACAGTAAAGATAAAATAATAAGCTGGTAACATATTCTGGGAAGGTTTAGATTCTGCCAAAATACTGGAAATGCAACAACTGAGTAATAACAACTGAATAATACTTTGGTTTCAATTAATATGGACACAATAGTGAGAGGAACAGCTGTAGGCAAAAGGCTTACAGAGTCTTTATTGTGATAATGCAATGCGCATTATGGGTCTCTTGCACATGCATTAAAATTGATCTCAGAAGGCACCTTTTATCAGCTAAAACTTGCTGAATTAGCACTGCATAGCAAAAGTCATCCTCAGCTATGACTTAGTTTTTCTAACAGAGCCCTTACACCAGGGCTTACACCAAACACCCAGGAGTAATTTCTTAGTATTAAATAACTTACTTACATTTTCCCTACTTCTAATTCAGTATTACTATTCTTCACCAGTTTATTAAAAAACTAAACAAAACAAAACAAAACAAAAAACCCCACATTATTTCTAGCTTTAAGATTAACTTCTAAAAGAGTCTGCTAATCTATCTTGGAGAGATTACAATAGAACACTTTTGAAGTACTCAGAAGGCATTTGCACACCCTCCTTCCTCCTCCTCAGTTTAGTCTTTGGTTTTGCTTCTACATACTTCTCAATGTCCTGAAGGCTGTGCAAAAATCACATGCAGTCAACCTTTTCCTAGTAATCAATGAATAATGCTATCCAACTTGGCCAAAGGGGAAGATTTACCAAGCGTGTTAGTACCTGAAGATGCAGAAAGATGGTCAGTCTACGACCTAAGGCTGTCTAAAACTATGCAGAGACAGGTCTGCCCAATCTAGCAGACCTGAGCGGAACTGGAGAATTGTACACCAACCCTTCCAGATGAGGGGAGCAGATCTTCATTTATTTTATCCCAGCACTTCAGTCTGACCTTGGAAAATGTTGTACTGGGGCAATTATACCAAGTTCTGCTCATTCTGCACTGCAACTTGAAAAGCAGAGTTTGGAGTTTAAGGCTACAAATCACTGAAGCAGAATAGCTTGTACCCTAGATGTCTCAAAACCTGTTTCCTCTCTGTC
Organism: Chaetura pelagica; assembly: GCF_000747805.2. Taxonomy (NCBI): domain Eukaryota; kingdom Metazoa; phylum Chordata; class Aves; order Apodiformes; family Apodidae; genus Chaetura; species Chaetura pelagica. The sequence goes on from NW_009953725.1 coordinate 719,225, forward strand.
AGTTACACCAGCAAGAGAGATCAAGTCAAAACAGTTAATGCTCTGGAATCTAGTGGCAAATAATTATCTAGGTTTTGAATTAATTTATTCTGCAGCCATAAACGAGGATCTTACAGCTTTTGCTCTGATTTCAAAACACAACTCTTCCCTTTCTTTTATTCTAAGTGCTCCTATTGCATTCCATGTATGAAGAATGATTTTTAAAAAATCTTCTGTTTTTCAATTAGTTTCTCCCACAGTCACATTATACCTTCCACTAAGGCATTTTTCACTGATCCTCAGTTCTCATTTCAAAGTTTGTTTCTTCTCTGCCTTTTACTCAGTGTTAGTATTAGATCTAATGTATAAAGATTAATTTATTTTCATTAAACTGTAATTTTTTCCTAGAGACTCAGGAGTCATGTTTATTATACTTCAACTCAGCAACATCCAGGGCAAAGTTTCCGAATTGTAGTGAGCAGCTCCATGCCCCAGTGCTCCTCCCACACTGTTTATTTCAGATAGATGCACTTGGTTGTTTAGTTTAAGTGAGAGTTTTAGCACTGTAGAGATCTTCCTCTACCACTTGCAAATCAGAAGTTTAGTGAAAGACAGTTTGGGTGCAATTTCAGAGGGAGGACTGCATTTTCACAGAATTCAATCATCAATGCTTTTTTGAAAATGGTAATGAACTTGCTTGTTTAACTCCAAATGCAGCTGAAGGCAGAAGCTGGCTATCATTTAACTTGCTCACTAGCCCAATGTCACACACAAAAAAGCATTAAGAGCATGATCTCTGCAGAAAACACATACCACAAATACTGTGCTATGTGCCAGACAGCACTTCCTTTGTTTGCCTGACTGGATGTTTCTTCTAGTGAGTAATTTCTCAGCAAATATAGCTAACAACTACCACATGAAGACACTAAACTTCTGCTATAACTCACCGAAATAAACCAGTTTCCAAACTTATTCAAGGTATAAAGCAAAAAGTGAAACTGTAAGCAGGTTACAAAGCAATTAAGCTTAAGCAGAGAAACACAACCTACCTAGAACAGCACTGATAGATGCCTGCACTGAATATGCTTTTAATTACTACATTTTTATGAGTTACTTGTGAAGACAGTTGCCCTACTGGTTTTAATCAGGGTAGCGAAACGCTAGCGGGAACACTGCCACCACTCCTGCTTCACCTCGCTTACCATGTTCCTTTGGTCAACAGAAAGGCAACGGCAGCAACACAGCTCAACAACACAATTCCCACATTTGTTATGTCTCTTTGAAGAGACCTGGGATGGACAGCCCCTCCACCCATGCCTTACACTGTCTTGAAGTAATTCAACACAGCATGTCATTAAGAAGACAACACATATGGAACTGCAACCCTGCATCATGGAAGTCAATAGCTGCTGATTTGCCTGTACAACCTGGCTTACCTAAGACCAAACATAAATCCATGAAGATTTATGATTATTTAATTTTTGCTAATTCAGTGTTTGCTTCACAGTGATAAGGCTCTGAATTCAAGCAAAATTGATGTAGACAAGAGTGAGAGAAACTAACACATATGCTGGTGTCCAACGACTGGCAGGTAAGGGAATGAAGCCATTCCTAAAATAGCATTCCCAGCACTGACAGGAAGGATTGAAGAGATGCAACCAGGCTACTGACAGTGGAGGCAGAGGGTGTGGCAGGAAGGTGAGAGGCAGCAGCACAAGCTGAAACATGAGGCTCAGCCTGTAGAGGGGAAGCCTTTTCACCATGAGCCCAGGATAGTGGTAGTCTCCATCCTTGAGGGTTTCATGCCCCAAGTGAATGAAGCCCTGAGGAGGCCAGTGTGATTTCACAAGCTGCTCTGCTCTGGGAAGGGGCGGGAGACCCTTCCAGGTCCTCACCATCCTAAATAGGATCCCATGTCTCTGTCAGTAGTTCTGTTTCCCACTCCACCCAGCCTAGCTTTTAACAATGTATTCCCATAATATGACTTGTAAAAGGGGTTTAACACTTTATTGGAGACTGTAAATAACTCTAGTATTAGGGCAGAGGAATGCTAACAACAAGAGTGATTTAATCCATGCTTAAAAGCTCATTTTCAAACTGAAAATGAAATTTCTTAGTTTCCAGTATGGTCAACATTAGTGTCACCAAACCCAGAAAACTACATAGACTTTTTCACCTGTATAAAGCATACACCTTGGAGTTTATGTAGTGGAAAACAGTGCATTCTCGTAAAGATTTCGTTATTTCTAGAAAGCAGAAACATATTAAGACTAAGATTTTGGCAAATTTCAATGCATATTGGTTGAAAAAACACAGCTTGCAAGATGTTGTAGTGGGTTACAATTACCTTTTTTGTTTTTTTAATTCTCCCCAGCAACAGGTGAGATATAGAAGCAATATCCAAAACAGGGAAACAAAACAAAATTTAAAAAAACCCACAACAAACTATAATTAAGAAATGGTTAAAAACTGGCCATCACACTCAGCTGTTTGTTTCCAGTTTTCTAAGACAACATGGATGAAATACCTTTATCTTGAAATAATTTTATTGGGTGTACACTGTAAGTTCTTTAAGAACCTTGTTCAGAAAAAAAAAAAAGCCAGCTAAATCACTGCAGTTGATCTTTATTCCACTAATCAAGTCATTAGTTAATGTGATCAAAGACAGGGCCCAGAATAAAGTTCATTAATCTTGCAGTACTGCTATCTTAGAACAGTGGAGAAAAATTCACTGAAGCTCCCAGTAGTATTTCTGTTGAGGACACTGTACAACTGCTACACCCACAGGTAGAAAAGGCAAAATATATCATAAAAATAGCAGGAGAGAGTGAATTATCAGATAATAAATTTATAATACTGTTAGTTCTGCTAGTGGTTTTGTGGTTAGAATAGTTAATTTGATTTGAACTTGTGAGACACCTGCATAGTAATATGGTACGCAAAAAAGTGAGAGAAATGAAGACAATGAGAGGGATTTGAGTTATACAACTTAAAACTTACAACACAAAAGGGAGAAGACTATTTGTCTGATATAATTTTGTTCACATCATGTCAGCTTTAATTTATTTTTTTTTTTAATCTAGCTTCTGAGATCAACAAAGCAACATCTTCAGTGCACCTCTTAAAAGAAAAAGGGGATTAATTAATTTTTTTGGCTTTAGAAATTAACTTGATGTCTGTTTATAAACAAGTCAAATTATATTAAAGCAAAACAGTTTCAAAGCACTGTCAGACATATAATAATGCTGCAGGACAGCACAAGAAAAATACCTGTTCCAGATGCTGATCTAAGCAGCAACTTCCCAAGAGATGGGCAGAAACTGTTGCCCTTGCCTCCTCCATTCATTCCGGCCACCTGCACTCACCCAGCCTGCCTGGGCAGTAGAAGCAACTTGAGGATGCTGCGAGGAGTGGAAAGTACACAGGGGCTGAGAGCCAGCAACATGCCTGCCTTTCTCCACCCACCCTCACGGGGTGCCACTTTCAGAAAGAGAAGCAGCAGCTCTGAAGTGCCAGGAGGAGCAAAGTGCCACCGGTGGTAATACAGGGTCCTGCATGGCTTGTGGCAACACCCTGGAGGATGACAATGACCCCTGCTACAGGTGTCCAAAGCATACAGGACGCCAAGCAGCAGGGAATCTGAAGCTACTCAATCAGGTCTAAAAATCTGATGTGACATGAGGAGATGATTAAAACCTCATCCAAAATTAATTTTTACGTGGCATTTTGCACTCAAAATCATAGTTAGGGTAGATTTAAATGCATACAAAGCAGTTAAATTTGAAGATACAAGTAGTCTTTGTTACAAAACCACTGCCTCTGAGAAATGCTGCTTCTAAAAATGTTTAGACGAGTCCCAATTGGTTTCTTAGAGAGATTTTTTTAAGCTAAGGTTTATAAACTAAAATTTTAGAATGTAACTGGGAATATTTTTGGAAAAAAAAAAAATGGCAAGGTTTGTAGACTAATATATTTTTTTTATTCAAACCCTGATTAAAATATCAGAAATACATAATACATGTACAAAGCCTACCTATCATTACATAAAATGGACGTACATCACAGGGATAACTAAGACACATACAGACAGTGGGTCTGCCATGATAAAACAAAGAGGATTACTCTTGTGTAAGATGGCCTGTTCTTTTACTTCAAACGGGTCAAAACCACATAACTACTAAAACACCCTCAATATCTAAAAAAAAGCTGAGTTATTTATTTACTGCAACAGTGAGAAAAAAGCTGTGCAATACCAGCTGATCACAATTAAGTATCAAACAGATGCCTTGTCTTGTAAATATTGACTAAACAGAAGTTACATGCCAAAATAACATTTTCCTTTAACAATATCTGCAGAAAAAAGCTGACTGTAAAAAAGCTCCTGTTCCAGAATCAGTTGAGCTACAGGCCTGCAAGGACTACTAGAGGTGGCTGAGGGAACTGGGTCTGTTTAGTCTGAAGAAGAGGAGGCTGAGGGGAGACCTCATTGCCCTCTACAACTACCTGAAAGGAAGTTGTAGGGAGGTGGGTGTTGGCCTCTTCTCCCAAGTGATTAATGACAGAACCAGAGGAAATGGCCTGAAGTTGCAGCAGTGGAGGTTTAGACTGGATATTACAAAGAATTTATTTACTGAAGGAGTGGTCAAACACCAAAACAGGCTCCCCAGGGAGGCAGTGGAGTTGCCATCCTTGGAGGTATTCAAGAAACATGTAGATGAGAAACTCCAGGGCATGCCCTTTTGGCTGAGATTCTAAATTGTGTGTTGTGGGGTTTTTGTGGTGTGGTTTTGTGGAGTTTTGTGGTGTGGGGTTTTTTGCTGCTTTGTTTTTTCCTTTGTTGGACTTCATGATATCAGAAGTCCTTTCCAACCATGACTATTCTGCAATTCTGTTAACTACTGTTAAATGAAATCAGACATTTTGCTGTTTCAACCCTACTGGCTTTCAGAGGCATATTCAGGTAGGGTCTGAATAGCACTGTCAATAGGCTCATGGCAATGGGCACCTTCAAAATGGCTTTTTTTTTGGTCAGAACACGGACACAGATACTTCTGTCATACTGCATATCAAAGCAACCAACTCATTTCAGAAAGTTCTTACCACAAGTTATGTTCCTTCTCTCCATCAGTGACCATGTCTGCACGGGAAGAGATCTACCAGTACAGGAACACGAATTAATATCGAAACAGCATTTCTATCATGGATGAACTTGTACCAGCAAAGCTTAGCATTAACCAGAATGGCTTTTCCCTTTATACACAAGGAAAACAAATGTCCAGTTAAGGCTAGAGGGTTTCTCTCTCAAAATAGTATGTCCTACATGGAAGTAATGAAGCTTCATTCTTTCTACTGCCACACCTAACCAAAATTTGAAGATACGTATACACATCAACTGTATACACCTAAGAGGAGGCCTAAAGCTACAAAAGTTTTAAAAAAACAAAAATAACAGCAGAGAAATATGATACTCACAAAAACGTACTTTTTATGGTTATGCATGGTTTCCTTGGACTGTATATCTAATTCTAGCTGTAAGCATTGACTTCAACAAGACTTCAGTGCAACTGACTTGTTCAAAAACCTGCAGTCACTTTGAGTAAGTTTTTTAACTGAAGTTATACAGAAAAGTGGAAGGGTATATTTAAACTACTAGTTATTGCCATACTTTAAATTTTATAAGTGCTGAAGTTGAGCAATAGATTTTTAATTGCCTCGCTGTGTTCTCTTCCTGCACGTATAAGTTTGGAGGATTGTGGGAGCAAAACTGTCTTCAGACAAACAAAACGAACATGTTTAAAATGGGATACTGATATCAAGGCACTTCCCCAGTTTTGCTCTCCCTTGTATTAAAGGGAAACATAACAAAGAAATATTACACCATACTTATATAGGAAATCCCACACTGGTGACTAGAAAGCTAGTGTTCTCTTTAATGGTCCACTAATGAAAAATGAAGTTTTACTCAGACTGCAGTGTCCTACATCCAAGATGTTCAATCTGATGTTTCATAACTTTAAGCAGATCTTTTACAATTTTTCTGCTACTGATGCAGCAGGAAGACTACTGATGAAAATCCACACATTAAATTACTAAATAGTTAGTTTATCACACTGGCTGCAGAAGAAAAAGCAGCAGTGTGCAAAAAAAAAAAAGTTCCTGTACCTCATGCTAGCATCTCTTTTCAAAACTCACTACTGCATGCTGTGCAATGTGAGGCTCCGCATCGCAGTCACATTCTTTAAAAGTTTACTCTAAGGGAACAAGAGCAGCATAGTAAGTGGAGCAAAATACCAGTGAACTAAATACACTGTTAGCTAACAAGGTCCTGCTGCACAGCGAGAACTCTCATACAACTAATGCACAGCAACGCAGGACACAGCCACTTCAAAATTGCTCTGCAAGTCTCAAAAAACTGCATCAAGATTGAAACTTAGATGGACATCACCAGTTTAGTTTTCAATAACGTACAACTATTTTAATGCCTATCTGTCCTACGTATCACTTTTCTGTCTCTTTTAGTAATGTAAAACTTGGTAAGAGTATCATATGCTAGATCCAAAAAAAGCTGAAGGATTTCTGAGAAGTAGTTATTAGTGACAATCTACATTTAACTCCTCTAACAGACTTAAAAATACAATAATCTGAAAAGTTATTTTCTCCGAGTGTAAGGGAAAATCACTCATCGGTCAGGGAGTACCTTGATTAAAATATGTTCAATATAGGAAAATATGCCAAGTAATACTTCTAGCAGTTACAGAGACAGAAGGTGGTGATTAAATTCCACTTTCCTACCCCCACTCCCCATTTTAACAGGATGGGAAGTTACCAAAAATTAAAATACCATTGCACTAATAAAACATTTTAGAATTAGGAACTTCCAGTCAGTACTGTATCCTTCCTGGCTAGGACCTGCCTTTTCGGGCTCCAGTTTTCCTGGCTGCTAGTCCATTGTGGCGCTGCCTCTCACGCGTGATGTCATCGCAGAGTAACCAGATTGAACTGGCCAGGAACCTCACGGGGGCTGCTGGCCTGAAGTTTACACTCGAATTACAGCTCACGGGTGAGCAATGAGAAAAAGCCAGCTAGAGGGTTCAAATTTTCTACAAATCAGGCAAAGGATCCTGACACAAACATAAAGATAATTCCGATGTAACTGACCTCACTATCTGCACTGCCACCGAGCTTCCTTAGTTTCAGTGGAAGTGTTTAGCTACGTTCCTCTTAGTTCCTTCCACTCACAGGATTACAAGCCTGGATGTTCAGAGATGCCTATCAAGATTGCAGTTACACGTGGAAGTTTTGTGCTGTGATAACTAACTCCTGGAAACGCTAATATCTAAAAAACTCATAAAAGCCCATCGAGTTTTCAACGACAATTTGCTGCACTGCTGTAGTGCCACAATTGCTGGCCCTGACTGATGTTCTGTATTCCTGCATCTCCCTCGATCACAAAGGTCCCACATGCCAGCCATTAGTCTACCGTGTATCCATTATACAGAGATGCACGTTTTGCACGTTATCAGAAAATGCAGGTTACTACTGAGGAGGGGCTGGGAAACAAAAGAAATTCAGCAGAACATAAGAGCTAGCAAAAGACAGCGACCCGTTTGAAGCTTCAGTCCCCACTGAAGGGACGATTTTTGGCCACTAAAAAAAATGTTCCGGCCTCCCCCCCCCCCCCACCTCTGGCACGGTTTTCGTCCCGATTTCGAACATAAGAACCAGAAACGCAGCAGCCGAACTGATCTACGGAGTCCGTCGGTGAGGATCAAACTGTCGGTGATGGCACCGCTACGCTTACTTAAGCCCTATCCTGCACTCCCGCGGGGAGATGTGTCCGTGACACGTTCCGGCGGGGACATTCGGGAGGC
>NW_009953725.1:728452-729441 GCF_000747805.2 Chaetura pelagica
TGCTCCTGCTCCTGCTCCTGCTCCGCGGGGCCCGCCGAGCATCCTGCGGAGCGGCGTCCCGGCCGCGCTCCCGGTTGGCTCGGGCGGGGCGAGCAGCCAGGTGGCGGTTTTAGTAGGGAAGGGGGCTTTCCTCCTCATAAGCCCTGCTGGGATGGGTGGAAATAAAGGTTTCTGTGTTTCTGCAGCAGAGCGTGCAGCTGCTTTCAAGTTACTAGCTTTTGGAGGAACGCTACGTGCCCCTTTTTTCTACAGCTGTGACCGGGAAAGGGGGTAATCAGCTTTATTCATTACTGGTTTAACTTCTGGTGATGTGAGTCTTGGGGAGCAAAGACTGGAACCTACTTTTACCCTTTTCGGTTCTGCGTCTCAGAGGAAAATATCTGCACAGTTACAAACTTGTATCTTTATATCAAGAGAACAAAGTATAGCAACATTGAGAACATGATGTGCAGCAACATTTAAGTACAGTAACAATGGAAGATAAAAACCTATTCCCAAGAGACATGCTGATTTAATACTAACTGTATCACAGATTTACTGCCTGTCTTAAGAATTTACTAGTCACTAGTTCTGAATCTAAAAACACTCTTCACAACAAAGAACACTGACTCGTGCAAGCTCTCTTATTTCTGTAGTAAACATGGAATTGCTTACTCCTCTGATATAATCTGAGTTATCATTTGCTGGAATTGGCTCCCATAACTTATATGCATGTGTATCTGGAGTAATGACTTAAGCCCCTGGTTTCTGGGGCTTACACACTAAGCTGAGATGAAGCACAATTCAAGTAGCAACGGTGTTTTTTTGCAAGGGTTTGCAATATGAATCTAACAGTGAATTTAAATGATTGCTATTAAAATATAATCATTTTTCCTGTTTCTTTTCTGATATTTGCTTCTTTACAATACAGCAGTAACAGGAAGGAAATTAAAACCTTGCCATGACTTTTAACTTGAGATAATGTGGCATTAATGAATAGAGATATTAGG
>NW_009953725.1:730555-749339 GCF_000747805.2 Chaetura pelagica
AAAGAGATTAAAACCATTATAGTAATGACTTAATTCCTCTTATGAATTCATGCTTAAAATATTTTTTAAAGATCTTCCTAAACTTTTCAAAAGAATTTTCATATTTAGTCCAAATATTGCAGAATTTGTCGAAATGATGTGTTATTGTAAGATTCCATTCAGTTCAATTCTACCACCCCAAGCTAAAAGTTGAAGCTTCTGCATCACCCTCTCACAGAGCATAAAAACGAGGTCAGACTACATTCTTGCTTATAATAACAGCCTATTTCTGACACTAGCTAATTTCATCTAGCTAAGGAGGAATATAAGACCAGGACAAAAAAAAAAAAGTGCTCCTACCATCCTGCAATACTTCTGCATTCAGTCAGCAACCTGGGATTTCTGCTTTTAGGAGTTCTCAACATGCTTTCCTCCACCCTCCCAAATTTGTTCAGCTGCCAACTGAACCCATGTAAATCGTTAGCGGAGCAAGCATAACAGCTTACCACTCATGAGCAGTCACTTTATAATCCTTTCTTTCCCAATATGCTATTCCTTAAGGCCAAGAAAAGCGCTCACAATGTTAAGGATATAGCGACTAGTGACACAAAACATATTGTGCCAGTACCAGGACAGACTGACTCCAACATATGCTGACTGCTGTCTGGATGTAAGATTTTATTCTGTTGAAATTCCTTGACAGAAATAAAAGCGTTAGCAGTTTAAATTACCACTTTTGCTGCCTTTTCTAAGAAAATTACTAGTCATTAGTGTTTTCAAAACCCTCTAGCAGGTCAGGTGTGGGGAATGCCTGCCAAAGGGTCTCTTAAAGGCCAGGCTGATTTTAAGTGTCAATCCAGATAGTAAACACCCTCATTAATACTTTTGTTTTCTTATAATGTAATAATCTTAAAATGCAGGGGCACAAGAGGTGCTGTGTCTATTTCAGTTTAGCTGTATCTAATTCAATCCTGAAGGTGATCTGAATTTCTACTGATATTGGTTTGGAGGGTGTTTTAATAAACGTACAAATAGACCCTTAAATATGAAAATGAGAACAGACCATAAACATATTTTTATGAATATTTTATACATATGCTTGTTATAAAATGAAATAATTTAGTCTTTAGAAAACAAAAGGTACAATATATAGTTTTTCCTTCTTTTGGGGTTGTACTGGAAATGTTTCTAGCTTTTAATTTGAGACATCTTCATCACAGGTTTCCTCTTCATGATATATTTAATCTGTAAAATAATTTATTGCTTAAAATAAGATTTGAGAAGCACTATGGCTATCATTACATACAGAGCAATACAGATGCTTATGTAATATATCCAGCTAGGAATGACTTAAATTTATTCCTAAATTTACTATTTAAGTGAAGTAGCAATAAATTATACTTCTTCCAAAAGCAATTGCTACTAGTGGGAGTAATTACTTCTCTCTAGTGCATCTGTATATGCCAGTATTTCCTGAGTGAGGGCTGAATTTGGTTTTTGGATCCCTTTACAAGAGCAGAATTTAAGAGCTCCACAAATTGCATGCAATATATACACAGGAAAGAGTTTTTCAGCTCCCTAAATTTAATAGAATAGTTTCACAACATGTCCGTTTGACACCAAAGCGTCAGAATGTGCAACAGGATAGGCAATGATGTGTTGAAGGTAGACAGCCAGTCAGTTACACGTTCCTGAATCCATAATAGCTTAATGCTAACACTACTGCCAAAGGGTCAGGAGCCATTTTTGCAGTCTTTACCCACTACTGTTTTTTTCATTGACCACAGCTGGATCATAAAATAATATATAAGTTAGGTATACATAAGATAACACGGCTTAACATAGTGGATTTCTCATGGATCATAATACTTTGAGTTTAGGGCTGCCACCCTCTGTAAAAGACTAGGCAACATTATCACACCAGATAACATAGCATCATGTTGCTTCTTGAGGACCCATAGTGAGATGTTTGCTATGTAAACATCTTGTTTGGAGTTATATGTATTATATGTAATAGGTATTCAATCTTTTCAGTGTATCTTCTTCAACTGTCAGTACCTTATTTAACTGACTGTCCCCAAGTCATACAGTCTTTTATTTGTTCTGAACTCAGAGGTATCCCTGCACCTTGAATAGAGCTGACACTTCACGTAATGTCAGGTCTTGTTTGCTTTCAGTTGATAAACTGGAACTACAGTGAAACTGAATTGTGCTTCCTCCCAGGGAAGTTTTTTTACTCACATACACATGCATACCTGCAGCATCTTCAGGGTGCAGCTTTCATTTTAGTTGTGGTGTTAGAAATAAAATCTTTAACAAATCTGCTATGTTCCACACTTACTAAGTCAATAAAGCAAGCAAAACCACCTAGGCTCTGTATATATTTCTCAGATATACATGTACAGACGCAGCTGGATATATAATCTACTATTGTTTCCTACAGATGTTTAAATCTTAAAATATATGTTTCTTTTTCTTATCAAGTAAATTAATGGTATGGTCTTTGTAACAAGGAGAATGACACAGAGAGAAGCAGTAAGGAAGTCCTGGGCTGTGGAGAAACGAAGGAAAGGGGAAGGAAAAGAAATATTAAAAACCTCTAAGACTTCAGAAGAACAGGCATGTGAGAGATATGATCATGTAAGTATCCTTGAATGTTAACCTTGGAGCAAAGTCCTTTCAACCCCACTTTTTGTGTGAGGAAATGATTGGAGGAGGCAAGCGTCTGAAGGTTTTTAAGATACTAGGTGTTAGCGTGATTTATCTGTTTCCTTTGTCAGGGATCTGCTGTTTCCTCAGAGCAGGTGCTGCAGGAGGCAAAGTTGTCCCTGACAGAGCATGGCCCCACTGGGCCTGGTCATAGCAGAGTAAGCAAGGTGCCAGTAGCAGGATCCACTGACAATCCCTGGCAAGTGATGAACCAGGTCCATTCAGGAACTCCAAGCAGGAGCAAATGGAAGTGAGATCAGAGGTAGCACTAGAGACAAGGTTTCAGCTTGAATCTTGGGTCCATTCACCAGACAGGGCTAGAGACAGTGGAAAATGAACATTTGACGGACCCCAGGAGACAAGATGGCTGCCATGTAGCTTTGAGGTCAATCCAGACAGCAGGGCCAGTCTAGTCTGGAGACCAGCACTCCAGAAAGATAGCTGAGGACCTTGGGCTGAAGTGAAATCGAGGCTCCGGGTTCACAAGATCAGTAGGTCCTTCAAGTGCAGCTTGGGCCCTGACTGTCTTCTGCAACAACTGAAATAACTGTGTGTGGTTAGGTAGGGATTCTCTGTAGGCTGTCTTTGCTCACAGGCTTTTAGGTTATTTTAGAAACTCTTGAGTTATTCCAGTCCTCTGGCCAACAAAGTCTCTTAACCCTCCACACAAGTTAACCTTCTCTTCTTTTATGTTTGGAGTTGGGATTATCCATAGAGGAGGTAATAAGAATTAACTCTAAGCATCACTGGTTTGTTCTTCATCTGCCAACTCCCTCCCTCATGCTGTGACTAACTGACTGCCAGATATCTCTGTCACACATGGCCAAACAGGGCAGCAACTGCTGCATCTCCATGGCAAACATCTCTTCCTTCTGAAAACTGCAGGATTACAATTGAATATGTGAGGTTTTCTTTTTTCCTTGTTACCACTGCCATGTCTAACAGATGTATTTGTCAAAATCTACTGTCAAGATGTATTTGTCAAAACTTACCATCAGTCCTTACAAACACCTACCGCTGTCCTCTGTCAACCTTCCAGAGGAGAAGGTTCTACAGCAGGATCTACACTGGATTTCTCACAAGTCAGAATTTGCTGCTAGTGGGTGATTTTCTAGACCTTCTTTTTGTCACTTGTTCTTTTTAAACTTGGTTCAAAGGTAAGCTTGATTAGACCTTGAATGCAAATTCAGTTACTGAACAGAGAACAGGTTAAACCTCTTATCATGTTATTTGTGTCCATTGGCTTATAAATACTGAATATGGCTATATTATTAGAGTACTGCCTCTGCAAATACTTTATATCAGTAGATGTTATCTATTATGAATACCTATGCAATAGACAGTGCATTGCAAGAATTTCTCTTGCCCAATCTAGTTTTATTGGGCAATAAAAACATTCTGGCACAGAGGGAACTGTATACTGCTGACCCTAACAGTTGTATCATGACGACAAGGTATGAGATACTCTCTGGGAAATAAACAGCTGTCCTCTCTTATTCTTATCTAGGAGTTAAAGTTACTCTGTTGCATAAATTATGCAACAGAGTACTCAGAATTTGAAAGTTCAGGAAGTCTAAAATGTGGGGTTTCAGAAGACTTGCTTTTACAAAAGTATAAGGTTTTGTTTTGTTATTTTTCTTTAGAAATTGAACGATAACCTTTGTTTGTACTTTAGGTAGCACACCAATATAAACTGCTGAGATGACACCTTCAACAAAAAGCTCAACTTTTGTTTTTTAAAAAAATAAATCTCAAACCCCAGATGTCTGTTTGGATTTTCAGTTAAACAGGTATTGATGAAACTAAACATTCGCTTGAAAAACATTGAATAAAAATCTGCCCCCCTTTGTAAGATCAGATCAGGTCACAGCTCCTCAGCTCTCAGTGTTTTTGTCTTTTCCAGAGTTGGAACAAAATCCCTTAGCAAATCAGTTACAAAGCCAATTTCTTCTGCCTTGTTTGAGGTAAAGGTTTATGAAGTCCTCTTTATAAATCCAAGAAGCTCCAATAAAGCCATACCTCTTTCATCTCTGCAGCTCAAAGCAAAACATTTGGGAAAGGAATACTGCAGTTCCTTACACTGCAAAGCTTCTAGCAGAGTTTCTGAGTCCTCATCTACTTAAAAAAGGCTTCCAGTTCTGTAATGATTTATGATTTTAAGAAATCGCTTATACCAGTTGTGCAAATGAATTAAGTGATCATAATTTCCACCAGGTTCTAGGTGGCCTATAAGCAATTATGGCTTTTGTCTGTTTGCTTGTTTGTTTGGGTTTTGTTGGTTTTTTTGTTTGTTCACAGTCTGACTACATATGCATATGCCTACATATACATATATTTGTCCATGTAACAGGTGCAGATAACTGAGATATCACTGTACCAAGTCCAGCCTCAAAAAGAAAATTCTTCTCTTGGCACAGTAAGTTTAGCTGGCCTGCTGAAAGATTCCTGAAGGTGAATATCACAGTGAGTAAAAGGTAGGAAACAGGACTACATGACTGCAAACCGGGAGATAGGAGTAAAAGAAATGGAACTGTTTCTTCTGATAACCAGCCAGGAGCTGTTAAGGTTGGTTCAGCTATCCTCTTTAAGTGCATTTGCAATCCACTAGAGCATGTGACATTTTACAAACTCCTAATGAACACAGCTATGTGAGCTCTTAAACAGACCAAGATTGAATCAGTACTGAAGCATCTGTCTCTGAAATCAAAACTGAATAAATACTTTAATGTTACATAATATCTTAGTTAACATATAACTTAGAAAAGGCTTGAGATGTTGCAATGGCCTTGTCCTGGCATTAGAAATCTTTTTCGCTGCTCCTGTTAAAAAAATGGAAAGTAAAACTACTGAATATGGCTAAAATATAAGCTTTTAAAATAATCAGTTCACATACACTTACTAAAAGTTTTTTAGGACTCAACCATACCTTCTCTATACATCCCAGCTAGAGTAAACATGCTTTACCTTGGGATGGCATGATCTGGCCATGACTTAACATTCACTTATGCTCCCTGAATCCCTCAGGAATTGCACATAATTTGTACAGCCATGATTCTGCAGCTCTGAACAGAGAGTCATGTAATTATGCTGGTTCACTGCAGTGCTCTGGACAGAGCACGATGATAAGTCTCTTTAATATGATGATAAATCTCAACTCTTTCAGAAATTTGTTACTTTGTGCAGCATGGTGAGGTCAAATCCTGACAGGTGGAGAAGAAACAATGCTCAGACATGGGGAGCAACTGGAAAGGCAGACTGCAGCAAAAACTGAAAAATGCAGCTTGGGATATCTATTTTACAGACTACAGGTGATAGAACATGCTGGTGACTGTTGATATGGTTTATGTGGGAAGATGGTAATGGAATAAGGCACTGCTGAGCATAGAGATTGAGATGGGACTGACCAATGGTGAAGAATAAAAAATTAAGTTGGGGTTAGGAGTAATAGTAAGTGTAGAGCTGAGGGGGAAAAAAAAAAAAAAATAAATCAAATAACTACAATATTTGCTAAATAAGGTATGTGTCCTAGGGAGACAACATTGGCTTAAAATACTTTAAAATATATTCTATTATCTATGCATAGGAATTCCTAAATCTCTCATTATTGCCAATGTCTCATTTTTTGTTGATGTAAAATACAGCAAATAGTTAATAATCTGTAATTAAAATAGAATGGCAGTATACAACAATAAGGGAAACTGAGAAATCTCAGATGCTACTAACAATATCTTTGCTCTATTTTAATGTAATGATGACCTAGACAGGACCCACTGTTTCATATAATTTTCTCATTACAGCCATTCTCTTGAAGAATGGCAAAATGTTAACTAATAATGAAACAAGACTCAGTTGGAATTTCCATAGTACTAGCATCTGAAAATTTTATAGTTTCATATTATGCCTGCTCTTATTGAACACTATGCCAGTTACCCCTAGATTAATCTGAAATATATATCTTGATTTTCCAAGGGGCACTGAGTTAATTAAGAGCAGTCTGTCAATGTATTGTTTTAGTGATGAGAACATTAGAGATCACCATCATCTAACAGGGCTAGTATATTAGTCTGCCTAACTGCAAATATTTAAAATGTATCTTCTCTGTGCTTACGTTTACCAATTGCAAAATAGCATTATGCAACTCTGTATTTGGCAATTTTTTTAAAAAGCTGAAATAAAGAATAGGATCAGCTTACCTTTACTTTTAATTTGATTAAGGTTAACCAAGCTGGTTCCTGACTTACCAAGTTCTTTGTGTGGATTTGCTGCCCTATAAAATATCAAGTAAATTATTCACTAGCAAATAATGTGAAACAGGTAAGTTCTCATTAATAAGATTCTTAATAATCTTTCGGCTTAAGAAAGACCCAATAGAGGCCAACATACTGTCAGTCATATGACCTCATTTAGCAGAGAACTTGACACAGAACTCTTAACAAGAATTAAAAAGTTAATAAAAATTCATATTCCCCTGTATCTGTGTCCACCCACCCCTTCAATGATCCAGTCATATTTCACCATGTGTTCTTCTGTCCTGCAGAACCTGGTGAATTTGTTTTGATGGTGGACTTAGAAGCAGAATGTTGTTGGGTTGTAAACTATTGCATTGCATTCTTGTTACAGGTTGAATAAATTCTAACCCTCTTTCTCACCCTTGCCTTCTGATAAATCTTAGTATTCCTCTTTGCCAGTTTTAGAGACCTTCAGGACCTAAAGGGCCATGGAAAGGCTATTGGGATGAAGCCAGAGATGGCTTTTGGTGGGAGGGGATCTGCCAGCTTCCCTGGTAAGTAAATATTATGAGTGTGTACTAGAGCTTGTGAAAGAACAGAATGTTACATTTGAGTGTCACTGTGCATTGATTCAGAGATAAATACAAATAGTTTATAGAGTGTAATGGATACCAGGCCAGTTTTAAAAATAACGATAAGCAGTGTGATAAACACTTGTTTCATAGCTGGTTTTGGAAATGGCAACAATGAAAAGCGCTATTTTAATTCTGACCAGCTTTCAAACCTGGTCAATTTTCTTCTGAATTGTGGCCAATATTTTGCATTGTTGGTTTATCTTGGCTTGTTGAGTGACTCCAATTTTTTGTTACATAGATATAGAGTTAGAATTTAGTAGGGGGCAGAAATATTTATATTTTAAAGTGAAAATAGAAAAGTGAGAAGAAAGAAAGCGAGGTTTTCTTTTAGGTCTCTACTCCACAAAAATCTCTGAAAAGGGAATATTTATCATTCTATCTTCCATACCTCAGATGCTTTTTCCAATGACTTGTATTTTAACAGTCATTTCACTCCCATGCTGTAAGAGACTGAACTGTTGTTACACCTCAGCATTGTTCTGAAACAAACCACAGGGCTTCTGTATGCAGGATATTCTGAAGCAAACTGCAAGGCTAGAGCAAACTTTGTATACTGTTTTAATAAAAAGCTATTTCACTAGCAAGCAAAAAAAGACAGGATGAGCTGGGCCTGTTAAGCCGTGGTATTCGCCACATGTGTATCCTCTCAGAGCACGTGCACTCAAGACAAGAGGTAAAGGCCAGTTACAGTAAAAAAGACTCAAAGAAGATAAAGCAAGCTGCAAGAGACGCCCCAGTGGCCCTGCAGAGACCCCCTGGCAGCCCAGCACATGCATGCTGGAGGGAGGAGATAATGCAGATCAGTTCCAGGTACCTCCATGCCCTTTTGGAGAAGAGGCAGAGACATCAATCATAAAAAGAGCTATGGCCTGGCAGCACATTGAAGATCTTCTCCACTGATAGCAGTTGCCAGACCTTCAGGACACCACTGGATCCTTCATATTTCTGCTACCTTCTTGACTTGCTTTTTCTCTTTCTATCCTATCTGTACATGAGGTTGTTGTTCTGTAGCTAATGCCTTTTGGTGTGTATGTGACATTTGACCTTGCTTCTGTCTTAATTTCGCCATTGGGATCATTTTGAATCTCCCTCAATCTGATAATGGCTCGAGATACATGCTAATTAAAGTACTGTACACACTATCATTGCTTTTTACTTTGTATGGAATAGAATATATTTGTTTGTTACCGACTTTTGTTTCCCTCCACAAATAAAAAAGAAGCTGAGTATCTCCCTTCCCATGATGGTCTCACGTGCCAAGTGCAACTTTCTTCCCATGGTTTTATCCTATATATTCCTCTGTAATGGACATAGTTATGTTGCCTTCTCTTTAGTCCTCTAGATCAGTTAAGCAGTCCAATGATTGGTACTAGAGCCCAACAAAACAAAAGTGTTTCCAACTTTTCAAACTCAAGAGTGTTCGCTATCAGAATATATGGTTGTCTAACCATGCAAAATGAAAAGTTATTATTTTTTCCTTAAGAGTGGCATTTTTTTTTCTTACAATGATCATAAATTTTGGTGAAACAAACGTACCTATTAAAGGGACTTGATTACTGCGAAGTTTGTTGAGCTTATGATGAAAAAAACCAACACAAAACCAGCCAGAACAATTGTTAAAAATTACTGTGAGTTAAAAACAGGTAATGGGAAGAGGTGAAGAAATAAACTGACAAGAAAGGGATTTAGTATTTGTACATTTCTAACCAGGATAAGAGGAAGGACATAATTTTTATTTATTTATTTATTTATTTTTTTAAATCCTTCTTCCTTCTGGCATTAACTTTGCCAAACAGGGAAGAAACTTACTTGCTGTAATGGCAACCTTTTCCTACAATTAGTGCTTTTGTGCAGGAATAGCAGATTGGCACTCCATCCTCCAAACTCTGTTCAGGCTTACAACCAGAAGCTATACCACGTGGCAGTAGGCAAGATCCTGGAAATGTGATGATTTTAATAACTTGCCTTCCATGCTTCAGCCTGGAAAACAAGTATGCCTACATTTCAGATAGCCTGTCTTCTACAAATTATAATTAGCCTTGTCCTCTTATTTTATTTTTTATTTTTTTTATTTCCCCTCTTACATACCTTTCTTTTTTCTACTTCTTTTGGTTTCTCAGTTCTGTTGTGCTTTCCCTTTTGTTTTCTTCAAAGTTTTATACCAGGGAAGCTTTCCCCTTGTTATTTCCTTTGCTTAATTACATTTATCTTCTTTCCTCCTTCTTGTAGGCAGAAACAGCAGCCTGAGACCTCACTAAGCACAATCATGAGCTCTTTATTTACATTTCATCTTCTGTTTTTATACACCTTTACATATAAAGTGTTTACTAGCTTCCATTTTTCTATTGTAATTCTTTGGATCAAAATAATGGCACTGATTAAGCCACCTTATTTTCTTCATAGGCATGATTTTTAATGCACATGGTTCTCTACAGAAACGGAATGTATTATAGAAATATACTATATTAACATTATTAATAATAAAATATTGTAGAAAACTATAATATTTGCTTGAAAACACCCCTCATATAATAAGTAATACCTATGAAGACTAGTTATGGTTGCTATGTTCCTCTTCTGCTACTTCCGGTGTTGTATTTCACTAGTACTCTATCATTTAGAAAAAGAAGTTTTAGTGTCCTACTGTAACATAATATTGCATTTATTACTATGTACATATACATATTTCAGCTTTACTCCTTTTTTTTAAGTTAACCATGTTATTTGTTGGTAAGATGTGAATAGCATTATCCCTAGCACTGCAGTAACCCAGTGTTTTCAATAAAGAGGAAACTTTAACTTTCTTTTTTCCCTATTTCTTCTTTTGTTCTCATTTGTGTGTTTCCTTCTCCTCGCTTGGATGATGAACCATTTCATCTTACTAATCATACAAGAAACCATCTTCCTTTTGCTGGATTATTTTTCTGCTTAATTAATGAGTTCATATCAGCTAACAAGGAAGTCCAATAGTGGTGGGAATATCTCAAAGGGAGAGATAGAGAAGTGGCAGCAACAAGCTCTTAGACACACAAGTTCTTAGTTGAAACTGCAGTCTTACTCTTAGGATTTCCAGAAACTTGTATAGAGTTGTAACCTAAAATGCTGTTTGTTAGCTTGCCTTTGTTGTTTTGTTTTGCTTGACTGTTTCTTTTCTTCGGTGTTTGTTGTTTTTTGTTTTTGTTTTTTCCTGGCTTACCAAGTTCTTTGTATGGATGCAACTGCAAAACAAGCACAATGTGGCAAGGCACAGTAACTGTTACTACACAAGTGTTAACAGCAATTTGACAGGCTAAGGATGATGGCGCTGTAGGTTGCTAGGGAAGATGGAAAACTCATGGAAGCTCATTTAATTTCTGTATAAATTAAAAATAAATTCATGTGATACATCTTTCAGAAGGAATACCAAAAAAGGAAAAGAAAAAAGGTATTTCTATTGACAGCTGGATACTGTTAGCAGTACTGAAGAATGTAGGAATTTCCAGAATGCCTTTTCAACTGGAAAGCAGAGAAGCACAGCCCATCAGCATGACAGGACTTACCTTCCTTTTATTCTGTTGTATTTGTAGGATATAAGACTCTTTTCATTATTAAGATTTCTTAAACAGTATCTCCTACATTGTTCAGGCAGTTTAACTCCTTGAATTTGAAGATAAATTAATCAGAAAAGTGTTATTTTGAATTTTATTTTCAAACGGTGGAAAAGGAGTTTAAGAGACATACAAATGAAGAGCTGTACTAACAAAAGGATGCAAATAAGAACCAGTGGACAATGAGAACCACTTAACCAGTGTTGGCCTGAACTGATCAATACTGAAAATGTGAGATTGCACATACTCTTCTGTTCACACCGGCTGCTTATGTGTTTTAGTAACCTTACTATTTTATTCTACCTGGGTTGCTGCACCAGTGCTACTATTAATTTAAGCACACAGTTCCCTCCCCATCTTCTTCCCGCAGGTTAATACTTTTCACACTGTTAGTCATGGGCCAAAAGAATACTTTAGGATGTTTACTGCTGTACCATATACCACTTCTCATATCTGTCACCCTTACTAACATTGTTTCCTTGCCCATCACTCACTGTTTCATTCCCCTTTTTCTTGCTTCTAAAGTATCCTAGTCAAGTACATTAGATCATCTTTTTGGAGCCCGCACTCTTCTTGTACATGCTGTAGCTGTCTGATTTAGCTTTATTTCCGGTGTTGGTAAAGGATTTATCACTGTGTAGAACAGTGGGTAAATGTTTCCTTTTTGTTATTCTGTTTCAATATAAATGAAGCCAATTAATACATCTGTGGAAGGACAATTTGGCTCACTGCCTTTCACTTTTAGCTGTTAAGAGCCATTCTGTATTTCCAGCACAATGATTAACCCAAAAGGAAGTGGTTGCACAGAATACACCAGAAACTGGAAAATGGGGATTAGCTGGCGACACAGCTCACAAAAGAATTAACAGAACAACACTGCATGACCCAAAACATTTCACCCATCTGTACCTCGCAACACAGGGAAATCACGGGGGTCACAAAAGGAAAAAAAGAAAAGGAATAAAAGGCATGTTAGATGTGGCTCAGTTGGAAAAGAACACTGCTTGTAACAATAGACTCTGAGATCAAATAATGGATTTGCTTCTTTTAAAAAGGAAACAAAGGATCTGAGCACAGTAATAGTAACTGAGCAGTGTATGCTTTCAAAAATCTGCATAGCCAGCTGGCTTACTCATTTTAACTGAAGTTCTAATTTGATATTCTGGTCCTATAATTAATTCTATACTGTCCTAAGATTCTGATCCGGTTAAAAAAAACAGAAGCTATGCCAGCTGTGCAAACCCCCATAAAACGGGTTTGTCAGGAAAAATAAATAAATTAAAATTTTCTCACTATTCTTTGTTCTTGTTTGAATATTTATATTATCATTATCCTGAGGTTGTATTTTACGCATATAAAACTTAAGAAAGCTCAGTGATGTCACATGGATGCTGCATGAGCAGATACCATCCTTAAAACTTTGTGGTCTTAGAATCTTTTCTCAAAGGGTAATTTCAGAAGTCATCCAGCATTTTGCTAGTGCTTTTATTTATATCCATGATAGAAGGACCTGTATTCTGCTTTGAATACATCTCACTAAGCAGCAAATGGGAATTTAGAGCTAAATTGGCATTCTGCACATTTGAGAGAAAAGGTAGAAATGCAAGAAAATCAAGCTGATTAAATACTTATATTTATGTGGAACTTCTGAACCTTTCTTATCTTTCCTTGGGTAACTTCTGGATTGGAGCCATCACTGATGTTATTCAAATTACACACCTTGGACTGTTTTCTCTTAAAATGTCATTGTTACCCTGGGCTGACATTTGAAAGTCCTATTATGTCTTATAAGATAAGGCAGAAAAAAAAAATAATCCAGAACTTGCTCTTTGGAAACATATTTTAATATCTGCCATGTCAACATCCAGCAAATTAGTATATGTATTCCCACCATTGCACAGTGGGGTGGAAAAACAGCAACAGAAAAACCCCAGGCTCCACCCCCCAGCCCAATTTACTGTCCTTAGAGAAACCTGTCCTATTGCAGTACTAAATTGGCACAGGAGGGTTCATAATACCTTATCATGATTAAGAGTTCACATGGGAAAGAAGAGTAATGTGGGTATATAGAAAAAGAATAATGAAAAGCAATCAACATAAGAAGCTCAATTTTTAAATGTTACGTGAATAGGAAGACCAGAAAAAAAATAAA
Organism: Chaetura pelagica; assembly: GCF_000747805.2. Taxonomy (NCBI): domain Eukaryota; kingdom Metazoa; phylum Chordata; class Aves; order Apodiformes; family Apodidae; genus Chaetura; species Chaetura pelagica. The sequence continues at coordinate 743,847 of NW_009953725.1, forward strand.
TTCAGGAGTCTTCATATACTACTTGGAAATCAGTATTCACTTTGTCCCCTTCTACTGGATGTGTTTCCCTTCATAACTTGTAAAACACGTGTCAGCCTGCAACTAATATTTCCTTCATGACTGATTTTAACCTTTTCCATTTCACAAAGTCACTTTGTGCATCTTTAATGAACTCAAAATGTACTAACATGAGATTAATATTTTTCATGTCAGAAACTTTACTAGTTTAATCCTTGTTTGATCACAGTCCAGCAAATGCTATTCTTCATTGGTTTACACATAGAAAAAACAACATTAAGAAAAAATGTCAGGTGAAGTCAGTAAGAGTATTTTTGGACTTCTTCACATACTCTGATGTTGTAGGTGTTATCATAGCACTGTTAATGGGATGGATAGCTGAGTCTAGGAACAACTAAGTCTGTATGAAATCACTTGTGTGTGGCAGAAACATACTAATCTTCAAGAGTAGCTTGGTTGATACATTTCAAGATCTTCAAGGGTTCTGAATTAATTTTGCTTCTCAGAGCTTTGATGGCATCAGTGCTTTCAATTTCACTAAAAGAAATAAAAAATCCTGTAAAGACTTGTGTAGACTTCTAAATTAAAAACAAAGTAATCAAAAAGTGGAGTATCGTTATTTCAGAACTTAGTTACATTACAGTAAGTGTCAAAATTATCAGCCTTTAAAATATCAATTGTAAGAAGATTTATCCATTTAGTGCTCATTCTGACTACTTATAAATCACAGTGTATTTACTAAGGGATCCTGCATATGTAAGCTGAACTTAGTGAAAAGTTTAACTATTTAAGACAAATTATGTAATGTTTGAAACAGGATTTCAAAATAAGATTTCCAGCTTTGTATTTGTTTCTCCTACAAATGCTTACCTTTTCTGTCTCCCTATAAGATACTACAATTTAGAATTTAGGTGAGCAATTAGAAGTTTGGCAGCTCCTGGTTAGTACAGGTTGCATTTAATTTCCAGTTTCTCCGTGATTTAAAACCCAGAGGAAATTCTAGAAAATAGTATTCTGAGACAGTGTTTTGGACTGTATACACCTGATTATGTTTTTTTCCTTTATACTTGTTCCACGCAGTGAACTGAAGGTGAAGTCATTTCAGCTACTTCCTGTACTATCAAAGATGCTACAATAAACAATGTAGGTTATAGGCTTTTGCAATCATGGGAGCACTAAGCTTTTGTCCAGGCTAACTTTTCTTGTTAATCAACTTGTGGCAGAGTCCAGGTCCATCAGCGTTTGGGGCTTTCTCAACTTGAAAAAGCCAAGTTTGGTGACTGTTCCCCACATCAGGCCTATAGATGCCTTCTTTTGACTGGAGAAAGCTGCCAAACCATTAGTTTCTGCACCACCTTCGGAAAAAATACAGTGGTTCACCCAAATCAATTTATCTTCATGTTTTCAAATAACTTAGAGTCTATTTCAGACTTCAAGCTCTTTAATGACATGCAGTCAGTACTTGCCTAGTTAATGTATAGTGTTTTCACTCTCCTCATGTGTCATCTTTCCTGGACAGAGAAACACTCCTCAAGCCAACAGTGAAAAATACCTCTCCTTGCTCCGTTAAAAAGCAGCCAGTGCATTTGTGGATGAGGGCTTTACCAGGCAATCTAATTAATTCTTCTCACTTCAGTCTGCAAATCAGCCAACTGCAAAAAAGGACAGTGATGTTTAAATGCCACTTGTTTGCGGGCTCACCTTTGTCAGAGTCTGGGTGGAGATTAAATTTATGGTTTACATGAAAGCAGTTAGATTACTGACAGAGCCAAGATTTCCTGGCTTTCTGTTTCAGTCTAAGCAGATCAGTCACTCCTTAAGTGGAAGAATAGAGATGCTAACCGCTTGCGGACAAGAAAAAAACAAGAAAAGGATAAAGACTGCCACCTATTGCTTCCTTAAATAAAAGACAATCTAATGACAACAAAACAACCAGAGTGGAACTTCTAGGGGCAGTTTAATGCACTAAAGTAGTTATTTACTTCTGGCTGTCCTGAGTTAAGTTCTCCAGACGCCTTTCTCACTTTTCCAATAGAAAGATTTTAATTTCTCTAAAATACAGCTTTTTAACTAATCAGGATGTGTGTTGACTCTGCCTAACTTATAAACTAAAAAACTTTCCTATATTTCAATAGATATAGGCATCAATGAATCAAATTCATACTATGTATAAAGTAGCTAGGTGAGCTATTTAATTACAGGAGGTATTTGCTTCTTTTATAGGGTAAAGTCACATGAATTATTTTATTTATTTACAGTGAAGGGAAAGAAAAAATTCTGCCTTTTCTGTCCTTGTTTGAGTATGCATCTTCACCTTGTCATTATCCTGGGATTGTTATGCATAAAAAACTCTCAAAGCTCAGTGAATTCACATGGGTGCTGCAGAGAAAATGGGCAGATACTGTGAGAACTTTGACCCAGAACGCTACTAAAAATAGGTCAGACAACTAACTGTACTGGAAGGAACACAACTTCGCTGTGACAGAGGGGAAGGGAGGCAAGTTGACCCGATTATGCACTGTTAATTTTTCATCCCTTTCATTCAACAGTTCAATCAAGATTCTTGACCATCTGTTCAGTACTAGTGGAAATAAGCATTACATTCTTCATAAAACAGAAAAGTGCAGGATAAACAAAAAAATCTAATGCCACCAAATAAGGCAATGTTATTTAACATTTGCTCTTAGATACTAATGAAACTTGGACTACTCTGCAACTAACCTGAACTGGCTGGGAGATCAGAACATGGACCCCTGAGACTGGACTCTTGAGGAGCCCTAAAATGCACTGTTCCAGAACTATTGCACTGCAGAACCCGTGGGCATCCTTCAACCAATATGGCACAGTTTCTCAATTATACACTAGCAATTTTTGAGAAAAAAACATACTGATTGAAAGGAACACTGTCTGGATAGGTAAGCTTTTAAGTGACAGTGACAATTATTAAATACAATAAGGTCTCCCCATTTTTTAATATAAAATTTCAAGAATAAATATAATTTAAAAAAATACATAATGTGAATTCTTAACTTAGAAGCTGTATTTATGATTATCTCATCTGGCCTTTGTAACAGGTGCAGAGATATTCTGGGAGTTTCTGAATCAAGCCAATAACTTCTGAGTGAATGAATTTCCAGAACATTAAGAGATTCAAACTTGCATATTGCTATCAGCATTTTTAGGATGAAGACAGGATGACAACGATGTACAATTGACAGAAGATATAAAGGTAAAAAAAAAGTTTTCTCTGTAGTCTATGCAACATATGCTATGTAACACTGCTAAATTGCATATTAGTGTTTAAACAGGCAGGCTACAGAAAGTTTAAATCAGAATTACACTTGAATCGCTACCACCCTCGCTCTGATGTATAGCTCAATGCATAATGCAGAAAGTGCAGCAACCCGCGCAGGCCAAACAGTACCAGGAAAGTGACAAAACCTGCCAGCTGCTTCTCTATCGCGGGCGAGCAGCGCTTTGCTTCTGGTGTTTGCTGCCATCTCATGGGTATTCCGCGGTATTGCAGAGGAATGCTACTTCCTCAAAAGTCCCCTTCTATTAGACAGCGATGCTAGTGTTACGTTAGGCAAACAGCTTCCTTAAAACTGTGAAAAAGACTTCTTAGTATAATTGCTACACAATGTGGAAGTAACCTACATTTAAAAAAAAAAAAAAGAAAGATATTCTGCACCAATTTGGTGGAAACACTATGCCCTGTCCAGTTTCCAGCTTCCCAGGATAAGAAAGACATTATTACGATTAAATAAGTCCACTGGAAGGTCACTAGATTGTCAGGGGTTGGAGGACATGAGATATTACGGCATAGCTGATGGATTTGGGTTTGTTCAGGACAACACTTCTGGGTGATCTTACTGCTGCCCACCCTCACCTAGTGAGAGGGCACAGAAAAGCTAAGAGACTCTGTGGAAACACGTAGTCATAGGATACGACAAACACATAAACTGCAATATAGGAATTTCAGATTATATTAAATTAAAAAGCATTCACTATGACTGGCACAGCATTGAAACAGAGATCCAGAGGTGTCATGGAAGACAAATTCCTAAGTTAATCACACAAACATCAACTACGCAGCCAGGAGTGGTTTCTGACCTCTGCAAAGGGGAGTGTAGAGAGGAGATAATTACATTATTACCAGAGAACTGAAAGATAATATTATTTTTTTTTGGTCAGAAGCTTGTGCTGCCTAGATACTGCATCAGCAACTTAAAAAGCAGGTAAGGGAATCTGTGGGTTACATTTGTGGGTTTGTGGGATTGGTGCTTGTGGTCATGTGAGCAAGGGTTTTGTTACTGGCCAGTCCTGGCCTAAAGGCACAGCCTAAAGCGTGGAGCACAGGAAGTGCAGAGAAGCTCACTTTTTGAGATGAGCCCACTAAAAGACAAGAAAGGTGAACAGGAAGTGCTGAAAGCACTGTGCCAGGTTAGTTTAATAAAACTAAAATATTGACCTATTGATCCTTCACAGACGCATAACTACTCTGAAGAAGGTCTGTGTCCATCCTTCCATCTAGCAGGACACAGGTGCCAAGCTGCTGGCTCCAATGAAGGGTGTCACGGCCGAGCCTTCCATAGCTGCAGCATGATGAGCATTAATGCTCTCAAGCTTCTTACTCGCACCCTCAGCCCGTCACTTGGGAGCGGCAAACAGGCAGTGGCACCAAGTTGGCCTGTGCCTTGTCAACAGGGTAACACGCCCCGGGCACTAGGACTTGTAACCAGCAAGACCCGGTGCTGCCTCAAACACTGCTTGCAACAGGCCCTGTGGCACCTTCTCTTCAACACCTACTCGGCGTGAATCTTAGAGACCATATTCAAAATCAGTAATAATTCAACCAATGAGAAGAACAAACTGATTGAGAAGCTGCATGTCCTTTCCCTGCAAGCTTTAAGCAAACATTTTCTCCACCCTCCCCAAAGGCCTGAGGAGGGCAGCAAGCAACTCCCTCTGCTTCTCCCACTTATTTCCAGTGAAACAAAATTCCTTTCCTTTGGCAGGTAAGGGAGACTCATCTCAGACACTGCAGGACACAGTGGTGCTGTAGAGGTTCGGATGAGCTTTCCTGGGACTGAAGCTGCAGGATGTGCAGCACTACCCTTGGATATACAGCGCTGTGTCCAAATCACTGGACAAAATGGAAGTCTCTGGGCACAGCCAAGTCACAGCATCAGAAATGTTCCTTTTAAAAAAATAATCCTGTATTTTCAGGTTCAATTGGAGCTTAAAAACGTCTTCGCCACTCACATCCAAGCGGAAAGGAGGACTTATTTTAAGGCAATAGGTGTGCTGGAAGAAGCACGCAGAAAAAGGATGTGCCCGTGGGTTACCTAATGGTCATTCTGCGGGATGTTCCTGAACGCAGCGACCGGAAATGGGGGACAAACAGAGATGAGCGACTGGGAAGGAAAACCAAAGCACAACACCCGACTCCCACGTGACCACCCGCTCCCCCCC
>NW_009953725.1:749987-751217 GCF_000747805.2 Chaetura pelagica
CTGTCTTTCTGCGGGTTGATGAGCTTCCACGGGCTTTCCAGGCAGCCTCTCTTCCTTATGAAGTGCGGCAGCCGTGACATAGCACTTTCGTTTCTGCATGTCGTCTAAGTGCTCCAGAAAGTTAGCAGTCTTTAAGTGTCAGAAGAAGACTTTAAAGTTGTCCTGTAGTAGAATCCTCAGTCAAGGAGCGGTTCCACATCTGTCTGTGGTTACAGAGCTCCATGCTCCGGTCAGCCTCACCTCCATCTTTGGAAAGGTGATGGGACAGCTTATTCTTGGCACTATTTCTAGGCATATCAAGGATGAGGGGGTCATTAAGAGCAGCCAACATGGTTTTACCAAGGGGAAGTCATGTTTGACCAGCCTTATATGAGAAAGTAACTAGGTGGATAGATGATGGTAGGGCAGTAGATGTGGTTTATCTTGAGTTCAGTAAAGCATTTAACACCGTCTCCTACAAAACTGAGTAAGTGTGGTCTTGATGGTCAGGTGGTGAGATGGATCTGGTTGAAAGGAAGAAGTCAGAGAGTTGTGGTCAATGGGACAGAATCTAGTTGGAGGTCTGTGGCTAGTGCAGTCCCTCAGGGGTTGGTACTGGGACTAGGGCTGTTCAATATTTTAATCAACGACCTGGATGAGGGAACAAGAGTGTGCTCTCAGCAAGTTTGCTGATGACACTAAACTGGGAGGAGTGGCTGACACACCAGAAGGCTGTGTTGCCATTCAGCGAGACCTAGACAGGTTGGAGAGTTGGACAGGGAGAAACTTGATGAAATTCAACAAGGGCAAGTGTAGAGTCTTGCATCTGGGGAAGAACAAGCCCATGGACCAGTACAGTTTGGGGGCTGACCTGCTGCAGAGCAGTGTAGGAGAAAGGGACCTGAGGGTCCTGGTGGACAGGAGGATGACCATGAGCCAGCAATGTGCCCTTGTAGCCAAGAAGGCCAATGGCATCCTGGGGTGTATTAGAAAGGGTGTGGTTAGGAGGGCAAGAGAGGTTCTCCTCCCCCTCTCTTCTGCCTTGGTGAGGCCACATCTGGAATATTGTGTCCAGTTCTGGGTCCCACTGTTCAAGAAGGACAGGGAATTGCTTGAAAGAGTCCAGCACAGAGCCACAAAGATGATGAAGGCAGTGGAACATCTCCCTACTGAGGAAAGGCTGAGGGAGCTGGGTCTCTTTAGCTTGGAGAAAAGGAGACTGAGGGGCGACCTCATCAATGTTTACAAATA
>NW_009953725.1:755729-765723 GCF_000747805.2 Chaetura pelagica
ATATTTTCATCAACGACCTGGATGAGGGAACAGAGTGTGCTCTCAGCAAGTTTGCTGATGACACTAAACTGGGAGGAGTGGCTGACACACCAGAAGGCTGTGTTGCCATTCAGCGAGACCTAGACAGGTTGGAGAGTTGGACAGGGAGAAACTTGATGAAATTCAACAAGGGCAAGTGTAGAGTCTTGCATCTGGGGAAGAACAAGCCCATGGACCAGTACAGTTTGGGGGCTGACCTGCTGCAGAGCAGTGTAGGAGAAAGGGACCTGAGGGTCCTGGTGGACAGGAGGATGACCATGAGCCAGCAATGTGCCCTTGTAGCCAAGAAGGCCAATGGCATCCTGGGGTGTATTAGAAAGGGTGTGGTTAGGAGGGCAAGAGAGGTTCTCCTCCCCCTCTCTTCTGCCTTGGTGAGGCCACATCTGGAGTATTGTGTCCAGTTCTGGGTCCCACTGTTCAAGAAGGACAGGGAATTGCTTGAAAGAGTCCAGCACAGAGCCACAAAGATGATGAAGGCAGTGGAACATCCCCCTACTGAGGAAAGGCTGAGGGAGCTGGGTCTCTTTAGCTTGGAGAAAAGGAGACTGAGGGGCGACCTCATCAATGTTTACAAATAGGTTATGGGCGAGTATCTGGAGGATGGAGCCAGGCTTTTTTCAGTGATGTCCAGTGATAGGACAAGGGGCAATGGGTACAAAGTGGAACACTGGAGAGTGACAGAGCACTGGGACAGGCTGCCCAGGGAGGTTGTGGAGTCTCCTTTGCTGGAGACATTCAAAACCCACCTGGATGCGTTCCTGTGTGATGTGCTCTAGGTGACCCTGCTTTGGCAGGGGGGTTGGACTAGATGATCTTTCGAGGTCCCTTCCAACCCCTAAGAATCTGTGGTAACTTCCCCTTTGGTCATAAATCCAAGTTTCATTTTCCCAGGATTGTTCATATTCCATTATCTTTTTAAAAACTGAGATCCAGGCCAAACTACTTTTTGGTCTCCAGAGGAACTACACCCAAATTTGAGAATATTACACCACTGCATAAATCTTGAGTAGTGCTTACAGTTTTCGTTCACCTCTCTCCTGACTAAAAATAATGTACTGGAACTGGTAAGGATGCAGAAATGGGTTGCAATTACAATAAAAAATATCAAACAATTTATGTAAACCAAAAATTGTATTTAGTGGGAGTCTTTAGCTTAGAGAAGAGATGACTCTGGAGACCATGATAGAGATCTGTAAGTTATATGTGGTCTGAAAGTAATTGTGAGCAGATAAGTAACTGTTCCCAGTGTGTACATGAGATATCAGATGAATCTAAAGTGTGAAGTAGTCAAAACGTACGAAAGAAGATATATCACTTAGCATGTTATTGATTGTGCAATACTTTTTCCTGATATGTTTTGGATATTAAAGGCCTATGAAGGTTCAAAATTAGGAGGAAAAAAGTATTATCAAAACCCACAGAATTCAGTAATATCCTTTGTTTAAGGAGTCTTTGATCTGTACATTGCTGAAGACTGAAGTGGTATTCTGGAGAATTATTATTGTAAGCTACCCCTGCACTTAATTTTTTCTAAATATGTGCTGTTAGTACCTGTGAAAACTTGGTAGGTCTGACTTGCTATTGCTGTTGCTGAAGGCTGTTTAGGAATATGGATTACATGCCTGTGTTTTCATTAAAAAGAAAGTAAAAGCTCTTCAACCATGGGTTGCACATAAAAATGAGAAAAATGCAATTTTTTAATTTTTTTTTTTTTTACTTTCTTATTATCCTTTGTCCTAGAGCAGTTATTTCAAGATGTTTTTGCATGTTTTGGGTTTAGTGTGGGAGAGAAGTGTCTATGAAATTAATTCAGGTAATTTTTCAGTTCACTATTTATAGGTTCAAAATAGGTCTTTTTTATATTTTTTGAAATGCTGCATGAGTAGAGAAATGCAAACTTGAAATCATGTTTCTCAAACTACTTAGAGCTTTCTAGTCTATCTGAGATGATTTTAGAAACTTCAGAATATGTCTACCGTATCTAAATTCCTGGTTTCTTAAGTATATATAATCAATTAAATACTTTACTACTCCTGGCGTTTGTAAACTTAATCCATTCTTCCTGATGACTGCTGTATGTCTGATGAATACATGCCTACCCATGAGGTTAGGCTTGTAAATGCCTCATATCAAAAATACAAAACACTGTGACCCATACACTTATTTAAACAGTTAATATGATCATAATACATACATAAGATATGGAAATCCTGATAAATAGGATCTTTTCCTTTTTCTAAGCCCCATGGACTAGGCAGACATAATTTGTATGGGTATCTACTGTCATTAAAGGAACAATTAAAACATAAATGTAAAAACCAAGTTACATTAAAAAATAACTATTTATATGCTCAGTAATAGTTTGACATGCAAACTATGCTTTTTTATGTTTTCAATTACCTGAAAGTCAATCCTGTAGCTAGTTACGGACTATGCACTATTGCAGATTCTTACATCTGAATTTGCTTTAGCAAACAATATAGGTAAGGCTAATTAGGCTAAAAGCTTTAAAAAATTTATATAGGAAAATGCGTAAGTGAATCTACCCATGTCTGTGATTAAAATAAATTACTGGATTACTTTATGGAGTTTTTACTTTTGTTGTTGCAAATAAAATAAATGTATAGACTATTGAAGATAAAGACCTGTTTTTCTACTGCTTCTTTTCTTTTCCATCTCTTGCAGAGCTGCTTGTACAAATTATTTACCTATTTCTTCCCCCCCTCCCCAGCAGACTCTGCAAATAGGAGGTTTGTGGAAAAAAATAGTTCTTTTCCTCAAGTTTTGTCAATAAAACGTTTTTTACTGAATGATTTGTAAGGAATGGTGGCTAGTACTGTGTAATGTGAACACTGTCTTGTCTTTTTCGAGAAAAAACTTTGTCTGACATCTGTTGTTATAAATAGTTTTTTTTAATGTTTCTTTCAGATCAGTCTCAACAAAATGCTTTGACTTTTTGTGTGTGCCTTTTTCTGGACAAGTTTAATTTTCTTATTATTAGTTACTGGAAAAAAAATTCCTCAGGATGAATGAGTTCTTCCTGAGTTCTTCCTGAAATGCTTGTTGTCCTGTAGTTGGTGTGAGTAAAAATTTTCAAGAAAAGAAGGAAAAATGTGTGTTTTGGCTAATTTGGTAATTAACTCTTCCCGTATCTGGCCTTAGTTACTAATGTCAAAGCATGCAGAAGGTTATTAATTTCTTTCTTCCTCTCTTTTTCTAATTTTTTTGGCAGCCAGTCAGAAGTTTATTGTAGTCTTTTATGACCTCCCCCCACGCCCCCCAGTAAATGTAGATAACAAAGTATCAAGTTTATTATGTTTGTGAAAGCTATGCAGTTTATACCTTACAGAATTAGTTTAAAAAGTACTTAACCCTCTCATCGTCATTCTTAAAGTGCATTTACATCTTGGATTATGTAAATACTGGTAGCATTAATAAGATTTTTGTCTTGCTGTTAGAAGATGAGGTTTTCTAGTGTCCTACTTTGACGTTTTGAATTAGGTTCATTAGGTTTCTCAGGCCACATACTGACACAGATGTTGATGATTAAACTTCCCTAGTCTCACATTTCCACTTCTGTAGTATTAAGAGAAATTTAGCATTAATATACTCCTGGCTGATGATTTGAGGTTTTTTTTGACTAGATCTGATAATGGCTATTCTCTTTATAAAAAGAGAATGAGATTCTTTAACCCAGCTATTGGCTCTTTAGCTGGCAACTTTGGACGAGTTACATGCTTGCACTTACTCAAATTCTGCATTGTTCAACTAGACATGTTGCATAGGTGTAGGCAAGCTACTTGGTCACTAGGAGACGAGCTTGATAGGCAGGCTTTGCAGTGTATTGGATCAGGCTTACAGCTTGAGCTTGTTTGATTAGGTAAAAAGCTTTCTTTAAGTCTTATGCAAAGTACCAATGTCTGCTAATTTGGGTGGAGTATGTCTTCTCATTCATTCCAAATGCCATCTGCTTTTCTAGATTGTCATAGGCAGCCTTGTCAACATGCTGTACTGTCTTGCAAGAGAGACAGAAGATGGCTGATTATTATGTTGATATTATAAATTTCAAATAACTGAAAATTCATGTATTTATATTGTCTTAACATTTTGTAGTGTGCTGCCTAAATAGGCATACTGCCTTTGTGTTGGCACTTTCCCACACCTTGTTACTATAACTTTGTATTTTGTACATTTGCATTGGCATCTTAGCAGTTAAGTTCTTATCTGCAAAAGAACCTCTCAAGGCCTCTTATCTCTTACATCGGACTATACTTTTCACTTCAGTGAAGCTGTGCAAAAGTTCTGCCTGTCCAATGCTGTACACATCTTCATGATTAGTTTAAAGGTGCTAATTCTGTTTGTGATACAGATTCAGGTTCATCACAGTGTAGTTTGGTTATATGCTTGAGCCTTATCTTCATTCCAGACATGTAAAATAATAATAATATAGTTAGTATCTTTACTTTAGTGTGTTTTGCAAACAGTGTTGTAGGAAACCAGTAGCCAGGCAAGCATGCTGATGTGTGATTGTATATTGTAGCATGAGTTAATAGCCATTTATTAGTTTAACAGTTACTTAAATTAGTGAATTTCTCCTTTGTGGCTAAGTGCTAGGGTATATTAAATTCATTTGGTAATTACATGTTTGCTTGGTACATTGGTGTTTTTAAAGCAGCTCAGGTATTAAAACTGATATGTTTCGGTGAGATGTCTGAGAAGAACTTTTTTCATACCAATTTTTGCAATAATTAGTTTGTTGTGCTTCTTGCTTTGAGTCAGATACTGGTCAAAATAATCCTGCAGGTTTTTTCTCAAAGCTGAGTCACTTGGGTATGGCATTTTCTTGTCTCCTTACCCCTTCTCAGAAGAAATGTAAGAGATAATTTATCTTCCAAACTTAGACCCCTTCACCTTAGACAAATTTAATTACAAAACTACGGAAGACAGAATATCAGGTTTGTAGGAAAACACATGAGCACTGTGCTTGTGTCAATGGGACAGAGTCTAGCTGGAGGTCTGTGGCTAATGGAGTCCCTCAGGGGTTGGTACTGGGACTAGGGCTGTTCAATATTTTCATCAACGACCTGGATGAGGGAACAGAGTGTGCTCTCAGCAAGTTTGCTGATGACACTAAACTGGGAGGAGTGGCTGACACACCAGAAGGCTGTGTTGCCATTCAGCGAGACCTAGACAGGTTGGAGAGTTGGACAGGGAGAAACTTGATGAAATTCAACAAGGGCAAGTGTAGAGTCTTGCATCTGGGGAAGAACAAGCCCATGGACCAGTACAGTTTGGGGGCTGACCTGCTGCAGAGCAGTGTAGGAGAAAGGGACCTGAGGGTCCTGGTGGACAGGAGGATGACCATGAGCCAGCAATGTGCCCTTGTAGCCAAGAAGGCCAATGGCATCCTGGGGTGTATTAGAAAGGGTGTGGTTAGGAGGGCAAGAGAGGTTCTCCTCCCCCTCTCTTCTGCCTTGGTGAGGCCACATCTGGAATATTGTGTCCAGTTCTGGGTCCCACTGTTCAAGAAGGACAGGGAATTGCTTGAAAGAGTCCAGCACAGAGCCACAAAGATGATGAAGGCAGTGGAACATCTCCCTACTGAGGAAAGGCTGAGGGAGCTGGGTCTCTTTAGCTTGGAGAAAAGGAGACTGAGGGGCGACCTCATCAATGTTTACAAATACATTAAGGGCAAGTGTCTGGAGGATGGAGCCAGGCTTTTTTCAGTGATATTCAGTGATAGGACAAGGGGCAACGGGTGCAAACTGGAGCATAGGACGTTCCACATAAACATCAGAAAATACTTCTTTATTGTGAGAGTGACAGAGCACTGGTACAGGCTGCCCAGAGAGGTTGTAGAGTCTCCTTTGCTGGAGACATTCAAAACCTGCCTGGATGTGTTCCTATGCGATGTCCTCTCAGTGATGCTGCTCTGGCAGGGGGGGTGGACTGGATGGTCTTTCAGGATCCCTTCCAACCCCTAAGATTCTGTGATTCTGTGGTAACTTCCCCTTTGGTCATAAATCGAAGTCTGATTTTCCTGGGACTGTTCATGCTAGCAAGATTATATGTGGAACTTTAATGGGTGGGAATTAATGAATGGTGTATTATAAACCAACCAGCTGTTTACTGCTAAGGGAAGTTAGTACACTTGTACATTATGAGGTGTGTTTGCCTATATGGACTTGATATTTTAAATGCAAAAATATCCCCAAATTTGAGTGGTATTGACTTTCAGATTGGGAGAGTTGCAGAAATCTAGTTAATTTCAATTCTAACAGGGATGGAAGATAGTGTAAGGGAGGGGAATAAGACATTAGTGAACGTGTGAGCATAGAAAAAGAAATTAAGTGCTGAGTAAAGTGGTGAGGCAAAATGAGAGGAAATGTAAGGACACAGAAAGCAGGCTGAGTGTTAGAATTCCAGTAGGACAGTGAAATGTGAAAAGCAATCTTCCACATGCAGATTTTCTGTGCAGTGATTCACAGCAAGCTAAATGCTAATGAAATTAGTGGCTAATACACAAACATACAAGCAAGACTTGCAGTGACACTGTGTGACATAAGAAATATGGTTGCATTCATTTTGCAGATGGAGAAAATGAGGAATGCATTAATTACATGCTCAGGAAAGCTGAATTACCAAAAAGCTAGTCACAGTTAAGTTAATTGTATTCTGGGATGACTTTTATTTTTACTATTAAGGAAGAATTTTGTGAACAATAGATGCACATTGATGGTGATGGTGATGTATAGTTGGAAACTACAACACCTGCTCAAGCTAATATACATCTGTCAGTTGCCTAAAGATCAGTCCTTTAATGAAAAATGTATCTTGGTTTTAAATAGAAATACAGTTTTGGTTTTAGTCGTCCTCAGTGTAGGAATGGAAATAAGAGGAAACACCCGTTGTCTTCATGTTTATCACTTGTTTCTGTTGAGGAGGTTTCAGAGAATGAGAGATAATACCGTCCTGTTGTTAAGCTGTGGAGGTGGGAGTTAGGAAATCCAGGTGCTCTTTCTTTGAGTTTGCAGTGTGAGTGGAATAAGAGTAATCAGTTTTCTCCATATACCGAATGGAAGTAGTTTTATTTTTTTCAATTGTGTAACTGTGTTACTCTGGAATTTGCCTGTGTAAATGTAAATCTCCAGATAGAGAAATGCAGCAACATACAAGTGGATTGATACAGGAAGATGCTACTATGATGCCAAAAGTTAACTTGAGAAGATCTGCCGTACAAACAGAGGTATGGACTGGACTGTATAAATGTCACTCATTTCAGTGTTCGTGCTGAGTATTTTTAAAGGAGCAAGGAGAAAAAGTAAGCATTTGTTTTCTGCCTTTTGTACTACAGAATGACAGGATTTCGGAAGCTTTTCTCCTTTTGAGCACATGTATGTCAAATCTCAGAATTAATTTTCAAGATCATTCTCTTCACTGCAATTTATTTTTTTTTTTTTTTTAAAGCTGGATTGAAAGTGAACCACAATGGCTAGTGTCATCTCAGATAGTCCTCCAAACCCAAGCTGCAAAATCATGACTTTCAGGCCTTCAATGGATGAATTCAAGGACTTCAACAAATACTTAGCCTACATGGAATCACAAGGTGCTCATAGGGCTGGAGTTGCAAAGGTAAACATCTGTAATGTAGAATGAATATTGTTTCTAATACCTATTTAACAGTGTTTGTGTTTTGCTGATTGCAAAACTGACCTTTTTAGTGTTTAACATTTTTTTTTTTTCCAAATGATTTTCAGTGAATAGAGACTGTTCTGTTATTTCTTTAAGAAAGAACTTTTTGGTGTGTCTGATGTTTCATGCCAGCTAATGAATGTGATGTATACTGTTGTCTCTCTAACCGTCAGTTGTTTCCATGTTTACAACTGCAAAAGAGGATTGAGTCGTAAGGCAGATTTAAACTAATTTTTGGCATGTCAGAAGAAAATAGGGAATTCATAGAATAAATTGTTAAGTCCTGATCTACCAGATGTTGAACTTTGTCTTTTAGGATTGTGACTGGAGCAAATAATCACACTTACAGTCAATAGATGTATCTGTGAAGACAGTGATCCACTGTTTGAATGAAAATAGTTTTCTTTTTAATGGTCATAGTGTTACCTTTTTGTTAATGGGAATTTTAGATACACTAACTACCGTTGTATTGTCCATTGAAGTGTGATGTATCCAGGGTTTTATGGCAGGTGTTATTCCACTAGTGGAGAGTGATTGTAAGAGATTAATGTCTAATGTAGTTCAGTGCTACATTATGTAAGTATTTACACTGAATCTGTTTTGCCACTTTTCAAACCAGCAGGAAACAGTGCAGGTCTAGAAATCCTAGCCTAGCTATTTTAAGTAGTTAGTGGGCATAGCAGTCTCCATCACTTTTTTTTTTTTAAGCTATTTTTGTAAAGTTAAGACATTTAAAAATTGAAAGGAGAAAAATAAAATGCTGAGTTTTTTGTTTCCCAATCCCTCTTTCACGTTTCCCATGAAACAAAGCAAAGCTGATCTCCTCACACTTTGAAAATTTTATAGTTTATTTGCTTTCTGATTTTGGAGGGTCAGATATATATAGGTCATATTTTCAAACTCCTCTCTGCAACAAGGAGTAGAAATGCGATAAATAGACATCAGATGAAAGCCTGAATATGTAAAAATTCAGCTATATTATGGAACCTAATTCTGTGGGGCTGAACTACTGCAGTCGTCTCATATTAAACAGTAAGCAGCAAATTCATCATAGTGACGTCTTCTGCTCAAAAAATTTAAGCCATTAACAGGTCTGTGAGCAGGAAATTCTATCTACATATCATTTTGTGGATTATGTACATTGAATTAATATTAAAAAACATTTTCACAATGTTTCTACAAATAACTTTATTTTTGCTGTTGGTAGTTTCTAGTCCTGTTTCATGGGAATCTAGCCAAAGAAAGTGCCTTATGACCAGCCACTGAGATGATACAATTTTTTTTTCTATTTAAATTTGTTTATTAATTTATGTGATTGCTTTATTTGGTATGTTGTGTATAAAACAAAGACAGGTATGCATATCCATGCTTTCTTTGGATGTATGAGGAAGCTATTATATGAGCTCTTAGTGTGTAATGTGTTGGGGGAAAAAAACCAAACAAGTGAACTAGTTTTGTTAAAAATAGTATTTGTGATATGCTCTTTATCATGGCTATGTCTGTCCTGGGCTGCAGCTAGATTCTTGATTCACAGCCAGAAGCTTATTAATTTTGAAAGAAACAAACCAAACCAGCTACCTTGTATTTAATTTTCCTTTAGAAACCGTATGTCTGCTTATTCCTTTTACAATTCTCAGAAGGTGTATCATCAGGTGTAACACTGTCATTCTTAAACAACCTTTGCAAATTTCTTTCCTTGTTGCTGAGTCATTAATAACAAAAAAGAGCTTCAGTTACTCTCCCATCAGTTTTATTTTGTGCTGCTTCTTTTCTGTTGGGGATTGAAGCAGCTGGGAACACTGACCAGTGGCTTCCTGATACATGATGCTTAGGTGCCCTCTGAGGCTGCTGGTGCACCTAATATTAGCTATCAGACTAAAATAAAATTTGAGCCCAGTATACTAGTCATTTGTGTGTGTGAATTTATGATATGTGGAACAGGAGACTTTTCTTTGTCTTGGCATTCTTGTTTGCAGAATCTTAGCCTGTTAGAAGTGTAAAGAGAAAGTGAATTTGTCTTATTGAAAATATTATTCATATTGTTTTGAGATATGAATATGTCTTCAGTCATCATTCTGTTTTGGCTCTTGATTCTTGTTCTGGTTCCTTTCCTACCATCTAGCAATTAAACCTCCATGTGCAGCCAGTGTAGAAGAAAAGGGCAGAGCCATTGAGGGTGGCCTGAGGAGAGAGCTGCAAACATACTAACATTAGGAAAGAATATGGAAGAAAATAATATGAAATAGTTTTATCTTAATTTAAA
>NW_009953725.1:765737-766002 GCF_000747805.2 Chaetura pelagica
ACTCTTTCTGTCTTTCTGCTTCTCTGTGTCTGTAGGGAACTCTTAAGGAGATATCTTTGTGAAGATTTTGGATAGAGATAATTTTCTGTAGTAGTGAAGCACAAGATTAATTCTTGCATATATGAAATATTTGTGATTTCAATATTCACTTGTTACTGAAAGACAAGAATTACCTAATACCAATAAAATATACTAAAGCTGTAATTTTAAAAAGAGTGGCACTTAACTTTAGTATATAAACTTTGTAATGGGCCAAAGTAGTAGT
>NW_009953725.1:766014-789836 GCF_000747805.2 Chaetura pelagica
CATGAATATGTGAAACTGACTGTTAAAAAATACTAGATGCAACAGTGATATCTACCAGACGTTTCAGTATTTTCCAGAGTATAATGCAGATGTTGACTGTGGAATGGATGCAGGCATATATTGTATTTAATTTACTTTTACACTAATCTATTAAAAAAAAACAGTCTCTAAAATGGTGATCATGGCAAGGCTGTAGTATATATACCATGGTGTGTTGCTGCAAGACGTAGATTAGAATCCTGTAACTGAGCTGAAAATGAGTGGGGAGTCCATTTTAGTAATTTAAGTGACACTCAAAGCGTTCATGATATGACAGCCTTCAGGATTAGTATGAGAAGTGGATAGTAAATTTTAGGTGCATATCCCTAGTGAACACTATTTAAATGATATTACATTTTAATTTTTCAAGCAACATTTTATTCAAAAGAAGTAATGAAATCCAAGTTGAAACAATTTTCTTCCCTGATGAAATAATGAGCTGCTTCCTTAAGGAAGAATCTTTCAGTGTTGTTACCATTATGGAAGTATAGATATATATTTTGTAGTTTTACCTGGACTGTAAATTTTTTTAAAAGGGAATGATATTTTTTCCTGATTATTTCATTAACATCATCTCTCAATATGATGCTTATTAGATATCATTATCTGGTAATATGGATGGAAAAATTTGGCTACAGATTTTTTTTTCTCTCAAATTGTATGCATACATGCAATTAATAGAAACTGGAAATTTGTGGAGTCTTAAAAAAAAAAAAGCCAAAATTTGATTTATATAGATTTTCACTTCTCTTATAGCACTTGGAGTTTCCTACTGTTTCTATTAAGTCACTAAAGCTGAACATATCTGATAAAGACAGAATCTGGCCTTATAATTGGGGATTTGTGATATTTTACGTAGTATGATTTGGCTTGTTTGAGCTTAATATTGCCATGCTTAGATGATTACAAGTGTGCATGTCTCTATTTCTGGGTTTAATTGCCATTCCATCTATCACATTTCAAAACTATATGGGAAGCTCTTGTCCATGTACGGATTGGATGCATGTGATAGTCCCAGGTGCACAAAAAGCATTTTTTTATATATCTGTATTTATATGTGCATGGGATATCTGCTGACCTGGGTTTACAGAACACCTGGAATAATATCTATACTACAAGAAAGCATAACAACACATTTAAAAATTATTAATTATGTTAGTCATGTTTCAGTTGTAGTGTAACTAAGGAGGGGCCCTTCTAATCTGCTTTTCCCTTCTGCTTGATACTAGAATAGCAGTTAAAGCGTCACTAGCTGTTTTCAGCCTGCTGGTTAGTTGTTACATATTACTTGACACTTCTTATATTCTAGTTGTTATTATTTTTGTTAAGTCTCAAAAAATATATTTCTATATAAAAAATAAACTTATTTTTAAAAACAATCAGTTCTTGTCAGTAATTCATACTGCAAAAGTTTAAGGAACATTTTCTGAGTTTTGGAAATTGGATTTAAAATAACAGAAATTATTTTTTTCATCTTCTGATAGTAATGGAAAATGAACTTGCATAGGATGTAGTATGTATTAAGTCTAGGATATACAGACAAGGATGAATGCCAAAAGAGAAAAGACTACCAGAGGAGCTTTATGCATATGCAGAAACAGTAATTTCACCTCTAAACAGAGATCATAAGCAGAGTGTACTTACCCAACATTTCAGGTTAAATGTGAAAGTGTAAGGGCAGGAGTCCTCTTACCTTTGCAGAAGAGTATGTCTGTGTAAATGGGGATAAAATGACCTTCAGGCTTGCATATATTGTGGGAGTGGGGAGTGCCAGGAATACAATGTTTTTTAAAAGAAGAAAGTTCCTAATACTATTCCTGAAGCAAATTATTAAGGTACTAGACAAACAATATTAACCATTTCCAGAGCAGATAATATGCCATGGCATCCCTTGAGGACATTGGCTAAAAAATTTCCAGTAGGCTGGAATGAGCTCTAGGCATGGATGATCTATTTTAGTCTTACTGTTACAGAGGATTTTATACTTAAAAAATGAGTGAAAGCAATCAAACAAAAAACAAGGCACACTGATAGATTAGTTGCTTTTTACTTTGATAAGAAGTGTTCTGAAGATTCAAACTGTATTGCAAAATAGTTAAATGAATTTGCAGTCTCATTGGCAAGTAGAAAAGTTAACTTTGGAACATGTTACTGAAAATAGAGGTTGACAAGTACAAGAAAAACAGTTTTCAGAAAAGTTGGAGCAGAAGCAGCTACATAAAAATAGTAGCCAATGTCATTTAGAATCAAATGTAGAATAGATTACCAGTATATCAAAGAGGTTTTGACAGAAATCTATGCAATTTGAAAAAACCTCAGTTGTACTAATATGCATCCTACATGGAGGAGACTGAGTGGTGTAACTACGACATCTTTATCTAAAACTGAATTTATATCACACTAAATAACACTAGACAGTGTTTATATGCTCAGGATGTTTTTTGTATAAATACACAGCTATATCTATATTTATGTATGCATAGGTATGTGTATATGAGAGAGCCTTGTCTCAGGATTTTCCATTTTTATATTTGTGCATTGAACAGCTTGGCTAATGAATATGATTTAGGTTGCTTCCGTTGAGTAAACCTGACTTTGAAGAGGTAATTTTTACTAAAGGGAATGTGAAGTGGCTTCAGTGGCATAGGTCAGTGGTGAAACCTCAGAGACCTATGCATTATTTCCAGGTCTGTTAATGACCAGCTGTGTGTCACTTTGGACATGATATGTTAACATCTCAAATCCTTGTCCTGACCTTTGTTAGAATATGCGATTTCTTTTTATTTTTTATAAAATGTTGCTTAACATATCAGTCCCCACAGAATTAACTTCTCTGAAATGTACTCCAATGACAGCAATAAAAACGTACTCTGGTTAGATGGAAGGAGATATTTTGAACCTGTGTTCACAAAAATATTTTTATTGCTGAAAACATGCTGACCTTGAATTAAAAAGGATAATGCAAATTTTACTTTTCAGTATTCATATATTTGAGCCAAACCTGCCAGTTCATGCTCAATAATCATGAAAGTGGAAATCTCTATGCATATATTTTGACTTTGATGCATATATTTTGAATGCATGACTTCTCTGCTTTCAAACTGACATTCTGTATTTTGTTTTTGTCCTGGTTTGAACCAGGATGAAGGCATTTTTTCTACCACTGATTTTTTAAAATTCATTAAGAAAATATAATTTAAGACTGGTGTGAAAGAAATAAGTAGGAATCACAAGATAGTTAGCTTATTTTTTTTCTCTAAAAGCAAACAATGCTGAAACATCCTAGTCCCTGGACAAGCAGAAGTTCAAAACCAAAACAAAACTATATATTAAAAATGTCTGTTGTTTGAAAAAGGTTACATTTTCAAATATAGAGATTATTCTTTTTTTTAGATAAAACAATGCATTCAAAGAATGCTCAGATTACACAGCACGATAGTGAGCACTGGTATGACTACAGGCTTCTTTGAAATTCCTAATGACTTCATTGCTAACTATTCAGAATCTTCTGAGGGGTTTTCATAGACTTTGGGCAATTCTGTGGTATTTTAAATAAGTGTTAAATTTACAATTGGTTAATCTGCATGTAGCTTTAATCTTTAATTATGAGGTTTAAATTATATTAATATAAAAAACAGTATATCTAAATTAGTGCAAACTCTTACAGTAATAGAATTATACCCTGCAGTTTTATTAGGGAGTTAAACAGACTCAAAAATCTAAAACTCTGTAAAATAGTTGTATTTTTCCCATTTTAAAGTCAGGAATAAAGTTATTCATACTGTTTACACCAAATAATAGAGGACTGTCATTTTTTTTTTGTTGTGATTGAAGATCATTTTACATCATGGACTCTAAAGTTTTTATGAAATATTTTTTAATATTTTGTGAATTGGTATTTCAACTGTATGTGTCCTGTTTTTTATTTCTGAATTTAAAGGTTATCCCACCGAAGGATTGGAAGCCAAGAAAACATTATGATGATATTGAAGATTTGTTGATCCCGGCTCCGATTCAACAGATGGTCACAGGCCAGTCAGGGCTCTTCACACAGTACAACATTCAGAAAAAACCAATGACAGTGAAGGAGTTCAGGCAGCTGGCAAACAGTGACAAGTATGTCTATGGATAGAGAGACAAGTATTTCTTTGTTCCTATATAATAATTTGTTGGGATTGTGCTAGACAGCTCATGATTCCTTCTCTTACTTAGCAGAATAAATCTCTTAAATTGTGGAAGGGTAACACAATGTGAATCTTCTTTGTGTTTCTGTTATTGAAAGTATCTGGTACTGTGGAATCACAGAATCACAGAATCTTAGGGGTTGGAAGGGATCCTGAAAGCCCATCCAGTCCACCCCCCCTGCCAGAGCAGCATCACTGAGAGGACATCGCATAGGAACACATCCAGGCAGGTTTTGAATGTCTCCAGCAAAGGAGACTCTACAACCTCTCTGGGCAGCCTGTACCAGTGCTCTGTCACTCTCACAATAAAGAAGTATTTTCTGATGTTTATGTGGAACGTCCTATGCTCCAGTTTGCACCCGTTGCCCCTTGTCCTATCACTGAATATCACTGAAAAAAGCCTGGCTCCATCCTCCAGACACTTGCCCTTAATGTATTTGTAAACATTGATGAGGTCGCCCCTCAGTCTCCTTTTCTCCAAGCTAAAGAGACCCAGCTCCCTCAGCCTTTCCTCAGTAGGGAGATGTTCCACTGCCTTCATCATCTTTGTGGCTCTGTGCTGGACTCTTTCAAGCAATTCCCTGTCCTTCTTGAACAGTGGGACCCAGAACTGGACACAATATTCCAGATGTGGCCTCACCAAGGCAGAAGAGAGGGGGAGGAGAACCTCTCTTGCCCTCCTAACCACACCCTTTCTAATACACCCCAGGATGCCATTGGCCTTCTTGGCTACAAGGGCACATTGCTGGCTCATGGTCATCCTCCTGTCCACCAGGACCCTCAGGTCCCTTTCTCCTACACTGCTCTGCAGCAGGTCAGCCCCCAAACTGTACTGGTCCATGGGCTTGTTCTTCCCCAGATGCAAGACTCTACACTTGCCCTTGTTGAATTTCATCAAGTTTCTCCCTGTCCAACTCTCCAACCTGTCTAGGTCTCGCTGAATGGCAACACAGCCTTCTGGTGTGTCAGCCACTCCTCTCAGTTTAGTGTCATCAGCAAACTTGCTGAGAGCACACTCTGTTCCCTCATCCAGGTCGTTGATGAAAATATGAACAGCACTAGTCCCAGTACCAACCCCTGAGGGACTCCACTAGCCACAGACCTCCAACTAGACTCTTTCCTGTTGACCACAACTCTCTGACTTTTTCCCTCCAACCAGTTCATGATCCACCTCTCCAACCAATGATCCAGATCACACTTCCTCAGTTTAGATATGAGGATGCTGGAAACAAGAAAGCATTTGAAAAACTGGAGACCTGATGCTTTCTGTCTGTCTTTTTTCTTTCTATTCTAAAATGCGGATATTGAAAATAATGAAGATGGTGCAGACTCGTGTGAGTTTTATTTTGAATACACTTAATAATGTTTTAAGTATGAAACTTTTAATTATTAATTAAATTTTTTTTTGGCCTAGATACTGGAATGGCCTATTATAATGTAATTCTGAAAAAAACCCCAGTGTTTTTTTAGTGTGCCCAGAAGTTTTTGCTTTAAGAAAACCCAGCTACACCTGGTATATGGCAAGGTGAATATTGAGGTGGGGAAAAAGTCTATGAAGGACAAGGAACTGTACAAGAGTTCATAATTGGTGAGCATTCTAAGAAGATAGTGGTTATAGAAGGAATTCTTCCCCATTCCTTTTGTCCACATAAAAAGAATAAGTTCTGTTTTCAGTATTCCCTCAAAACTGAATGGGAATAGTTTCTGAAAGTTGAGTCAAAGGATCCTAGAGAACAGGTACTTGCATGTAATGAAGGAGGGTAACACTGCCCTAGTTTGAAGGAAAGTTTCTCACATAAGTTAATTTAAGAAATTAAGAAGGTTATCAAGATCAGAAAAAAATTAGGCCCTGAACAGCTTTTAAACAGGCTCCTCAGTAAACGTTCCATAATATCCATGCCTTTGTAGAAGTGCAAAGTTGATCTCTGTTTTTCAATTTATAACGATGGATATGTTTCTGCCCATGTATTACTTGTGAAAAATTGAGGTTATGGCACTTAAATTTTTATTGCTCTCTTAAGTGGGATTGGGAACTTATTTTGTTATGCTTAAAATTACTCCTTCAGTAACTCTAAGAGGGGAGAATAAAATACAAAACCTGTATAATATCTGATGCAATTTTCTATGTTATCTGTTCATACATGTTGGAAGTCTACATTTGATTAACCCATGATAAAATGAGAGACTAGTTTCTTAAAATAGTTACATGATGCAAAAATACTGTGAGTGTTTTAATATGTATCATGATGTTAGTATAATTTATTATATTTTTTATCTTAGAAGGCATTTTGTAATTGTTCCTGATTTCAGTTTTCATATTTTTTTCTGAAATCAATTGGCAACTCCATAGGTACAGTTAAGAGTAGTTGGGAGGGCTTCTTGTCTATTACTAGCTGTGGGTCTTTCTAAATACTCATTACTGGTCTTGAGAAAATGTGTCATAAAACCTCCCATAACACTCTTAATGCAGTTTATAGTTCTTTAAACTATTAAGTAGCTGAAAGTCCTTATTATCCCATAAAATAATATTGTTTCTTAATGAAGAAGTCTTCTCTGTTAAAGATTATTTTCTTGAATATTGCGGTGTTATCTATTTCCTTTAGGAAAAAGAGAAAGACCATGAATATCTAAAGTGAATCGTAGCTGCCTTAAAAGGATTGCATTGCATCTTTTATTTGCTTAGTCATTTGCAATTCACCATTGAACCAAGGTGCTTCTCCAACTTGATCTCTTGGAAATACGGGCATACCTGCATCCCATAATCGAGATACTTGCTATGGCAACTGAGTTGATGTATCCGTATTGCTCAGTGCCAAGCAGAAATGCAATCTGATTTCTGGAACCTTACAATGAGAAGCAAACTTTCTTTTCTAAGGCCTAAATGTGGGAGAACAGATGACTCTCAAAGGATCATGAGGCAAAAGCTATTGATGGTGGTTTTCTATGGTAGTGCTCTAATGTTCTGTTTCCATGAGATTTTATATGAGATTTAAACCTTCAAAAAATATATACATAAGTATGTTTGCACATATAAAAGTATGGTTCCTTGTGCTGCAGTGAAGGAGTAAAAAGAAAAATTCCCTTAAATATATATATATTTTTTTTACTATGTAGTATAATTTTTGGTATCAACTGTTTGAAACATTATGCCTTTTCTCAAAAGGTTTTTCTGGGGAAGGAAAAAGAGAAGAAAATACTTTTGCGTAGCAGGACTGTTACTTGGCAGAATTAGTACATTTGATTTGTTCTGACACAGGCTTGTAGAGCACCTACCTCTGTGTCTTTGCAGAGCTGGAAGTGAGGCAGGAAAATAACAAATATTAGTAATATAGCGGTCTTTCCATGTGTCTTTTTTTATGGAAGAGAAACAAAAGGGAGGGTGTCAGCCTGAGTGTAGTCATTAGATGAGTTGTTTAGCTGCTAGAGCCTGAAGAAAACATTACATGGGTAGGTGTATGATTTGTTACTGTAGCTTTCAGGTAGGAGGTTACACGGTCTGCAGAATTGTGAATTCAGGACAACTAATAATTCCTCTATTTCAGTGAATTTGAAATGAAGTCCTCTGTTAGAATTCACTTTGCAGGATCAGAGATATAGTCCATTGTGAAGGTGTTTGTTGAAAAACTGCACTGAACTTTTGCCTATCTCTTCCTCTGCAGATACTGCACCCCAAGATACGTAGATTATGAAGATCTGGAGCGTAAATACTGGAAGAACTTGACTTTTGTGGCACCAATTTATGGAGCAGATATCAATGGGAGCATTTATGATGAAGTATGCATAGCTTTTTATGAAGTTTATCTGTTCCAGCCCTCTTTTAAAGGGTGCTGTGCTTAGAGGATACATTCTTGCTTTGTGACTGAGAATCTGTCTCTCCTATGAAATCATTGTGTTACTCACTTTAAAGACTCCAAGTAAGGTTGAAATCAATTCTACATCTGCAAGAGTCAAACAGTTCTCTCCTTAGACAGTAGAATATTGCTACTGTTCATGATGATAAGACTCTTTCTTGATTTTGAACACTCCAGCTCCAGAACTTTGAGATTCCTTTCTATTCATTTATTTGTGTATTAACATGTCAGTATGTGTGTTTTCTGTGTAACTCCATGGAAATTTAGTGATACTTTAAACAACTTTAACATTTAAAGATTAAATACTGTATTTCTTTCTCTTCTGAGGAAGATAGTTAGGTTCCATGCTTGGAATGCCTGTGATTTCCTGGAAATGTGCTTGCGATTACTGTGTATCTCTGAATTAAAATAGACTAAACGGAAACTTTCGAGAGAAATGAATTTTGCTGGTTACTTGCCAAGATCTCCACAAACAAAAAGGGACTTTTAACACAGATCTCATTATCCAAAGAATTACAGAATATCCATTTATACCAATGAGGCTATGCAAATAGCTATAGGAACTGGATTTTGAAAGGATTATTTAAGTAATGAGACTAACAGAAGAAATGTTAGCATTTCAAAAAAACTGATGTTCTATGTAACCGACTCTCCAATTAGTCAACCAATTAAAAAAATAAAATAAAAAACTAGAATTTCCCTGTGACAAGTTGTTTGAGGCTCTACTAAGCTTTCATATTTCTTCATAGATGATGGATTACTTGAAGACTCTGTCCAAAGATAAATATGGTCAGCCAAGATGCAATTCAGTTT
Organism: Chaetura pelagica; assembly: GCF_000747805.2. NCBI lineage: Eukaryota > Metazoa > Chordata > Aves > Apodiformes > Apodidae > Chaetura > Chaetura pelagica. The sequence goes on from NW_009953725.1 coordinate 774,902, forward strand.
TTTACTTTGGATTATGTGATCTTCAGAAGATACCTATAAATGTCCAGTGGTCTATTGTTTAGAGAAAGCAGCAAGACTAGATTATTTTGTTTGTCTAACAGTTGTGTAAAATTTTTTTTGAAAATAAATGGGCATTCTGATTTGGCCTGTTCTTGTGAAGAGATATTCTAGATAGTTTTTGCTTTGTGGAGACCAAAGTGTGGCACAGGAAAGCTGTGTGTCTTTCAAAAAATACAAGCTTGACCTTTTTCTTCAATATTTTTTTTCTGTAATGTTTGCAGATAATGCCATCTGGTGTAGCTTTTTACAAATGTACACTTTGCTTTTTGTTCTGTGTTCTTTGGTCTTTAGTATGTTAAGGCTACAGCTGCATGAGCAGTATTTCCAAAGAAAAGAAAATAGAGTAATACCCAATTTGAAATGCTCACTGGTCAAAGAGAATGTCAGAGATTTCCTTCTCATGGAATTGCAGTGATTAAATTGGGAGGCTGATGAAGCAGGATCAAAAAAGAAAGGTGAATTGAGAAGGGCAGCATTCAGCAGTCCTAACTCAGATGTTAGGTGAATAGGAAGGGGAGACAAAGAAAGCACAGAAACCTGCAGGATATCTGGAATAAAGGAGTGTGAAAGAACACAGTAGTAGATAGAATTAAAAGAAAACAAATAAACAACCTTAATGGCTATGATTAAACGCGTATTAAAAGTAAACCAAGAACAAAGGAGAAATGGTGAAAGGGAGTGTTCACGGAAGAAAGAGCGTGAACAGACTGAGCAGTTAATGTGACAGCCATGTCATGGTGTATAGCCCGATGGGGTTTATAGGAAAATAAGGAAAAACCCCTGGTACCAAACTGTTGGTGAGGAAGTTATGGATGCCACTGATTAAAGTACTTTTTCTTAGAATATTTTTGCTGAAGTTAATTTTTGGCCAACAGATGGTGCACTTGCACAACTAGTATTTTTCATGTCTTAACGCTTGAAGATGGTGCTAAGAAATAATCTTTGGATTCTGTTTGGAATTAGAGGTTATTCTTACGTAATTTATTTTGCTTCAGGATTGTAATTATTGGGGGAAAAGAGATGAATAGATGGAGCTGACATTTGGGGCAATATGCGGCAGAAGGGGGATGGCTGGATTAATTTGTAATAGCAGCCTATTTGCAATAAAAACCCCAAATGCCTACTTTTTACAAAATGCATGTATTAAAAAAACCATGTATAACATGTATAACTGTGTGTTATACATGTTACCTTTAACATAGAAAGGTAAACATGTGGCAGAACTCCAGGTAGAAAACCACCAGGAACTTAGCAAAGGTGCAATGTCCACATGTACTTGGGCCATCAAAATCAGTAAGAAATGCTGCTCTGCTAGGAGTTCTTATTCTTAATTTTAAATATTTACCAATTATATTTTCTTTTCCACATGGTAACGTTCAATTTTATATTGAGACATCTCTATGTGAAACATGATGAAGCCTCTATTGTTGGTGTTTATAATATTCAAGAAACAGCATGTTGTTATTTGTGGAATCCAGCACCTTACTGGCATTAAACCAGAGAGGTGTAGATCTTGTAGTATTGTTAGCTTGTCTTACATAAGCAGATGGCAGATTCTGAGGGATTTGGAAGGCAGGGCAAAGTGTTAAAGCCTGTGTTATATGGGAGAGCAAATATAGCCCAACAACAAAACCAGGAACAAAGCCATCAATGCATGCTTTGAAATTTGACAACTGCCATAAATGATTCAAAGTTTACCCTTGTGATGTTAGGGTTATTCCAGAGTCTGTATTTATAATATATTTATGGTTATTTGATAGTTCTGAACATGTATGAAGACATTATGAATAAGGGGATAAACTGAGAATAAGTGTTCTGTATGCTGTATAGAGCTTTATAGAAAATAAATTTAAGATAGTTGAATATTTGCTTGAAAGGTTATTCTCTGTATGCATTTTAATTGCTGTTACATTTAACTACAGTGCTTTTTAGGTGAATGGTAATGTAGATGACTCAAGAAAAAGCATTGCACTAAGGAAGAGATTGTAAGGTTTGCTATTTATGTTATGTTTATGAACACTACTAGATACATTTTCAGGGTTCTGTCTGTTTGTTGTTACAAAGGCATCTGGACTTGAATGAAAATTAATATTCCTGGAAAAGTTTATAATGTCAAGCACCAGTTTCAATACCTGCAGTTGTTAAACTGATTAATGAATTGAATATGAACACCCAAGAGTTTTGGCTGTTTAGGAAGTTTAAATGAGAAGTGATTATTAATTTTTTATTACGTTATTACAGGAAAGCTGTCTTCCTTGTGAGTTAGCATGAATGTAATGCCAACTTGAGCCAGACTGTGAAACAGTTGCAAAAAGTTACTCTTCCTTTTTGGAAGGGAAAGGAATAGTAGTATTTTGGTTTTGATACCATATATTTATGAACCTTATTAACTTTCTATTAACTTAGTGGCAGTTGTACCTGTGACTAAATTGAAGAGTTCAACTCACCTGCTTTTTCTGTACAATCCCTGTTCTGGTAAACTAGTTAGGCATTCCACTTTCATGCCTCTCCTGACTGTTGTTTAAATCAAATCACCATTCACTCTGGCCACAATTTTTTTCCTTGTTGTATGAGATACAAGGGTCTCAAATCAACTGTTTCTGCTTCCCAGGGTTTTTTATTTTTTTTAATTACTTTGAAATTGTCTTTGTATGGACTGATGAGGAAGATGTATGATACCCCTACATGGACTGATCTAGCAATTAGGGGTAAAAAATCTTTGTGGTTTCGAAACAACTTCCAAAGAAAAGTGACTGATGAAATGTTCATAATGTGTCATAAAACACATCTGACTTTAGTGCTGTCAATGTCATCTGCTATTCAGTAGAGAAAAGACAAGATTTGAAGAAGCATGTGTAATTATTGTCTTGTTTCTCTACTCTTTTTCTGGTTTTGAGAGAACAGCTAACTTGAATTTAAGGTAGCATCTGGACATTACATGTAGAGTTTGGATATGAGCATGAAATGAGTTAGGAATGGCATCTGAGTTGTAGCTTAACTTAATGCTGCAGGACAGCAGCAGGTTTATGCAATCCAAGAGTCTGCAGACAGGATCAGTAACAGCTTGCTGATCAAAGTTGTCTGCTGGACCTCATACTCGCAAACAAGGAAGGAATTGTTACAGATGAGAAGGTAGAAGGCAGCCTTGACTGTAGTGACCATGAGATGGTGGGATTCAGGATCTTGAGAGGAGGTGTCAAAAGAGAAGGCAGGTCCACAACCTTGGCTTAGTGGTCTTCTTGGAAGATGCTTGAGGGGTAAGGCTCTGGAGAGGAGGGCCTAAGAAAGCTGGCTGATATTCACCTCTTTTAATCTAAGGAGTGGTCCATCCTAATGAGCAGGAAATGAGACAAAAAATGCCAGAGATCTGCATGGATGTGGAATGAGCTTCTCATGAAACTCAAGCATAAATAGGAAATATACAGAAGGTGGAAGTAGTGATGTATAACCTGGGAAGAACTGTCCAAGTATGCAGAAGTGCAATTGGCAATGTCAAAGCCTACCTGAAATAGAATCTGAGAGATGTTGAGGGCAAAGAGGACAACTTTTATAAATGTACTGCAGGGATAAATACTGGGTCCAGTCCTGTTTAACATCTTCAGTAATGATTTATTCAACTTGGGTTTTGCCAGGGAACTTTAGATTGGATATTACAAGAGATTTCTTCACTGGAAGGGTTATCGAGCATTGGAACAGGCTGCCCAGGGAAATGATGTAACCACCATCCCAGGAGGTATTTAAAAAATGTGTAGGTGTGGTGCTTAGGGACATGGTTTAGTGGTGCAGTTGACAGTGTAACAGTCACGCTCCATCTTCAGGGTTTTTTCCAGTGTAAATGATTCTGTGTTTCTATGTGAGATATGCTTAAGTGTTTGGATCTAATGTGCATTTACAAAAAGGGTCTACTTGATTCTGTTTTTACCTTTCAAAAGGGTGCTATAAAGCAGTGGTCATATCAGAAAAGATACTGAGAAGAAAATACAGATCAAATGGGGGAGATTTATTTCAAAATCTGTATGTTTATGGTGCAGAGATTCTGTTCATACCATTTTTTTGTTTGCAGTTTAAGGAAGCAATAAAAGCCTTGCAAGTTTTTTATTGTGTTCATTGATGTGAGTGAGTGGGTGTGGGGAGACAGCAGTGGGTGACCAGGCATTAATCCTTATCTGTGTTTTTCCTGCTCCATGTCAGTCTGTATTTTAATTAGTGGGGTTTTTTTTAAATTTTTTGTTTAGTATTCCTATTTAGTATTTCAGCTGTTACAGTCAGACATAGGGTCTTTTTAATCCTAGTTGTAGAGCAGATACTGTGTTTGCCAGGTTAATATTGAAATGATTCGATGAGATTATCACAGGAAAAATAAACACTGAAAAACAATTTTGTGTATTATGTATACCTACAGAAATCCTGTTTGTAAGCATAGAATAAATCCCACTGGCTGATATGTTGAAGTAAATGAAAAGGTAGTATCATGTTAGTATTGTAGGTACTTTGAAAAAAGGGAATTAAGAAAAAATAATTTCATTGGGAGCCTATATGATTTTAATGTTCCAAGAGGTCACTGTGTACAACCATGAGCTTCTCTTTTTACAAATCTACTGAAAGCTACATTTTTCTTCATGTCTTTGAGAAGGAATGGGTCAGCTTCTTCTGTAAACTGTTCAGATATTTGATTACTGCTTATGAAGTGGCCCATTTTATCTCCACATTGCATTAAAAGCTAATTCAAAGGCTGTTGAAAGAGTAATTAGAAATCTTGATAGAATCTACAGTAAGTTTGAATCATGTACAGAATTAGTGAAGATTGGAATAGCAGTCTTTATATAAACTACTATGTACCTTACGGTATTTCTCTGAAGAAATACAAGGTATGTCTAATATGCATAGCAATGACCATAGATAGTAAGATGTTTCAAGCTTGTATTTCTTTATCATAGGAGAGAGAGAAAATTATGCTATTTTTCAGCTTTTTTTCTTGATGTTTGTGTGGTACAATTGTCAAAGATGACAAGTATTCTTTAAAGAATTTGCCATCAAAAGTGTGGATAAATTAGAAATACTGTATTTACACATTCCCTTGAAATGATGATACTGTAACGTTGTGATATTCTGAGAAGAATAAATATTTTATATTTTCCTAACATTGAATAGATTATAGTGCCTAATTAGGGTTTGTATTTTAAGAAATTAGCAGCTGCATCTCATGATCAAGTAATGTGTACTGGTCTTCTACTAATGACCATAACCTGCAAATACATAGTTGACTTCTGAGAAGTATTGTTATATATTGACCTGTTACACTGTTCTTTTAGGACTCCTGTTTACATTTTCTCAATTGTAATGTTTAAGAACAGTTAATGTAACTATTGGAAAATAGAAATTATATGTTACTTAAAAATTCATATAAGCATTTTACATAATGTTTTGGAAAAGATATGTATGTGAGGGGATGTAACAGCTTTAATAATAATTTGTAGCATTTCAGCAAACATCTCCTTTTGAGCTAAGACTACTTGTCCAAAATAATTTTTAGGAAATGAAAATGGCTATGTGTCTTGAATATAGAGGTTGTGGGTTGTGTGTTTGGTATCTGATATTTTGAAGCAAGCTGTATCTCCTGGGATTCTTTTCTGTGGGAGTATTTGCTTTTGTTCTAGGGGAGATTAGTGGTGATTTAACAGAGGATGAAAAGATCAGATGTAGTTTAAAAAAACCACAACAGATAATTTATTCTCATAACTATCACTTAATTTCTAGAAAGACATGAGTAAGATTTCAGGATGTTATAGTTGCTAAAAGCTTACAGGGGTTAAAGAAGGTGACTGGGCAATAAATTGGTAAAAGCCTATGGGGTACTGTTAAGTAGAAGGGTAAGACATCTATCTGGAGAAACATTCAAGCTGCAAATTACTGCGGGCTAGAAGTCTATTCTGGGGAAGTAACAACTTTGTTTACACTGTTTCTAGTCTGCTTTTGGCCACTGTCAGGTGGGGTATACTGCCTAATTGACAGCTAAATTTTATCTGGTGTGTTTATTGCTGTTTTTTAACTTTGTATGTGTCTCTGCCTACATGGTGGAGTCATTGCTCTTATTTTGCTGTGTTAGTTTGCTTCTCTAAGTTGACTGCACAATTTGTGATAAATTTTATATGATTAAAAAAAAGAAAATCTGTAAATTAATTTGAGGAATAATAAGATAAAATTGCTTCTTAAGTTTTATCTTTTACAGCTTTACTACCTTGCTGATTATTATGGTTTTTACATTTGAAAGTGCACATTTTACCAGTGTTAGCTATCATATTGGTGTTTAGTTTTTTCTTTGATAATGCTAATAAAATTATTTTTTTAAAAAAATTATATTTTAAATGCCTGTCACATAGGCACATCTAAGCCAAATCTTCCATTTTAAAGAATCAAATTTTCTATCTTGAATGAACGGATTCTGGAAAATGCTTTACTCCTTTGTAGGTGTTCCAGATAACTTACAGATAGTTTTTTCTTACTAAGTGAAATACTCCTTGCAGACAGCCAGAAGTGCTTGTTCAATGAGAAGGTTGAATTTCATACAGAACATACCATTTTATTTATCAGTTCTAATTCCTGCATATGTAACATGCTTGATTAAAAATCCAAGGAACTGAAAAATGAGAGACTATTAAATGTTTATTACTTCTTACTTAAACATGTATTCTTACTTTACCACCTGCCCAATTATTGGATCTCACCATGTTTCTTAGTCCTAATCAGCTGCATCAGAGCTGCAGTCTGCCATCAATTCATTCCCCAGATTTGAGTAAGACTACCAGAACTGTACAGAATTCAATGATGGGGAGTGCAGAGCAGGTCCTTGTTAAGGGCACATTTAGAGGCTGTCTTCCCAACAAAGAAACTTGCCTGAATAGAGTTTATAATAATTCTGAGTATATTTTTTCTTTCTCTGAGAGAAATGGTGCCGGAGCACCATTTAATGTCTTCCCTGGAGGTGCTAGTAATTGCTGTTATAATGAAGTCTAATGTCTTTCTCTTCAGTTTTGTAGCTTTGATCTTGGTTATACTGACTCTAAGGTTCTGTATTACCTGAAGTTAGAATTGCACTTTGTGCATGAATCTGAAGTACAACAAAAAAATGGCTTTTTGAATCACTTTCTGAATGGCTTTTAATATGCAATTTTTATAGGCAATAATGCAAGGAAACAGCTGAAATCCCATGAAGTCAAAAGATTTCTTCTGTGGTATATTTCTTATGCAGTACAACATTATGGTTAGAAATACCTCTGAAGTGATGTAATGGTTTTAGTTTATACTTTTCAGAGAAATGGTAAATTTCTGCATGAAAATTAAATTCTTAAATAATGTTTCTTACTACTAGCATTACTTTGTAAATAATTAAAAAGCAGAGAGAGGCTCAGTGAAACTTAATAGTTTCCAGCTATGATCTCATAAAAGATCTTACTTACAGCTATTATTTTCATTGTGTCTGGTGTTTCAATCCATGTTAGATTTGATGTATTAAGTGTTAAGCAGATGAGAACTTCCTTACATTGTCTGCTCTGAACATCTCAGACTTAGAAACTGATGTAAGTCTTAAAAAGGTCAAGATAATTTTTTTTCCAAGTAACTTCAACTGTCTTTTGAGAGTGCTTATGAATTTGTAGTGATAGTCTTTTGAAGGGCTAGATCATGTGTCTATCTCTTGGGTGAGACTATTGCATAAAATTTAATTATGGTATACATTTATTAATGCATTTATTATGTATCTTTTTCAGGGTATTGAGGAATGGAATATTGCCCATCTTAATACAATATTGGATGTTGTAGGAGAAGACTGTGGAATATCTATTGAGGGTGTAAATACACCGTATCTATATTTCGGCATGTGGAAAACAACATTTGCATGGCACACTGAAGATATGGATCTCTACAGTATTAATTATCTCCATTTTGGAGAGCCAAAGTCATGGCAAGTTTAAATTTTTATGAAAGACTATTTCATTTATCTGTTTGTTTCAGCTGACTAAATGAAACAGATGGGATACAGTTGCTTCACAGTGATAAGTTTTACTGAAAAGCTAAGATAGGAGTTCTGTTTTTTTTTTTTTTAAATTGAGAATGCTATAAACATTGCAATAATGCATTCTTTTATTTTCAAGGAAAAGACTAGTAAGCAAATAAGGCTTATTTGAGTTCAACAGAAAAAGATTGCTGTGAAGGAATATGAGAAATATAAGGAATTGGGAAGCCCAAGACTGAAGGAACTTCTGTAAGGCCTCTTTGAAATAAGCTTTTTTACTTCAGTTGTCCTTGGGGACAGCCTAACATGTTTTGTATTAAACATGCATTTAATTGCTTTTTTGAAAGAGTTGTATTCTAAACTCAGTAGGCCCAGTAGGAGATAAGATTCTGTGCTAAAGGTACTTCCTAGATACAAAGCTTTTGTAATCCTTTCTCCATAATCTTAGATTTTTTGATGGGTAGCCTTAACAGAGAGATGAGTAGGGTTAATGTTGTATGTACAAATTGTGACATACTTGTATTTTAAAACAGATGAGAAAAATATTTTCCTTTTGGTTATAAAATCTTACTTTTAAAAAAATGCTTGTGAAGATAACCAAATAATTAGAAAGCTACATAAAATGTGCGTTATGCTTGGATCGGTTTTTGCAGTTTCTCGTAATCCAAACATAGAGACAAATATTGCAGCTGGTAAATCTGCAAAACATTAGAGAGAGAAGGTAAACTATTGTAGTAATGTAGTAAAGTTATTGTAGTAATGCAAGTTCATGTTTTGAATTGTTTTAAATATGTATGTATTTTTTATAACTTGCTGCTTTCATAGAAGTAGACATACTACAAAAGCCTTCTCAGCCATAAGAACAATAACTTTTTAAAAAATTGATGTAAAGATTGGCAATTCCAAAATCATCTAAGATGACAGGACACATTTAACTTAAACAATGATTGCAAAACATTGTTTTGGATTCTTAGAAATTTTATAAGTGCTATTTGAAGAAAACCTTGCTGCATATTGTAAAATTCTGTGTAGTTGAGACATTTACTTCTGTTGTCATCATGACACAGTGCAAGCACTAAAATTAAGTGGATTCCAATTCAGTGTCAGATTTATCTACTCCCTACACTTTAAAAATTCTATAGTAATGGATAAGGCTTTATGTTAATTTTATTGACGATGTTAGTTGTCAGCCAGTCTCTAAGATCTTTGGCTATTAATTTTTATTCTCTCAAAAAAACCTCACCCAAGAAACCAAAACTAGAATATCGATAGATGTTGGGACTTGAATAGTTTTGTGTTGGCTCTCTCATTACTAATTGTGGATAATGCTAATGCATGTGTTGTAAGTACATCACATATTTCAGTTATTTCTATGTATTTCTATTTTACCCTGGAATTAAGTTAATGTAATGGTATTTCTGATCAAAATCCAAACATTCTTGGTCCTGCACTTGGGTCACAGCAACCCTAGGCAATGCTACAGGCTTGGGGAAGAGTGGCTGGAAAGCTGCCCAGGGGAGAAGAACCTGGGGGTGTTGGTTGACAGCTGAATGAACATGTGCCCAACGTGAGCCCAGCGTGTGCCCAGCATCCTGGCCTGCATCAGGAAGAGTGTAACCAGCAGGACTAGGAAAGTGTTTGTCCTCCTGTACTCAGCAGTGGTGAGGCCACAACCCGGGTACTTTGTTCAGTTTTGAACCTCTCACTACAAGAAGGACCTTGAGGTGCTGGAGTATGTCCAGAGAAAGGCGATAAAGCTGGTGAAGGGTTTAGCACACCAGTCTTATGAGAAGCAAGCAGCTGAGGCAACTAGCGTTGTTTAGTCTGGAGAAAAGGAGGCTGAGGGGGGACCTTATTGCTCTCTATAACTACCTGAAAGGAGGTTGTACAGAGGTGGGGATTGGTCTTTGTCCCTGAGTAGCCAGGGGATGATTAGATTGGGTATTAGGAAAAATTTCTTCACTGAAATGGTTATCAAACACTGGAACAGACTACTCAGGGAAGTTGTATAGTCAGTATTCCTAAAGTTATTTAAAATATCAGTGGATGTGGCACTTAGGATGTGATTTAGTGGTGGACTTGGCAGTATTAGGTTAACTGTTGAACTTAATGTTCTTAAAGTTCTTTAACAACTAAAATGCTTCTGTTGTTTGTAATAAAACTGAACTTTAGTAAAATCCTTACTTGTTTTTTCTGGATTTTGTACTGGATTCTCTTTCTTTGCCATGTAAGGTAAAACTTAAGTTTTAGTCAAAGTCAAACAAAGTTAGTGGCCATTTTGTAATGTAAGCTGAAAAGAAGTTGGACACAAGATTATGAAAAAATATGGTCCTAAAAGATTTTAAATCTGCTGAAGTTCTCCTGTTAGCTAGCTATTACACCAAGAGTGAGTAGTTTTTTCCTCTTAGTGATCTGAGTTTTGGAGTTTTCTTGTTTAATTTGCTGTGCAATAGGCCAAGGATCCAGTCGGAGTCATAGTTATCATAGTATCACAATATTGTTCTGGTTGCAAAAGACCTTGAAGATCATGAAGTCCAACCACTACCCTAACTGTTGCATCCACCACTAAAACCTGTCCCCTGGCACCACATCTGTCTTTTTAGATGTCTCGAGGGTTAGTGGCTCAACCACCTCCTCAGACAGGCTGGATTACCAAGTTCAACTCCCACCCCAGAAGCGGACAACTCCAAAGTTCGCACCATGTCCCTGAGGTCGTTGTCCAAATGCTTCTTAAGTATTGTCAGGCTCGGTGCCATTACTGCTTCCTTGGGGAGCCTATTCCAGTGCTCCACCACCCTCTTGGTGAAGAACCTCTTCCTAATGTCCAACCTAAACCTCCCTCTGCACATCTTCCTACCGTTCCCTTGGGTCTTATCGTTGGCCACCAGAGAGAAGAGGTCAGTGTCTACTCCTCCTCCTTTCCTTAATGCGGAAGCAGTAGCTGTGATGAGGTCTCCCCTCAGTCTTCTCTTCTCCAGGCTGAATAGACGAAGTGCCTTGAGCCGCTCCTCATTCAGCATCCCCTCTAAACGCTTCACCAACCTTCTGGCCCTTCTCTGGACACTCTCTAGTAGCTGGACACTCTCGAGTAGCTTAATATCCTTTTTGTACTGCTGTGTCACTGGAATTTGACTGGTATCCAAGACAGATGCATTTGTGTTAAAAAACCTCAGTGTTCTAATAAATTGTGTTAGAAACCCAGTCTGAAGATCCTGGAAACAGACTTTGGGGCTCCTAATGTCTGATACCACAAAGACAGTATTCTTTTATTGGTTCATTTCTTATCTTTGAGACAAGATTTTTGGCAACAGTGGGAAGAAATAAAGGACTGGGGAAGTAGATGTTAGCACAGACCTTTGCTGAATGCAATGATGAAAAGTGCCATTTTGCCTTGGATTAAACATTTCTTGGTAATTTTAGATTAGCTAAATAAATAGACATAACCCAGTTAAATTGTGTCACATGTTTTTGAGAGGTATATTGAGAAGTGAGTTGTCCAGTTTTGCATTTTTTGTAATAGTGATAAGTACTTACATGTTTATGTGTAGAAATGGTAGCACATGGCTGCAGGTTATCACAAGTATGTGGTTACTTGTACTTTTAGAAGAGTAACTTTTTAGGAAGTTACCATTCCAATTAGAGACAAAGCATAGAAGTCTCTAGTTTGAGTTTTTGTTAGACTTAAGAACTCTCTGATCATGTTTCACTTCATGGAGTTGTGTATTTAATGACAAACAGTACAGTATAAAATGGTATACATGGCATTTGTCTCTGCTAGGATGTGAAGGATGTAAACATATAGTTTAGATTACTGTTTATACGCTGATGGATGTGTAATACGGAGTTGAGAACAGTTACAAACACATTGAAAATATAAATGGAGAGGAAATAAATCTATTTTTGTAAAACTGAAATTCTGATTAAAACTGCAAACATTGAGCACAGTCAATCTGAAAGTCTTTGTTTAACACCATGTGCAGTGGCTTGTCAGTAGGAATGGGTTTTGTCACTGTCACAGTTTGACTCAACTTAGAGCACACATTTCTGGGGTGCAGAGGGTCTTCCTTCTATGCAGCAGTTTCAGTTGTAATAGAACAAAAATGTTGGTGTGCAGATGAGAGCTAGAAGTAGGGAGATGTTGATTTGTTGTGCAAAATGAAGGGCCTAGGGTCCTTCACTTATTTTTCTGAGTAAATTGTCATGTGAGATGAATGAGATAAGTGTTTACAGGGTAGTAAAATTAAAAAGAGTTGTATGTGGTTTTGGACTATGTTATGTTAATGTGCTGTTTTGCAACATTGAAACAGTTAAAGTCAATAATAAAACATGACTAATACCTACACTATATCTATGAAGTGCAGTAAAATGGCTTTCAGAAAGAAGAATGAAATTACAGGTTTTCAAGTTTTTTAACTCTGATAAACATTAAAAATAACATAAGGTTAATTCCTGCTTTTTTATATTGTTACTGCCTTGTTACAGATAGCCTAAGAAATATTTAAAAAATAATTTCTTCATTAATTTGCTATCTCTAATTGTAACATTTTTACAATGAAAATCCTTTTATTTCACAGCATTGTCTATAGGAAAAAAAGAGAAGTGTTTAATGCTTGTATTTTTCTGTTGAACTCTTGTGTGTTGTGAAGCACAGTAGAATTCAAAGAAATTAAACCTATGTAACTTATGTGTTTTTATTTAATTGGGAAACTAAAGTATATGTGTCTTTTTTAACTGGAGTGGTGTAATTTCATGAAATATTGTCAGCATGCATGATTTTAAATTGTGTGTATGATATTCTTGAAGTAAATATTATAAAATTTAAAGCTAAAATGTTTTCTCAAAAAAATCTGTCTATTTTTTCATCATGAAATGCTATTTTTTTCTATATAATGTGTTGGTCTTCCATCTTTTTTGGCTTCTGTATTTTTAGTTATTTATCATATAGGAAGCATGGTTTGTGTAGTATTTTTTTAGCTTTTAATCCTTTTCTTTATGTAAATTTTAGGTATGCTGTTCCTCCAGAGCATGGGAAGCGGCTTGAAAGACTAGCTCAAGGTAATATTTTCAATATTTCCATATGTAAGATCTTTGAAGGACAAATTTCCAGCAAAGTGAAAAACATTGTCCTTGTCTTACCTACTATGTTTTGTTACTTAATGTTGTGTGACTTTTATCTGTCTATGATATGATTTCAAGAAAGTAACACTTCCTAGTAATCTAAGGAATTCTTAAGAAAGAAAATAGTCTTTTTCTTCCCTCGTAGAACTTTATTTTCTGATGGAATTTTTGGTTGCTTAAGCTTATGAAAATGAGGCTTAGTATTTTGTTGTTCATTAGATTTTCTTTGCTAGGATCTTTGTTTCCCCTGTGCCCTTGCATTTTTCTTGTCACACCTTCCTTATGTTGGTAAATTTTGAATCTTAGCCAAATTTGATACAAAGCTAGAAAAATTGGAGACAGTTGAGTTTCCAGAAGTTTCATGAATGGTAATGGCTGGGATAAAGGATGGAAACCTGGTCAGTACCCTTGGGAAGGGGCAAGCAGACAAAATGTACCAATGCTAAATCATATTTTTAGCAGCCTGCTGGCCAGTGAGCAAGCATATGAATGCAGAAATAATTAGGCATGTATCTTGGCCTGGCAGTCCATGTTTTATAGCCTGCTACTAACCATACTTTATAAGGAATGCTATTGAAAGTTGATAATTATATACCTTGTATCAGGGTCAAATTCTGAAAGTTTTTGTAAATATTCTTTTTGTATCCATTTTATGTGCATATGGGTGCATGACTTTTTCTGAGCTATTTTTAAACTGTTGCTGAGAATAGTAAAAGGGCACATATCACTGACATGTGAAAGTGAAGATACATGAACTTGCAGTCTTAAAAGTGTTTCTCAGATAGATTTAAATGTGGATAATTGCGTTGACTTCTAAATTTTCCCATACTTTTAGTTGAGCAAGTTGCTTTCCAGATTTTTTTTCCAACTTGCAAAGTATAGAACTCTTCATACACATACCTTGAAGTTTTTGCTTTTCACTGGTAACCAAATTGATACATGTGGCAGACTGGGCAAGTGACACTGACTTACGATAGCATCATCCAAATTTAATTTTAAGATTGATGGGAAGTGAGCAAGGGGTAAATTGGAAAAGGTGCTGAGAGGGCCACTAAGATTAGTGAAAAAATTGCCATTTGTTTCAATAATTGTTAGTAACCTCTAACTTTTGAATCTGAAAAAGTGTCAAATAAAGGGAAGGGGATATAATAAATACCTATGATGACTGGCATCAGAGAAGTAACAGAAGAATGATTGGTCACTGGGTCTTCCAGTACAGCGAGAGACTCTGTATGAAGAGCCTTAACAGGTTCGATAGAATCACAGATTCATAGAATCTTTGAAAGGTTAGGGTTGAAAGGAAACTTAAAGATCATCTAGATCCAACCGCCCTCTGTGGGCAGGGACACCTCCCACTAGATCAGGTTGCTTAGAGCCCCATCCAACATGGCCTTGACTACTTCTAGGGATGGGGCTTCCACAATCTCCCTGGGCAACCTGTTCCAGTGCCTTACCACCCTAATTGTAAAGAATTTCCTGCTAATATCTAAGAGATGCAATGCTGGATCTTGTCCTCACCAACAAGGAAGGGCTGGTGAGGGATATTAAGCTCAAGGGCAGCCTAGATTGTCGTGTCCCTCACGGGTCAGTATTGACCAGTGCTGTTTAATGTCTTTGTTGGAGATATGGGTAAGTTTGCTGATGACACCAAGCTGTGTGGTGTGGTTGACACCCTAGAGGGAAGGGACACCATCCAGAGAGACCTTGACAGGCTGGAGAGGTGGCCCAATGCCAACCTCATGAAGT
>NW_009953725.1:789911-849580 GCF_000747805.2 Chaetura pelagica
TGTCTGCGGAGCGCCCCTTAGGAGAAGGACTTGGAGGTGGTAGTAGATGAGAAGCTTGACATAAGCTGCCAGTGTGTGCTGCAGCCCAGAGAGCAACTGCATCCTGGGCTGCATCAAAGGAAGTGTGGCCAGGGAGAGGTTCTGCTCTGGTGAGACCCCACCTGGAGTACTATGTACAGCTCTGGTGCCCTTGGCCCAAGAAGGATATAGACCTGTTGGAGAGGGTCCAGAGAAGGGCCATGAAGATGATCAAAGGCCTGGAGCACCTCTGCTGTGAAGACAGGCTGAGAGAATTTGGGCTGTTCAGCTTAGAGAAGTGAAGGCTCCGGGAAGACCTTATAGCAGCCTTCCAGTACCTGAAGGGGGCCTACAGGAAAGCTGGGGAGGGGCTTTTCATCAGAGGAGATTGTGATAGGACAAGGGGTAATGGTTTTAAACTGAGAGAGGGGAGATTTAGCTTAGATATTAGGAAGAAGTTCTTCACTATAAGGGCGGTGAGGAACTGGAATGGGTTGCCCAGGGAAGTTGTTGATGCCCCATCCCTGGAGGTTTTTAAGGCCAGGTTGGATGAGGGTTTGTGCAGCCTGCTCTAGTAGTTCCCTGTTCATGGCAGGGGGGTTGGAACTTGATCTTTAAGGTCTCTTCCAATGCTAATGATTCTGTCATTCTATAATTTTAATCTCCCTTCTTCAAGTTTTAAACCTTTGCCCCCTGTCCTCTCACTACATGGCAGTTAAAAAGTCCTGCCCCAGCTGTCTTGTAGGCTCCCTTCAGGTGTTGGAAAACTGCTATAAGGTCACCTTGGAGCCTCCTCTTCTCCAGGCTGAGCAACCCCAACTTCCTCAGTCTGTCTTCATAGCAGAGGTACTCCAGTCCTCTCATCATTATTGTCACCCTCCGCTGGACTCGCTCAAGGACCTCTATGTCCTTCTTATGTTGGGGGCTGTAGAACGGGACACAGTACTCCAAGTGGGGTCTCACAAGAGCAGAGGGGCAGAATCACCTCCCTTAACTGGCTGGCCAAACTTCTTTTGATGCACCTCAGGACACGGTTGGCTTTCTGGTCTGCAAGCGCACATTGCCGGCTTATATTGAGCTTCTCATCCACCATCACCTCCAAGCCCTTCTCTGCAGGGCTGCCCTCAATCCTTTCTCCTCCCAGCCCCCATGCATGGGACTGCCTCGACCCAGGTGCTGAACCTTGCACTTGGCCTTGTTGAACTTCATGCAGTTTGCACGAGCCCACTTCTCGAGCCTGTCAAGGTCCCTCTGGAAGGCATCCCTTCCCTTCAGCGTGTTGACCACACCACACAGTTTGGTGCCATCAGCGAACTTGCTGAACTTGCTGAGGGTGCACTTGATACCACTGTCCATGTTGACGACAAAGGTGTTAAACAGTACTGGCCCAATACAAACAGAGGGAGATGGTTCTGTTCACAGTATGAACTCCTCACTCTTCATGGTGGACTGAACAACACTGGCAAAAAGATCTGTTAGAGAAGCGTAGGAACTGCACTTGACTCTGGAAATTTTTGATTAGCAACTTCTTGGAAGTAGGTTAGTCAGAGTAAGCAAAGATTTCATGCTATATTTAAACAGTTCTCTGTATATCCACTTTCAACATTTGCTGGGAACAAGATCCGTGGGTAGATAGGCTTTTCATTTTATGCGATATGGCTGCTTTGGCATTTGTTACTGATACCATGTTGGTTAGTTTTCACTGTGCAGTGTTTTAAAACTGTTCAGGTTTAAATGTTCTGCAGTGGATATCAACTGATTTTTTTGAGATTGAGGTAAGAGAATTGGCAGTGTCAGCATATAAACTTGCATATATTGAGAAAGTATTATGTTAGAAAACAGTGACCTGAATGTGCTTAGGCCTCTTATTGCTGATACTGGTGGCCTAATATGCTAAGAGGAATGGAACATAAAGCATGGGGAGAAGTGGGAATTTAAAAATCACTGTCGGAAGCTCATACATTATACTGGGAGAACAGTGTCTTAATATCAGAATGTCAGAATCAGAGTTGGCTAGTAGGCTAAATGGGACTTAGAGTTTCAGTATCACACAGCGTAATAGTTCATAGGTCCAGAACTGCTGGAAGCAGGTAGGAAAGAAAGGGATCTTGCTTCAGGTACACTGGGACCATAACCTAGTTCCTCGGTCCTTACTGATCACTGTATTTAAAGAAGTTGCCCAGGCATGTCACTCGGCCTTGGTCTTTGCATATCTGTGTGGAGGTTGTCTACTACTACTGTTAATTATATGTAAGTACAAGTTAGAAAAATCTATGTGGTGAATGAAAAACTTCTTTATTTGATGAATCATGTGTATGATTAAAATTTAATTGCTTTTATTTTAGAACTGTGTTTTGAATAAATCAAATAAACAAATAAAACACAGAATCAGATACTAAACAGTGAAGATTAGATTTCAAATAATTGTTTGTTCTATTATATTCAGTGAATAAAACAGGATTTCTGTAGAAAACTACATATACATGGAGAGATGTTTATTTTAACAGCAATAAGAGGTAGGTGAGTTAGTTTCACAGACAATTCTCTCTGACATTTCTTAGAATCTTAGTATTTTACTCTTCTGCAATGTTTTTCTGTTTGTAGGTTGTTTTCATGATTTTTTTGGTCCAGCTAAACCAGTAGGTTGTTGTTTTTTTTAAATAAAAACACCCAAGCAAACATTTCTGATTATTTCTGTGCTGTGGAGATTAAGACCTCTTTGATCTTCTACTTTCCAACCGCTGCATGCTAAAATAAAGCCTGAATTTTAAGGTATCTTGAAAAGATTAAAATTTAGGCGTCACGGTCCGATGGTGTTAGTAACGGATTGCCGCAGGCCAGGATGTTTCCGTGATGTTCGTCCATAAGCTGCATGACTGCAAGTCACTTAATAGTAAAAAAATACTAAAACATAGTAGTAAATGAGAGCTTCATACTTAACTACATGTGTATTAAAAATACTTTTAATCCTATTTTTTCATGAGTGCAACATCAGAGGAAAAAAACAGTAGTTTATGCAAGAAGGTTAGCTCTGATGGCCAAATGCCTACTGAATGGATTAAAGGCTCCTAATTAATTAAAAAAAAAATAAATAAAGAATGTATTAAATATGATAGATTATCTAAATCAAGGCAGCAGTTGATACCTAAAATTAAAGAAAGGCTAGAATATTTTCTGTTTTCTTGCCTGCACATCACAGTTACCACACATGCCTTTTGTGCATGAGTGCTTGCATTTTTGCTTCCCACTGAAATCTTGATTGACTGTGGCACCTGCAAATTCTTTATCTGAAAGACATTAGACTTGCATCTAATAAATGTAATAGTTTGATTTTGCCTTTCAGCTGCTTTCTCATTTATGTAGGTTTTTAAAATTTTATGTAGACATAAATGCAGTAAAAATCTGAAGTGAGCTGTTAGCTGCAATTTTTATACTTATGTTAATCTGTAATACCATGATTTTCTTAAGGATTTTTGGTATCACAAAATGGCTTAGAAAATAAGTAGAATAGAAACAGAGTGGCAAACCAGAAAAGACAGTTTGAAGGATTTTCAAGATCTTTTAATAGCTCTTTAACTACAGAAACTATTTCAGAGAGGTGATGACATCTATCTATGGTGTTCAATCATGTTAAAGAAGAAACTGAAGTACAGCGTAAAACATTGTCAGTATGTAGGGGTACTCTAAAAATAATTGTGTGGTGCATAGTAATAATTTATTAAATGTAGACCTTTATCTGTTACATATGAGAACAAATGTAAACAGTTTTTGGAATTAAATGTGATGTACCACTTGCATAACTTCTAATGGATCCTGTATCTGAAAACTTGAGCAGCTAAATATTTGAAGTTTGTCTCATTTGATGGTTATTTGAGTCAAGTTAGTCACCCTCCTAATTTTTTTTTGTGTGCAATACAGAAAGTTAACTCAAAGAAATTAAAATTACTGCAAGTTAATTTAAAAAAGATATGAATTTGTGTTTCATAGAATCACAGAATCTTAGAATCATAGTACTATTCAGGTTGGAAAGGACCCTTGGGATCACTGAGTCCAACCATCACCCCTACTCTACGAAGTTCTCCCCTAAATCATATCCAACACCACATCCAAACGACCCTTAAACACAACCAGACATGGTGACTCAACCACCTCCCTGGGCAGCCTATTCCAGTGTCTGACCACTCTTTCTGTAAAGAAATTTTTCCTAATGTCCAGTTTAAATCTCCCCTGTTGCAGCTTGAAGCCATTCCCTCTTGTTCTGTCACTAATTACCTGTGAGAAGAGACCAAGGCCAGCCTCTCTACAATGACCTTTCAGGTAGCTGTAGAGACTGATGAGGTCTCCCCTCAGCCTCCTCTTCCTCCAGCTAAACATTCCCAGCTCCTTCAAGTGTTCTTCATAAGATTTATTCTCTAGGCCCTTCACCAGCTTCGTTGCCCTCCTCTATACTTGCTCCAGCACCTCGATATCTCTCTTGAATTGAGGTGCCCAAAACTGGACGCAATACTCCAGGTGTGGCCTCACCAGTGCTGAGTACAGGGGGACAATCACCTCTTTACTTCTGCTGGTCACACTATTTCTAATACAGGCCAGGATTCCATTGGCTTTCTTGGCCACCTGGGCACGCTGCTGGTTCATATTCAGCACAGGGTTTTTAAAAGCTTGAGTGGGACTTGCAGTTTGGTGTAAACATGTATTCTACCTGTAGTTTATGAGGTTATACCCAAATATTATGCTGCCAAGTGCCCAATCACATACTCACCTTGTGTACTGTTCTATTTCTGCTATAGGTGTTGAGAATGTCAGTGTTTCTTTAAATCATGGGTTGGAGAATTTTCAACTGGATGGTCTATTTCTCATGGATGTAAATCAGTGAGAAAGCTAGTTCTGTTTTACACTTATTTTGATATTCCTCATCAGCTCCTATCAAGTAACTGTTTTGAACTGTCATTTTGTGTTCTGTGTAATCTTTCCCGAGAAGATAAGTAGTGTGCAGATGGCTAAGTATTGAGAAGAGTTGTAGAAGAGGCCTACCATGGCACGACAGACCATCTGAGAAACTGACATTGCATGCAAATTGTCACAAAGTACCTGCTTTTGTAGAACTTATTTAAAGTTAATAGATTACTGTTAATGGATGAAATTAAGATTTCACGTGTCTCATAAAAGCATGACTGTGCTACAGAACTTGAACAGTAGTTAGATTTTAAATAGATTTCATTTGTGGGTTTTATTTTAATTTTGGATGTAGGATTTCACGAAATATCCATAATTAACTGTTAATGTAAAATAGTAATTATAACATAAGCTTGGTGTTGTTTGAGAATGTTTCTGTTGGTTTTTTTCAGGCAAGTCTTGAATTGGCCTGCATTTAATGTATTTGCAAGGGTTTTGGAATGTTTCTAATGCAGTGTCCTCTCTACTCATTGTGCCATAAGGTATTTTTTACGTCTGCCAGCCAATTTTCTCACAGGTATTTTCTTTCCTGAAAGAAGAGCTTGTGTGACCTTACCTTTAGCCTGGTCATAACAAATGGCTATCCGATAAACGGTCTTGTAATGAGGAAATAAAACCTTTCTTTCTTCCCTTGTTCATTGAAGGGGAGTGCTTGTGAAAAAAATGAGCTGAATGAGACTGGAAAATTTGAGTGTCTGTAGGTCTAGTCTTTGACAGAGTCAAAAGGTATTTTGCAATGGTACAAAATGTGTAGGCTGCACTTGGATTTCACTATGAGGGCTCTATAGCAACAACAAATATTTTGTAAATTCCTCTTAATGGGTTTTGAGCAGGTTGTGTTCTGCTACTCTTTTTGTTTGTAACTTCCTTAGGACTGAGCAACAAGATTGCCTTCTGGTTGGAGTTGTCACAACTATTTCAATTTGTTTTTGGAGACGTAGTGCTACAACTGAAATTTGGGGTATTTGCCCATCATTTGCAGTAGCAGTATTTGTTACAAAATCTGTTTTTTCAGGAAAAAAGAACTCGGTGAAACTCACCCTGATATTAGAAATTCAGGTTTTTTGCTACTTTTCATTCCTGTTATTTCCTCACAGTTTCAATTGGCTCTTTCCATCACTTTTTCCACTGCATGTTCCAATATATTCCTATATATTATATATTCTTGTGGTTATTAGAATAGTGTTAAAGGCATCAATTGTACCAAAATGGTTGAAATTTACTTAATGGAGCCCACTAATTGTGAGCTATTTTCTTATAACTCTTCTAGTCAGTGAAGCCAAACATGTATGATAAAACATTATTTGCAATTCCAGAAGAGAATGAATAGTTCTGTGCCTTTTGATGGAGAGTGAAAAAGAAAGACGAGAAATTTGAATAAAGTTTGATCTCGGAGCATCTTATGAGAGTTCTTAATATGCTGATCACCATAAATGTACATTACACCTTTGTTGGTAATGTGGTACTTAACCTTATATCTGAGAAATTAGAAAAAAATTGCACTCCCAGGACAGAGGAGTGTGCTAGAAAAAAATATAAGAATAATAATGTGATCACCTTTAAGTTTTCTTGGAATTGTAGGGTAGTTAGTGGACATCAGAGAGAAAAAAAATAAATCTGACATTACAGATAAAGCTAATATATTATGGCAAATTATTGATATTTCTTTTTTTTTTTCTTTTTTTTTTTTTCCCCCTCAAGTCATTAAGGATATTTAGATGGTTAGTTGATTGAAAGTGTTGTTGTGGGTTTTTGTTTGTTTGTTTGCTTTTTTTTTAATAATAGAGAATTCCTTTCTCCAAGAATGAAACTGCTTCTGTGAAAGGCAAACTAAAATTTACATCAGAGAAATACAATTTGTGCAAATACAGTAAAGACATGACAGAAGGCCTTTTTACTAGATAAATGTCCTTTTGGCTAATTTTGTGTCCACTAAAGCCACATTTTTGTAATATATGTCTAGTCTTTTCTGAGTGACCTCTTGTTGCTTTCATGTAACTACCAGGTTTTTCCATCAAAACAATTACCACAAAACAGTTACAGTTTGGTAAAAAAGTGAGTTACGTTCTTGGTTAATGCATTCATTTTGAAAAAACATTCACACTTTGGATAGTACTAGGTAGCCTGTCAATCTTGATCTCTGTCAAAGATCTTTTGTGTTCTTGAGGCTTAATATCTCATTTTATGCATAAATGAATGAAACCTGTCTTTTCTGAATCAGTATTATTGCGTCATTAAAGACACCTTTTCATCATGAAGACCTGGCATTATATCTTCTCCAGAATCAAGATGCTATGCAAGATAATAGTTTAAATATATATATATTTTAATACTATTTGCTTCACTTTTATTTCTGTCTGTGTTTCTCAGTTAGTTCTCCTGCTTAAAAATAGAATTACATATGTTTTCCTTGTACCCAGAAAAAAAGTAATAATTCTTAAATATATTTGGATTTTCTTATAATATGAATTTGACCTAGATTTATAACAAAAATGAAAATAATTTGTCAGTCCTTTTTTACTCATGTCATTATCATAGACTTTCTTTTTAAGGTAGAGTCAGACTAATTCCTACTGCACCAGTTAAAAACTTAGAATTCAGCTTCTCCTGTGTATTTTAAGAGAGGGCTAGGAGGTCAGAATGGACTAAGCTAGTGATGTTCTGGAAACTTTTCCCTTTCTCCTTCTTATCCTTTTCCATTTTCCCTGTAACACAGTGGTTTCTTCCCATAGGATAGTTAGGCTGAAGAGAAAAGAACAAGATGCTTTCATTTTAGGGGAGGAAAGATAGGGTAGCTCATTTGCATTGTAGTTGAAGTGCTCTTCACATGCTGGTTAGATAATCAGATACTGGAGTTTAATAAAACTGAAACCTCCTCTTTAATTTTCACTTTCCCTCTCATTCATTTATCTTATCAAGTGGATTATATAATTATTTAATGGACTAAGCAGGGTTTGTAGAGTGGTACATACAATAATGAAAGCTGAAGCATGGAAAGCAATCTTTGTACATAGGAATTAAGATGAAGGTATACAGAAACACAAAAAAAAACCCCACCTTTTTTTAGTAGTACTGGATATCCCTCTGCAAGTAGCCATACTTTCTAGCCTTTTCTAGATATGGGATTTTTACTGTATAGATGGTCTAGAAGTGCTAGGTAAACCTAGTTCTGTGGAATCCTCCTAAATTTATATACTGCAGTTGATTTTAATATGTGCAGAGGTAACATTAACATAAAAAAAACCCAAACCCACAGCAAAATATTTCTGTAAAATCAAAGGAAAAGTATAATAAAGTTGACAGGTCCAAATTTGTTTAAAATTATTTCAGTTCTTAACAAACATAGAAACAAGCAAAGAAATCCTAAACCCCTGCAATCTCTCCCCCTGAAAATCAGTTAAAAAACTTAGGAGATACATTTGATTTTTATACAAATCTCTGAGAACCTGGCAATGGCACAATAAAAGAATTATAGAAAAAGTTTAAGCAGTTCTATGTGTTGAAATGTATTACGGAAATTCACTACTTATTTTAATTAAAAGGTACTATTTTTTTCTTATCTTGCTTTATTAGGGTTCTTCCCAAGCAGTTCTCAAGGATGTGATGCTTTTCTTCGGCACAAGATGACTCTTATTTCTCCATCAATATTGAAAAAATATGGAATTCCTTTTGACAAGGTAAATTAGTATTTCTTTTTAAATTGTGCATTTGGGTGTTGAAATAGATTGTGTTTACTATAGTAACTGCTTATATTTAAAGGTAAGGCAATTGAAAACAAATGCTTGAAATATTAGGATCTTTTTATGGTTTAGCTTGTAATTTTGTAGCAGAAAACACTAGTAGCCATCATAATATTTATGCTAAAAGTTTCTGTGATTTTTAAAACAATACCAATATTTTAAATTTCTATTTTATTTCCATCCAAGCTTGCAGGTGATTTTTATTGACTGAAATGCTTATTAACTAGCTATATTGATATAAATTCTGTACCTAAATATTAATTTTTTTAAAATGTCTGTATGTTGTTTTTTCTGATGCAATTAAATATAAGTGTATCAATATCATGATCTAAAATGTTTCAGGTGGTATAAAACCTAAAGAACTGCTGTGTAGTATGAGAAGTACTTTAAATTTTCCAACTTTTTAGAAAAAGAGTAAATTATTATTTTGTGCTGCTAGGTTTTGGCAGACTGAACATTTGCTAAGACCATTATATAAAGAGAAAGTGGGAAAAAAAGCTGACTTTCTTATTTGTGGATGAATGTGATACATAGTTGCTTTCAAACCCATCTGAATTGTTCAGTTTCTTTGGCTTTCTTGCAAGATTTTTTACCTTCCACTTTGAACTTCATATAGGTTACAGCTAAAAAAATATTTCTATTGCATTGCTTTTTCTTTAAGCATATTTTTTATCTATCCTGAATGCTTTTCAAATTCTCAATTTCTAAATTTAAGAGCTTTTAAAGCCTACTCAGAAGAGTAGACCTTGATATAGAATGTCCCCTGCCTAAATATCTGTGTATGTTATACTTGTTTTTTAAAAGCCTTTTGATCATTAAGGTTTCCCACTGCACAGGCTGTTTTAAGGTGTTCAGAAGAACTAGTATATACTTCTCACTTCGTTCCTGCTGCAGTATAATGCTGCAAACTGTCCCTGTCACACTCCTTTTTTATTATTACCTTTTCTGTTTTAGTGTAGGCACTATTTATTTACTGGTATATAGTGTGGGCCTCTGTATACACATTTAGCTTATGATGTTCTCTGGACTGGAGTATAGGATAATGTAGTGCTTTCTGTCTGCTTTAGTTGATATTTTTATAGCAGAATGAATAGTTACCCCTAGAAATAATACTAATGAAGTGAATTTAAGAGAACTTTTTGGGTATAGTATTGTCATGATTTAACCCCAGCTGCCACCTAAGCCCTACACATGCATTCACTCAATCTCCCCTAGTGGGATGGGGAGACAATCAGAGGGGTAAAAATGAGAAAATTGTGCGTGGAGTTTGGGACAGTTTAATAGGTAAAGAAGCAAAACTGCTCACTGCAAAGCAAACTGAGGAATTAATTCACTACCTCCCATCAGCAGGCAGGTGTTCAGCCATCTCCAGGAAAACAAGGCTCCGTCATGAGTAACATTTACTTGGGAATACAAACACCATCATTCCCAATCTCTCCCCTTCTTCCCTCAGTCTTTATTACTGAGTATGACATCATATGGTCTGGGATACCCCTTTGGTCAGTTGGGGTCAGCTGTCACAGCTGTGCCCCTTCTCAGCTTCTTGTGCACCCACAGCCTACTTGCTGGTGGGGTGGAGTGAGAAATGGAAAAGGCCTTGACTCTGTGAAATGACTGCTCAGCAGTAATTAAAACATCTCGGTATTAACAGCACTGCAGCTCAGGTGGGATGAAGCCACTGATTTGTTATTTGCCTTTTGGAGTATATCTTCACTTTTTCATGCTTAAAACAACCTGTGTATAAAATAGAAGAAATGTAGGTGTTTAAAATGATACTGCCTGCTTTGGAAAGCAAGCTTTTTTTGAATAAATTTCTCATAGAAGACCTAGTTTGTTTTCAGAATGATATATTATCATATGGAAATGAAGTAGCTGAGTTCACGTTTTCTAATATATAGGTAAATCCTGATTCCCTTCATAGCTTTATGTTTATCGTGAAGTGTCAGATGAAACCTTTCACACTGGAAGGTTTTATAACTAGATTTATAGTTTTGGGTTTGCAGAACATTACTCTGAACAGTATAATTTTCAGTGGTTGGTGTTTACACTATCATATTGCAGAAAGTTTGTTTTCAGTGCCGCACATTTGACGTGGGTAAGGGAATTGATTATTGCTGTAATCTAAAAAAAAAAAAAAAGAAAGTGTTAGAAATAGTTAAATATTTGAGTTTGGTTCTGTCACCTAGTCTTTGGAGGAAGCAGACTGTACCCAAGTGTAATTGTAATTAATGGGATTCAGTGAGAAAGTGAATAGAGAGAACCAGGCTGTGATCTGTCATGGCTCAAAGTGATAGAAGTGGAAATGTGCTGAATGCTGATAAGGCAGCCTGTGTCTACCAGGTGGCAGCTGTACTGCTGCTTGTTGAAATAGAACACCTGCTAAACTGTCAGCAGTGGGAGGGTGTATTGAGATAAATTTTTGGAATTGTTGGTATTGAGAATAATCTTTCTTAAACATTCCCACAGTGATTGTTGGAGTGCTACAGTAGCAGTTACAATATATGCACCTGAATGCGCATTTGCTTGTAATGCTAAATATGAATCCACAAAAAATTAACCTTGCAAAGTGCCAAGGTAAAATATAAGATCCCATTTTACTCTTTTGCTTTCTTAGCTAAGTATGTTTTTCTTGTTTTTCTCTTTCCTTTGTGCCATAATACAATCAGAAATTCAAATATTGAATTGGTATCTCAGTGTGTTTATTCTTGCAATGAACAAAAGAAAAAAATACATCAAGAATTCATAAAATTATGAGGTGAAATTTTGAAGGAGAAAAAAGGGGAGATTCTAAAAGTGGAAACAATGTAAGACAACCATGCCAGCAAAAACCTGATATTTTAAAAATGACATGTTAATAAGAAAAATGTTTGGATTTGTGAGTTTTAATTTTGGTGTTTGTTTAAAATGTAACTCTTCCTTTTTGCAATTTCAAATCATAAGTATGTTTCCCTAAAAAAAGTAATATTTTCCTTCCAATTTTTCTTACTGTATTGCTTTTGCAAGGCATTGTCAGACAATGAAAGGAGCCTATTCGATCTCTAAGGAAGTCTCTTTATTTTCCTGTAATCAGCAAATATGTCTTGTTGAACAGTCAGTCATTGCTCAGATTATTTGCTTCATTTAAATGGATCTCTTTGATTTTCAGTGGGCCTGCTGTCTGATGTGTTACATGCAAACAGGCATATCAGACATTATAGGGAATCTCTTTTAACTCTTTCCTTTTGAATCTTCTAGTTCATTGATTAATTCTTATCAGATAGTTCAGAAGATTGTGTGCCATTTCTAGTCTCTGATTAGCCTGTCCATGATACACCTTCTGGTGGTCTGACTTTAAGAGATTAAGCCTGTATCTGAGGGAGTATTAGTGACTGACAAGTGTTGTGTCTCCTTTTCTTCATGTCCAGAGGAGAGCAGCAGTCTATCCAAATAGAAGGAGATTACATTTCTCTCTTGAAAGAGAATATACTGACCATTTATTTGTTTATTGTACCAAACTTTTTTTTTTTTTTTTTTTTTGGTAAAAAGCTTTTTATATTTGATATCTCTTTTTTTTTTTTTTTCCAAACTTTTTTTTTTTTTTTTTTTGGTAAGAAGTCTTTTAAATCTGATATCTCTTTCACAATGATTAGGCATTTGGTATCCTTTTGGCTATACAAAACATAATTACTATGACAATTGTTTAGTGTTGATTTTTTACTTTTTTTAATGCTTTCTAGAATTTTTTGTTGAATCAGTGGCCTCAGCACTTTTCTTTTG
This sequence comes from Chaetura pelagica, assembly GCF_000747805.2. Classification (NCBI taxonomy): domain Eukaryota; kingdom Metazoa; phylum Chordata; class Aves; order Apodiformes; family Apodidae; genus Chaetura; species Chaetura pelagica. The sequence continues at coordinate 802,382 of NW_009953725.1, forward strand.
GTTGTTTTTCGCTGTACATGTAAAGAACAGAGCAGACCTTTGGAACTACCCTTGCTTATTGTCTAAAGCAATACTTAACTCTAGTCAAACTTCTCTTTGAGAATCTTCTTTCATGCCCCTTGTGCTTTAGGTATTTTGAGTTTTCATTATCAATAAATCCAGATTCATATCCTTCTATTAAATTGTGCTTAATGAGAAAGAAGGAGATGACACAGATTGAAATTTGTTTTAATGCAATGTCTAAAGTGGTGTTTTAATGGCCTTACATTGGGACATTCTGCATGGCATTTCAGTGCAAGAATCCCCTTTGGTGTTAGCAGCTGTAAGGCTGAAGAATTGGTGCACAGCTATTTTTGATAATTCTTCTTCCTTTCCTATCCAAGTGATTTAAAGATATTGCTTAAGTGGATCTAAATATATCCAGCGTGTTCCTTTGGGATGAACACCATTGTTTCCTTTAACTCCTACAGCTCGTTAACTTAGAGTTTTTTTCCTACTTTATGCTTGATCATCAACAGTAAGTAGCTTAAAAGGCAGATCAGGCCCTCAGTCATAGGTCTTCGAATTGTATTTTTTTAAAAGCGTGAGTATGGGAGAGAAGAGTGAGATTAAGATCTCTCTGCTGTCTTCTCGGGAAATGTTTTGGTGTGTTTCTAGGGAAACATCTTCAGGGTGGCAGACAGAATGATTTCTTCAACAATTTTTTACTAGTATATAGGAATGATTAGTTGTGGTTGTTTTTCTATGCTGCTTTTCCATCAGGAATATGGTAGCGTTCTCTGCGCTGTGTCTTCTAACTCCCTATTCTTCCAGGTTTTGCTATCAGTGAACCTCTGCCCCAAGATTAGCTTTTTTAAAAATACTTTCTGAATTCATAATGTAATAGATGTAGCTATGTATTTTATAGTAAGCAACATTGTCTCAAGTATACTATATATTTGCATTAAATCGTGATGTATGCAAGTTGAAAAAAATAAATCTTTCTTTCTAGGTAGCTGCAAAGGCAAATATAGTTTTACTTCAGGAGCAGAACTGCTTTTGTGATGTGTTTCACTTTGAGGTCTTTTTTTTTGTTCTGTTTTGGTTTTATGGTGTAGGTTACACAAGAAGCAGGAGAATTTATGATCACGTTCCCATACGGATACCATGCAGGATTTAACCATGGGTTTAACTGTGCAGAGTCAACAAACTTTGCCTCCATCCGATGGATTGATTATGGAAAAGCGGCAAAATTGGTAAGTCATATTGCAAAAACTTGTTGTGTAAGGAAATCTTTCCTGTGGTTATTTCTTTGTGAGAACCTACGGAAGCTGGTGGCAAAGGGAGAACTATTAATTGGGTAGTACCTTATGCTTTCATTGAAGTTCTGTTGATAGGTATTCTTTTTATAGTGGGTATCATACTTCGCTAATGGGTATTCCCTCTCAGTAATGAATTTTGTTTGCAGCTCAATGTGTATGTTGTTCTTCACAGACAGTTCTATTTATGGATATTTTTCAGTTGAATCTATGTATACTGAAGTTAGTGTATATGATGACAACTGACTTCTGCTCTTAAACCTTCTTTAAACTCTACCATTTGTGAAAGCACTTTATTTAAATTAGGAATTTTTATACTGCAAAAGAAATATAAATAATTAAAATTAAACAAAGTTTAAAGTATCAAGTCCAATATTTCTCATCTATAATGTTATCATATATCTTACAGTATGAAATAATAAAGGAACTGTGAACTCAGAGTAGGTATTTTCAGGTTTTAAAGTGAGGTGAGGTTCACTGAAGGTATTTTAAACTTTTAGACTATGGCAATATTTTTTGCTTCTTGTACAACGTGTAAGAAAATATACAAAATTGAGAAAGTGCAAGTTGTTCAGCAGAAATTTGTTACTGTTTTTCAATATTCAGTGATTCTTCTCAGAGTATTTCTCTCACAGTCTTTGTTTAGTATGCTTCCCAAAATGTTTCTTAGAGGCAGTTTCTGCATCGACTTGTTCTTTGTTGAAAAAATTTTTTTCAGTAGTTATTTTCTTAATGTATTAGCTAAAAAGATGATGTGGAAACAAAGCAAAAAATCAGATGTGCACGTTTAACAATTAAGTAATGATAGTGAACTCTCATTAAACACTTGGAAGTGGAAGACCATAATGAGAAACTTCTCCAATAGTGGAAATTTATTATTCTAGTGACCGTTGATTATTATTGTTAATGAGATTGAATTTGCTTCAAAGGTAAGAAATTTATAAATATTTTTCCCATGTGTTCTCTGTGCACACACTAACAGTAGTGGAAGTATTGAAAACATCAATATGTATCTTACATATTCAGAATGGTCTTTAGCTTTAGTGGGAAAGTTACATTTTTAATAGCCAACAAAAGGTGTTGTCTGTAAAGCTAATTAAAAAGAAAATATTATCTATGTGTTTGATAGTTTGCAATTTCTACAGATAAGTACAATGAAACAAAGTTGAGAGGAGTATGGGATATGGACCTGTGAGAGTTAATTGCAGCAGGTTAAACTGTCCTGGGTTTTAAAAGGTATGAATGTGCTGCAGTTCTAAATTTTTTTCAACTGAGCTTTAGGAATGGCAAACTTTATCTCCAGATGTAAGAAAGCTGAAGTAATGATACATGCAGCTACATACCTTGCAGTGTACAGGCTTCATATTTCTTGTGTTTTAAAAAAACGTTCTACCATTTAGTGTGTGACTGTTCCTGTTCAAACTATTACATGTTTTATGCCTCCAGTGTGCCTCTCAATTATTGTATTATACTGTAAACTTTATCTCATGTTTAAATTCAGTGGCATTAGAAGATAATTTTTTCAAAGTTAATGAAATCTTGTTCCTTTCCACTACTCCAAAAGTGCTTCTGAAAATCTAAATTTTTGCTAGGAAATGTTGGCATATAAATTCTAAATACAGTTTTATTTAGTCAAAATTCTCTAGCATATAGAGAAATCTTTCATCTATCATCAAGATATTAAATTGTGTACTCTGTTCTTATTCCACATAGGAACAGTGTTGTGCATATACAGTATAAGAAATTGAAGTATTTCTGTGTTATCTGCAGTTGAATTTAAAAGTCTGAAAGTTTTAAAGTTTCAGCTGAAGCAGTAATGACTGCTCTCCCTCTATGAAGGTATCTTAGATAACATTGTCAAATGTGAACTCCCGTTTCTTTGGCAAATTACCAGAGAGCTTCATATTACTTGGTTATTTTTTATTGCTTATTACCACAAGAATGAAAATTAAAGAGTATTATCTTTTTAAATGAAAAGTAACATGCTTGGAAGTTGTAGGTTTTTTAAAACAATTTTTTAATGGAACTGTGTAAGAAGATAAGAACTAATGGAAAGGTGGTGACGTAATTCTTCATAATACTTGCATTTGCTCATGCTGCACAAATAGGATAAACAAGTCAAACTGAGAAAATATTATAACTGGTTATCTGTTCTTAAATTCTAATTATGTGACCCTTTGAAAGCTCACACAGGAGTTAATGCAAATTGGGTACTCTGTGTTTTAATTAGGATGTTTCTTTATGAAAACATGAGGATAGCTATGATTAGTTTTATCACAACCTCAGGAAACTTCCTGAAATTAATTAAAAAGGTAAGAATACTATGTGCCCAAAGAATACTGACATTTTAGTAAGTTTTAATTGCAGCTCTGGTATTTTAATTAAAAGAAAAAAACCCCACACCATATAACCTTGCATTCCCATTTGTCATCTTCAGAGTACTGATGCTTGTTTGACTTAGATGTGCTTTCTGTGTGTGATATGTATACAAATGTTAATTGGAAAAAAAAAAGTGGATTCCCTAGTTCACCTGTATTGTACTCCAGAAATTGCATCAGCAATATCTAGGTTAGTTTGTTGCTATATTCTCCCTAGACAATATTGTATACTGATGACTGATTACTTGTCTTCATAGAGGAACACTTTTATTTTTATAGAATAGTTTCTAATTGCTTACGGGTGGATTTCTTCCTTAGGAAAAAAAAAAATGACCTGAAGTACAGTTAGTACTTATTCTTCATTAGTTTCAGGGAGGAAAAAAAAAAAAAAAGAGGCAAAGTTTTCCAGTTAAGTTGTTGTAAATATTTAGGCTGTGTGATAATACTGCTTTCTGGCATGAAATGAGATGGTGTTAAATACTGTGTGAAATAAATTGCAAATGTTAAATCGAACTTCATTTAAACCCCTAGTAATTGAAACTTTGGTTAAGCAGAGACTATGGATGCTAATTTTCTATCTTTAAAAACACTAAACTTGTGATCTTGGTTTTACTATGTGTACCATACTTAGCTGTGGTAGTTGCATGTACCCTCCCGCTTGTTTTCTAGAGTTTGTGTAAGACTTTCAGTCAGGGAGTGATATATGGAAAGCAGTACCAGGTGGCACCTCCAGTGTGCTCTTTGCACGCTTAGCTGCTGCTTTGATATGTGTTCTCACTTTGGGAGAGAGTGAAATTGGACAGAATTAAGCAGAAGTAAAAAGCTGATTTAAGAAAAAAAAACAAAACAACCAAGCCACAAATGGAGAAATAACAGATACACTACAAATCTTCAGCTCCACGGGAGAGGTTGTTTCTGCTGTCTTTTACCACTGGCAAGAACACACAGGAAGAGAACTGGGAGATACTGGAAAAGAACAGACCAGTCATATTCTGATGATGATGGGTGTGGTGCAGAGGGATGTTTTATGAAGGGCTGATACTAAGTAATGGCAGCACTTAGAGAATCAAGGAGATGTAGTGCTCAACTCATAAGTACTTCAGTTGTTTGTTACATTCTGTGAGGATGAAAGACTCTCTGATCCTTAGGTATCCTGTAACTTTTAATTGTTGGATGCTATTTATTTTTGAAAAAAAAAAAAGATATAAAATATGGACAGATAGAATAATTTTTAGGCTTCAGTGAATTTTATAATGTTCCTATTGGAACTACATTTATCTGAGTAATGTGGAATTGTGTAGTTTAATGAAGGACATTTTGAGTTTCTTTACTCGAGTGCATTCTGGCAGTATTGGTAATGCAGATGAGCCAGTGGCAATTAGCTTGTATGTTTTGTAGGAACCCACTTTGATTTGTGCTGAGTAAATAACTTGTTTGCTGAACAAGGAATGGTGTTCAGTTACTAGAACTTGTGTCCAGGAGGTGGGTAATTTGAGCAGGTTTAGTCAGGGTCTAATTCTTCCTTATACAGTGGTGATTATTTTAGTTTCTTTCCTTCTGTTTTCCTCCTGTTACTGTTTAAGTCCTCACATTCCTCTGCTTGTTGCTTTTCCAAATACTCTTGGTAGACTCTCTCATAACTCTCCTTTGCCCTTTGCCCAAGTGGGTACCTGCACTTTCAAAAGCTTACAGAGAAGACACTGATGTTTCTGAATACTGCTCTCATTGATCACTGTGTCTGTTTTGTGGCATGATTTGGAGACTTTCACTCGGTATAAATTTATGTAAATTTTACTGCCTTCCATCAGGGATGGAGTCACACTAGGTGATTTTACTCATCATTATAATGATTCTTTTGTATTGCAGCTCCTTTTAAGACGTGATTTGTTTTCAGATGTTGATTTTGGAAAGCTTTTTGTAGTTTAGCTGATATGTAGAACCTGAGGAGAGAAGTCTACCAGCCTTCCCTACTTGAAACATAATACTTAAGTATTATTGCTTTCTTTCTTAAAATTAAGACAGTAATTACTCATGCATTTTTCAGTGGTAGCTGCTTAGCAACACATTTTCTGTGGATAGGTTAGATCAAAGTGCTGGCCTGCAGGTTGTATTTTTCCCTTTGGTGGCATGAAGTGCAGTTGTTTTGATGTTAGGTTTGATGGATTTGTTTGCCACTGCATTCATTAGCTTCATATCAAAAAACTGACAGGCTGTTAAATGAAACTTTGGGTTAGATTTTCAGCTTCGCTGTTTGGAGACCTTTGTGAAGATATTTTGTTTTTGTGCTGCAGCTGCCTCAAGCAGTTATGACTGTTTCAAAGGGAAGAAAAGTTATTTAGTGTCCTGATTTCTTTGGGTAAAAGAGAGTCATGTCTTGAGGATAGCCATGTCCAGCTTAAGCTATCCAAACAGTATTTTTATTGTGAAATTTGTATCGAGAGACAATATGTATGACTTAAATAATTTTATCAGGGAAGAAATTGTCACTCAATAACACTTTCTCACCTCTCATAAGTTATTGAGGTAATAATTTTTTCAATGAGGATTATGTTTAGGTTGATTTTGTATAATAAAATATTAGTTGTGAGAAATAAGAGTTGTACTCATTGTACTGTTACTGTATTTTTTTTATTTTATTTTTTTTTATTTTTAATGTAGGTGAATGATTTAAGGGCCTAGGATTAAAAGGTATCTTGATACTCCTACAGCAGTGTTTTGTTATTAAACGTCAGACACAGCAATGTGCATAAGCTCATGAATGATTCTTGTATCACCCTATATTATTTGTTTGAATTAGGTACTGCTGTTGAGGAAAATTTTTAAAACACTTCTTGTTGATACATTTGGTGCCAGTCTGGAATGGTATTGGCTTAATTCTAGATGCATGAATTTGTGTTTTTATTTGCTGGAATTCATAATTAGCCATCTTATATTGTTGGCTTGGCTGCGAATGAAATTCTACAAGGATTCAGAACCAGAGGTGCTTTCCATTTCTCGTACTGGTGTTAGTACACCACTTCAGAGCAAATCCTGTGCATTCAGCAGTCTGACATTTCACTTCATAATTATGGTGCCACTCTCAGCTTTATAGTTGTTGCAAAATGTCCTCTTTAATTTTTTCTTTTTTTTATTTCTTCTGTCTTGACCTCTTCCTTTTTTTAAAAAAAAAAATTATTTTTTGCCCATCTTACTGTCTTAATCTACTGCCCCTGCTTGCTTCTTAGGTCACAAACTCATCATTTCCTGAGAACAACAGCTATTAAAATTTATCACTCTAAAATCTATTACTGTAATGGAGAGATTGTCAGTCTCTCAGTGGGGAATAACTCCCATATTTCTAGATTTCTAGAACTGTGATATCTTGACTTTCAAATAGTAGTGGTTTTAGGAATAGAAAACAATACTAATAATTTCACTATATTTACCTATAAATGCAAGAGAGATTTATGTTCTATTGTTTTTTTGTACCTTCCCATTTTGGTACAGCAACTGGTTGCAAGTTCATAATCTGAAACTTTGAATGATTTGTTTTTATATATTCACAGTCATTGCTGTGCTATGTGCAAACGCTATTGTTATCTGTGAGTAGTGTATTTTGTAGTTCTGAAGTTCAGAGTGGATTCTCATGATATTTTTCTATTTGTACATTTTTCTATTTGTATATTTCTATTTGTATAGTCTACCTTTTTTTGTGTGCGATGCTACAGTACATGTGACTAAAGTTAGCATACATGTTTCTGACATGCTGTACTTCTTAATTAAATAAGAATGAAACCAACACTGCAATCAGATTTTTTTTAAGTTCAGTTTTGAATAAGCAAGGGGAAAAGAACTCCTTAAAATAAGATTTTAAATACCTGAGTACATTCTGACAACTGAGTGTGGAGAAATGATGGAATCTAATTTTTCTTTTTTCTTTTTTTTTTTTTTTTTCCTAAGTGATGTTCTCTGGAAGTTCCATTTATCAAAGTAATAAATGTACTGAACTGACATACTTGTTGGATGTTTAGAAGTTTTTGTTTTACAGCTGCTTTCACGAAATGAGGTGATTTTTTTCATAGAAAAAGTCAATAGTTTACAATAAACTTGCCTTTTCAGAATATCATTTATATGAAATTTTGAGTAAATCAATACAGTCTGTCATTCCTTACTTTTCATCAGGATGCTGACTATTATCCTAGCTTTACTAAACAAAAACTATTGTCACTAGGTGCTAGACTTTGTCTATATATTACTGTCACAGCCTGTAAAGAGAGATTACTTTCATTCCAGGTTTTTCAAGGAAGAATTTGAACTAAGCAATTATTTTTGTAAATTTGAGGTTCAAAAAATAGACTCCCTGGGCTTGAATCAGCTGTTGAAACACAACTGTTCAACACCATTTAGGATAGCTTAAGATAGTGTCTTACTCTGTCTAGCAGAAGAGTGCCAATCTCCATGAATCCAGTGTAGTATTTAGAACTCAGGCAGATGTCACAGATACCAGAAAGAGGTTCAGGTGTCAGTGCATGCCCAGGCAATTGAAATGAGCCATCTGTCATTATTTTCTCTTATGTATACATTTGCATAAGTACAACTCACTCTGAAAAATAACTGCGTTCTCCTCCTCCAAGAGGAAGGCGATTCTTTAGCCTTGGTAGAGTAATTCTTTATTTCTGTATTTCAACGCTGGAAGGTGACATGTCTGGATGGGAAAAAATAAAAATAAAAATTAAGAGTTAAGGTTCAGTTATTTTAAAAACCACAGCTCCCAGCCTTTCTTTTTGCACATCTAGCCCTTCCCCAACTAAATACTGCTATTCTTGTAATTATTTACATTATTTTGCAACTACATTGACTCTGAGTTCATGCCTTCACAGTTGTGGCAGGGAATTCTAATGTTAGGTATTGTTGATAAGGAATGTCCTCCAGGTGGACTAGTGCTGGAAGAGTAAGATATGGTTCTGTTTCAGGGATTTCATAGCAAATTGCTGCTGCTAGAAAGAAGTATGGTCTCAGGGTACAATAAACTGCTGCTGTGCTTCCATATGGCTTCTCTTGGTGTCTGACATAGTCTAGAACTTGGATATTTCTGTAGGTTTTTTATTTTGTTGTTGTTTTTTGTTGTTGTTTTTGTGTGTGCGCTTTTGTCTCTTTTTGTCCAGTTCCTCTCTTTACTAAGAGGTAAAGCTTTTTATGAAGATGATTTTCACTCATTTAACCTGTATCTTCTACTGGAACCTTTCATCTCTACTGATGGTGAATCATTCCTGCAGTTGGAACTAGACTTACTCATTTGTCTCAGGCCAAACATACTGTGGAGATAAGCACATACTTGCAATTTTCTCTCTGTTTTTCTTAGAGTCTGTGGAATATTATTTAAAAATGGAAAAAAGCTTTAAGAGCAATACCACAGATTTGAAACACAAATGGTTTATTTACTTCCTTCATTTGAAATAAAACACTATATATATAAATCAGCATTTTGAAATCCTGTGCTTAGTCCGAGCAGTGGACAAGGCTTGTATGAATAAAGAGGAGTAAATTATATACCCATATCCTGAAGTAATTACACCAGGGCATATAAAGAGTAGGTGTTACATTTAGCACAAATGAGCTTATGTAGTATCCTAGCAGATACATGAAATGGGAGCTGAACATGAGAAGATACCTCAGGTGTAGGCTGTGTCTTCCCTGTACTGACTGCTTGAGGGAGTATAACTCATTGATGCACTACTAGTTGAAAAGTCCTGAGCTTTGGAATGCTTAAAAAGCATGTTAAATGTACATGTATGACCATACAATACATTTCTGTTTTTACAAAAAGGAGGTTACTGAAGTATAGAAATAATTTTATGAGATGTTTTATGGCAAAAAAAAAGCTGAATTATGACCTCTGTTCTTGTGTGGTTGTATTAAGTTTTTAAGGTTTGTCGTTCTACCTGAAGCATTAGCCACTTTCAAGTTGTTGGCGGAAAGGTAGAACTAATCACTTGAAGGTGTCATCTCTCTCCAAGGATATATATAGTCACCTCTTAACTCAATTACAGTATTAACACCGAAGAAAAGGAAGTAATAAGTTTTAGATAAAGTGCACTTCTGTATGTTTCATTACAAGACCTCGCATATATTCTTACAGTGAAATAAGTTGCTTCATCTTTTTGTATACTAAGTATAATATATAATGTATAATAATTTATAATATGATAAGCAATATAACCAAATAACTTCTGTTCAGATTGTCTGTTCTCTGTATGTAATATGGTCTCATATATTCAGCAATCTCATCAAATCAATTACTAACTTTTTAAGATCTTAACAACAATAATACTTGATCTTACCTTGGACATGTGACATCCCACACACTAGGGATTATGGGGGAAAATTTTTCACCTGAAGTTTGTCTTGCAAATAACTATCTATGTATCTCAATATAAGAAGAAGGGTTGCTCTAGGGACCTCAAAGAAGATCTGCTTCTAGGGAGCAGTCTAGTTGGAAATACCCAGCAAACATGAGTGAAAAATAAACACTGTCACGGTGTTTAAGGCTGAATTTTCCAATTTATTCCAATGAAATTATTTCAGTTACTTTTTCTGAATACCTTAATACAGGGCAGTAATTACTGTATTTTTATGGCCTTTCCAAACTACTTTAAAAACAGTTACAGTATGTAAGAAAGGGCTATTTTGATGCATTATTGTGAGTGCTATGGGGATAAATCTGTATATGTATATATAGAGAAGAAATACATGTAGAGGAGAAATTTAGCTTACTTTAGTACTGCCATTTTGTTTTACTTCTTTTTTATGCCTTTTTAATTGTATTTGTTTCCAGTGACTCTAGAGAGACTAAACTTGTACTCAAAAAGGGGAAAGTTACCATCAAAAATCCTCTTCTCTATGTTCTTTTCCTTTTTTTTATGTAGATGATGGTAAGGTGTTGATACACTTGGCCTAGTGTATCAGTAATTAAATTATTAATCAGGATGTAAAAATGTATCTTAGAATCTAAGAATGGAAAAGATTAAAAAAAATAATCCAGATGGCATTTAGTACGTCTATTGATTGTCTTTGAAACAGACTGTGAGGTAATTCCTTGGCAAATTTGTTTGAAGTTAAAAATAATTCTACTACAGTATTGTAAATCAGGTGATGTTTTAGTTTCTCTAAATGCTGTAGGTGTATGTATGAGTAAAATATTTGACTTAGTTTTAAAGGAGTTTTATTAATGGAATTAAAACTACAATGTAATAAGAAAGGTGTATGATGCGGCTGATTTTCTGTGAACATTATTGGAAAGCTATCAGACTGGGTAGTGGGACTCAGGGGAGTCTAGACAAAATATGTTTTGGCAAAAGTCTCCATGGAGAATCCTGATTAAATAAAATCTAAAATTTATATACGATCTTTGAAAGTGGAGACCTTGAGGAAAAAAAGAGGAAAATACTTCAGTAGTTATAGTTATTTTGTGTAAGTGAGATATCTGAGTAGATGTGGCTTCGTGTTGTGTCGTAGTTTTGCTGAAGAAATTCCCTGTATTAAGAAGCTTATTAAAGAGTGCTGCCTTAGCCTATTTAATTAAGCAAGTCTTATGTCTGTTCTTGCTTCATCTCCAGTTCCCTCTAAGGTACAAGTATCGTTGTAAAGGGATGATAAGAAAAGGATAAAGAAATAATGTGCTAGAGCTTTTTGCCTCTAAGAGAAAGTGTGTTTTCAGTTAGAGGGGACAAAAGAATAAGGGGTGTCTCTCAGGGTTACTCTATTTTATATTACTTTCACGCTGGGTAGAGAAAAGAGGCTGTTGTTTACTTCAGTGAGGCAAAGTAATAATTGCTAGAAAATCCTGAAGAAAAACAGTGAAACAACCACAGAAACTGACTTTGAGTTTGCACATCATAGTGCTGCCTATTTTATCTATGATTGTAAAGCAAGTTATTTGGAGGTGACTGAATTATTAATATGCTTTTGTCATGAAAGAAAGAGTGAAAGAAATAGTAATGGCATTATGAGAAATGTCAGACTTTGGAAAATATTTTAAATTTTTCTGAAAATAAATGATTGGTTAAATTTCTAGCAGTTGCAACATCAGTGTGACAATAAACAGTAGTGAACAGTAAAAAAGCTAAGTGTTGAAATAAGACACCCTGCATGGGATATAGCTGCAAAGAGATAGCAAGAAAAAGATTAAAAACCACCATGTTCTGGAGTTTGCAGGGAGTAAAAGGAAGATAATTTTCTTTTTATTTTATCTGATATAGGCATTTGTATTCTGAGTTAATTTTGGTGCAACACCCGTTTAACTGAAAGCAGGCATGTTCAATTAATTTCCAGAAAAAGTTACACAGGATTTTATTTTTAGATTTTTATTCTAACTCAGGTAAATAATGATTTTGGTTAAATTTTGGATTTTGAGATAGGGAATATACTATCCACTTAAGATGGAGGAGCTTCCAAGACAATATTAAGTGACTTGGTAGGAATAAATCTGTAAAACAGCAACTATACTCATCTCAGTTTCAGACATTCTTCTGCCTAAAACAGAGGGACAGAGAGTGTTTGTGGAAAAGTCATGAGGACAGTGAAGAAAAAATCTGAGTGCTGAGACACTCTTCCTTCGTAAGGAAGGGTTTAGTATCCTGCAATCTACAAGGGGTGGTCACGAATGTTGTTTAATACACTCAACAAAAATAAGTAGGGTGTTAAAAGTGGTATAGTTTAATTGGTGTAAAATTTTAAGAATTTTATTGGAAAGAAATCAGTAAAGAACAAGATTTTAAAGTTTTGGGCTGGACTTCAGTACAGTAATGGCAAATTCTGAACAAGCGTTACTTTTCCAGTTGAATTGTATACAATCCTGCAGGTTTGATACTTGCAGCTAGGGGTTAGAACCTTTAAGGACAGGTATGCTTACAGGGCTTTTCTTCTCATAATGCTCTTTGCAATAGGTTTTAAAAATGATATGCTTTTTACTTGCCACTATTTGAAGTTTATAAATTGCCTCAGGATCATTCTAATTGAATTCTTCTTTCTTTCCAAAGTAGTTTTCTTTTAAGAATAATTGATTTATTCATATTGTTCTAAAAATTTTTTCTGACATCTGTTAAAAAAATTAAATGCAATATGTTAGTGTTAAACTCTTTCATGCATGTATAGGTAGAATAGCTAGCCATCAGAAGCTCCTTATATGACTCCATTGTGTGGTGGTATTGTTTTAAATATAGGACACTTTCATGATTTTTCTGTTAATGATTTCTAAATCCAGAACATTTTATAAAATAAACAGTTTTAGGCATCTGGTAAAAGTTAGTATAGAACACTACTCTCCTTCTAGGAAATTTTTGCATATTTGTATTTTTTTTCCTCTCTGCTTAGAAAATGATCAGAGTCAGAATTAATTGGTATATCTGAATAAAGAGGTGATGTGTAGTCCATAAATTAGAGGATTCCAATAAAGAATATTTAATTGTAATAATTGCAATATTAGCAGCAGAACAGGTAGATGGTTTACATTGCCATATTTTCCATATGGAGAGTGAAATGGATTTTTCTTCCTCTGGCTTTGTTGCTAAACTCTAGCATGCACTAGAATCAGTATTTTGTTTCATAAAAATGGTATTATTGGCACATAATATTTTATTTAGGATAATGTGAAATTTTATTGACTGCTGTGTTACTTTTAACATTGTTACAAACCAGTTTGAGTTGGAAAGTCTTTGACTCCAAAGAGAATAAATGTAATATGAATGCCTTTAATTAAATTTTACTTAATTTAAATAAAGTAATTTGTATTGATTATACTGCTGCAGTTTGTTCGGACTTTTGTTTTTAATTAGGTTTCAGTAATCTTGTTTTACCTTCCAGAGCTATTCATAACGTGACTGTGAAGAAAATGAATGTTAATTAAATTAACACTTGTATACATTTATTAAACAAAATCAGGCCATAGTTTATTTATTTATTTATTTTATTTCCTTTCCTTTTTTTTTTTTCCTCCTCCTGAGCAAATTAATGCTCCTGTAGTCCTAAAATGATATAGGTGTTTTTCTTTCTACCTACCTTGGAGGCTGCCAGCACTATCTTGTGAACATGCTGGGGTGATTACTGAAGTGCAGCATAATAGTTTTATTTCCTTTTGCATCTTGTTACTTGCTCTATATCTTCTGCCTATTAGCTGGTGTCTGCAGCACTGAAACACAGTCTTGAGCTTGGATCACCTTTTAAGAATTTTCTGGGAAGGAAAATACCAGCTAATAGTACTGCCTATGTTGAAAACCATCCAGAATGAAAGACTTGCTGTATTAACTGCTGTATTAAGGCTTATTATGGTTACTTTGGTTTTTTTTTACTTCCCCTTTGTTGGTATTATTAGCAGTTAAAAAAGAAAGTTCAAGGTTATTGTGAGCCACGCATGACGGGTGATATACATGCATTTATTGTAAGTGCACAATGATAAACCTGTGATTTCTGCATCTGTGCGTGTGAAGGAAGAGGCACGTAAAATGAGGGTAATTAGAAATGTTGAAGGGCAGAGAAGCAGGGCAAAAAGCAGGGCTGTAGAGGCAATTGGTTGGTAAATGCCTGTACCTTCACACTGAACTGGAAAGCTGAACATACTGACCTAGTTGTGTTCACTGAGGTCTTAGTGAATACTTGTGCAAGACAAAAATGTTTCTAAGACACTAGTTTTTGAACTTTGGTTAACAGTTTACTTAAATTTGGTCAGAAAGATTGAACTATTGTTGACTCACTAAGTAAGGATCTCGTAGAGATAATTACTTTAGATACAGGTAACACAGTGGTATTATGTCAATCCTGACCTACCAGAGCAGGAGCTTAAAAATGTTGAGCTAATTGCATCTTAGTGTTTTAGCTGGAAGCAAAATTATATGGGATGTTGACAAACTAGACAGAAATCCATAGCAGTTTGTGTCCTGAGGTTGATGTGCTTTCTGGGCTTTCACATGTCTGGTCATTGTATCTCCTCTCAGTATGTTTGTGAATGGATGATTGATAGCTTTTAGCATTCTTCATGATAAAATTGTAGCAGCTAACTAGTGTGTGAATTCCCATCAGTTCTTTCTGCAATTAGGACAAAGCTTGCCTGGATGCATAGACTGGAAAGATAGTTGACAGTAAATGGCCTGGTGGCCTTCTGTGATGGAGTGACTACCTTAATGGACAAGGGAAGAACTACAAATATTATCTATCTGGGCTTCTGTAAGGCCTTTGACATGGTCCCCCACAACATCCTTCTGTAGAAATCGGAGAGGTATGGATTTGATGGGGGTAAGAAGTTGGTTGGATGGTCACTTCCAGAGACTAGGAGTTAGTGATGGCTCAATGTCCATATGGAGATTGGTGGTAAGTTGTGTCACTCAGGAGTCTGTCTGTACTGGGACCTGTATGGTTTAACTGTCTTCATCAGTGACATAGGCAGTGGGACTGAGTGCACCCTCAGACAGGTTTGCATATGATACTAAACTGACTGCTGTAGTTTACATGCCTGAGAGACAAGATGGCATCCGGAGGAACTTGGGCCAACTATGAGAAGTTGACCTATGTGAACATCATTAAGTTCAACAAGGTCAAGTGCAAGGTCCTGCCTCTGGGTCTGGGCAATCCTTGGTGTCAATACAGGCTGGAGGATGAAGGGATTGAGAGCAGCCCTGCAGAAAAAGGACTTGGGGGTACTGGTAGAAAAGCTGGGCATGAGCCGGCAAGGTGTACTTGCAGCTCAGAAGGCTGACTGTATCCTGGTCTGCATCAAAACAAGTGTGGTCAGCAGCTCAAGGGAAGTGATTCTGCCCTTCTTCTCTGCTCTCATGAAGTCTCACCTGGAGTACTGAGACGAGTTCTGGGGTCCTCAGGACAAGGAGGAAATGGAACTGTTGAAGCAAGTTAAGAGGAGGGCCATGAAGATAATCAGAGGGCTGGAGCACCTCTCCTATGAAGACAGACTGAGAGAGTTGGGTTTGTTCAGACTAGAGAAGGGAAGGCTCTGGGGAGACTTGTAGTAGCCTTCCAGTACCTGAAGCAGGTCTTTAAGAAAGAGTGGGATAAACTTTTTAGTAGGGCCTGTAGTGATAGAAAAAAAGGTAATGGTTTTAAATTGAAAGAGGGTAGATTAAGATTAGAATGACATTTTAGAGAGGAATTATTTAGTGTGATGGTGACGAGACACTGGAACAGGTTGCCAGAGACATGGTAGAAGCCCTATCCCTGGGAACATTCCAGGTGAAATTGGACTAGGCTTTGAGCAACCTAATCTGGTGAAGATGTCCCTGCTAATTGCAGGATGGCTGGACTAGATGACCTTTAAAGGCCCCTTCCAATCTGAACCATTCTGTGATAAATGAGTCTTTCTTTCTAGTGATTTCTTTGGTTCCTTTGTATATGTGGGCACACCTTTGTGTCTTTGCCTAGCCTGTGGTTCAGTGGTTATCCTTTTTTCAAGCTCATGCTTGATTAAGCATTTTCAAAATTATTAACAGTATTGTGTAGTAGCATTGTGAAGCCACATACTGGCCTTTTTGCTATGTTTATTTCTCTCTTACTTCCTTAGATAATGCATAGTGAGACTCCTGGTTATTAGTGTAAATTATTATTTGTATATATTTTTGGTCTTTCTTGAGTGTTCTGCAACCAAGATAGAACAAGAAATGAATACAAGGAGCTGTCTCTAATGTTTATCTAGGTGTACTATAAACTGTGTAATTTTTAATAAGGCTACTTTTAATTGAAGAATAACAAAATTGAATCTTTTGCATAAAACACCTGCAAGTGTTCATGTTCAAAGTATAATTCATAATGCAAATTCCTTGGTTTGCTTTACTTGATTTTCTCTCTTCACACAATTTATAAATTAATGGGTTAGTTAATGTACTGTTTGAACTGTTTTGCATTACTGTCTGTGTTTTTGTCTCCAGTTGTGAACAGTTGAAAACAGATTAATATATGGTAGAAAAACTGAAGGAGTAATCAGATGACCAGATTTGACTGTGCTGATACTGTGAATCTTCAGAAATAAGACACAAGAAGTTTTTTGGTAGTTCTTAACCTTATTAATGGGACTTCTGGAAGCAAGTTAGGATTGATGTAGTTGTTTTCTTAGAGCTAGTTGTAAATGAGAATGCCGACAATTGGCCACTTATGATTTTTTAAAAAATGCTTCTTAATTTTTGCAGTGTTTTCATTTCATCCTTGATATTAGTTGTTGACTTTTTTGCATTGATATTAGGTTGTAGATGTTATAACTGAATAAGGCAGGTGTGTGGAAGTTTAGCATATGGACTGTTTGCTCTAGTACATCCAAAAAGGAAAGGCTCTTGATTTAGGCAAAGGGGATTCATATCATGTTTGTTATCTTAGTATGTTGATAACTGTAGTGACCAGAGAGATAAATGTAAATCTTTTAATGTCATCTCCATCATTGTTTGACTGGGAGCTCTAAAATAATTCCTAGGGATAAACTCTGTGCAGAATCTGAAAGGCTCTGATAAATAGCTTGTCAGGGAAAAAAAATAAAGCCAGGTGGCATACAGTATTTCCTGAGGGCTTCCCTAGGGTGTAAAGCTTACTACAGGCAAAAACTGAATACAAGTTGTTTGCTGGGCACAAATGCATTGTTTATAGTTACAGCAAGTAAGAATAATTGATTTAGTGATTATTATTTTATTTACTCTTAGAAGGAATATACCTATATGGAGTGCAGTTTTATGGACATTTTAACAGTTTCAGAACTTCCTGGACCAAGGAACCATTTAGATTCTTTAGAATTTTTTAGTTACCCAGTGTGGTTTGCTGGATACCAGAGGGTCGTGCATAAGTGTCAGTTGGTATGATGATGAAAAAGCTGCAGTGTATTTCAGCTGTGTTGTACCTACTGAGATAAGTGGATTGACTGTTTGGTGATTCCCCTACCTTCAAAAAATCATTTATTGAATTAGTAGCTCTCTTACTGAAAGTAAAAATTGATTTTAAACCTTTTTTTTTTTTTTTTTTTTTTTTTGTGGAAAAATATTTCTTATTTTTTGTTTGCTTTTTGTTATTCCCATATTGACTTTTTAATTTGCTTTCCTGATAGTGAGGAAAGAAAACTGTTTTACTTTATATATGTGTATGCCCTTTCCTGTAATTGTGAAAATGACTTTTCATGTTGTTTAATCACTGAAATAACTACTCAGTGGCACTACTTTACTGCAATAAAAAAGAATGTGCACACAGCCTTTTTTAAAATTAATGGTAATATTGAACAGGAACCAGAGACCTGTGAGGCAAATTCTAAGCATAATCTGCATTCTTTTTTTTCAATTCCGAAAATACATTTTTATTTTTCTATGTAGGTGAGCATTGGTAGATGAACATTGGTGAACATTGCTGTGTTCCATCTTTGAGCTCTTAAGCTTTTGTGCAGAGTTTATTCTCTGAACATTCAATATCTTCAAGTGTTTTTCTGGCAGGCTTAGGTTTTTTCCACAGTGAATGGGTCTAGATACCAGAAAAGATTAATGACTTCTTGGGCATTCTTAATTCTTACTTAATTTCCTGGGAAAACAAGTACAGAAGGATTCTAATTCTAGCTTCAGGAAACACCTAGTTTAAAATTTCATAGTATAATGTATTTCATTAAGGTTACCATTCAAAAAGCAATTTTCGAAGTTTGCAATAATGAAGACAAGTGAGAGAGTGATTCTAATAAGCCATGGGTGAAATTAGCGCAACCTGGCCAGGAACCTTAATACAAACTCAAAGATGGGAGAAGTTTAGTGAGCAACTGCTTAATTTTATTTTAGAATATTTCTAGTTTATCATGTAATTTTTGGGCTTTAAAATAAAGGCTACTTCCATTATTGTTTCCTTTGCACTTTCTTTGGGCTAGGGCTACTTTTGTAATCATATCAATTCCCTGATTATCACTTCAATTTAAGAGAATAACCTATGTTTTTAACACTCTGATTTCAAAAAATAATGTTCTCCAGGCAGAGGAGGCTCCAGGGAGACGTTATAGCAGACCTAGTAGGTTGTTATATGAAAGCATTATATACCATCTGTGTGGGAGCAAGACAAAAATTAAAGAAAATCATAAGTTAAATAGTGTGCACTTTTCCATCGTCCTAAACTTCAGTTTTAGTGAAGGTGGCTTTTAAAACCGAAAGAATGAAGAATTCATATTAAGAAGAGCACAGCTTTTTCATTAGAATAAATTGTAGGTACCATTCTCTTTTATTTTGCCATTTTATCTCATACCTGAACTCTTGTGGTTTAAAAAAACCCAAAAACGCATTATGAAAACATCCTATTGAAAAAAAAGAAGATAATTATTTGTGTCCTGAGTCAACATAATGCCTTTTTTTCCAAGGTGGTGGTGGTATTTTTTGTGTCCTGCTAATCATATTTTGAGAAGAGTATAAGGAAATTTGAGGCCTTTATACATTAGCCTTAAGTATGTGACATGGGATGAAATTACTAGTGTGAGCTAGTTAACACATCATAAAGTTTCAGTTAAGGTAAAGCATTTGTGCAGAAGAAATTAGAGGCTGCAAATGAGTTTAGGCTGTCATTTGGTTTTTCTGAGACTTTCAGAATATGTTCAACTGTATCTGCCTTGTTGCTGTTTATTTGAACTAATTTTATTAAATATTTTAGTATAGAAGAGGGCAAAGCTAGAATGAGCAACACCTATTGTAGACTCTTCCAATATAAAGTCCTGAATTAGGTGGTTGTCACAATTCTCCCTGGCTATAGCAGGTCTTAATGACACATCAGCATTATCAGCAGTAAGCTGTGGTGTTTGGATTTTTTTTTTAAAGGCAGCAAGAATTTCTTCTAATCAATGATATATTTTGAAATGTAAAGCTAATGAGAGATGAGATCTGGAAGCTATATAAGAGCATGCTGTTTCATTTGTAATCTGAGTATGTATTAAATCATTACACAGTGTATATAGACTGGATATAAGGTTCTTTCCTAACCCCTGTTACATAGGTTCTTTTTAAAACTTGCCTTTGAACATGAATTTGTAGTCAATTTTGTTGCTTATTGCTGAATAAGGTATCATTTCATATCCCTTTCAAGGAAAAAACTGTTGCTAATAGTGTGCAACTTGATTGAACAAACATGATGTGGTAAGTAATTTAAAGCAGGATCATAAAGGTAAATTTATTTTAGAGTAAAATAAAATTAACAAGGTTTCTTTTTTCATCTCTTAGATCAGAAGAAAACCTACAATTGCATGTTTCTTTTTCTTCAGATCTCTTATATTACTCTACTGACAATACTTTGGAAAACAGTAATGACATTTGAGATGTGTTGGAATTATATCAGAGCAAACTAAATATTTGAACTTCTGTAATACATGTTACTCAAAGTATTTATTGGATCACGAGCTCTGCTTTTATGTCCAATTTTAGCTGTTCATCAGCAGAGGGCAATATAACTTCGTACATTTCCTTGAAAGGATTTAATTTGTTGAACTTTTTATTTCTAGTTTTAACTAAAAGAACACCTACTTGTAAATACTGAGAAAACATGTGAACTCACTATGAAAAAGCAATGAGCTGTGCTATCAGTATTCTTTCTGCACTTCTAAAAGGCTGTATAAACTTGCTAGTAGTTATATGCTATGGGAGGTTGTCTCTAAGTTCACAAGCAGGTAGGTAATGTCCAGACTTTATGACAAAACATTTTACTTTTTTACTGGATTAGCTGACGCACCCTTACAGTATTGTTGGTTTTTTCCCCCAAGGTTTTGGGGTTTTTTTTTTTTTTTTTTTTTTGGGGGGGGGGTGTGTGTTTGGTTTTATTTGTTTGTTTGTTTTTTCTTCTCCCTTGGTAAAGACTTGCAATGTTTGGGAGATTTTCTGTCATTTCTCTGTACATCTGATTTGGCATTATTGTGGGATTAAATCCCTTATGAAGAACTTGTGTTACTTCACAGGCTATGATTACGTGTTTTGTAAGTTAAGTGTAGTGAGAAGCTGTGTTATGATAATTAAGAAAAAGTAGATTCATGTCTTCATTATGACTCATTTATTCTGTGTGTTGTGACAAGAAGAATTTTGTTTTATGGCTAGGGTGTTAAAATGAGTCTTTACAGTTTTTAGAAAGTGTGGGTACCGTAACCTTTTAGTGAACAACATGTTAATACTAATTCGCTATAATAGTTCTTTGATTTTTATGTTGCCATTTAAATTTTCACATACTTCTTTCAGAACATATCAAGATTCCTAAAATGGTAATTCATGTGTGGCACATTTTTATTTGGAAAATACACTTTTGTATTCTTCATGCTTTTGAGGCATATTCAGAAAGACTTCAGAGATATGGTTTCTTGCTTTTCATCTTCTCCTTTGGGCATCACAAATTCAGTGAGTCTGTTTTAGTGTCAGAGCATAAATACAATTCCTGCTAACAGCCTGGGACAGGCAGTATTTACCAGTGTTAAAACATGAGGCTTGGATAAAAAGATTTTGAGTTCTAGCTCTACACTTGACTGAATGACCTTGGGCAGTTGCATACATCTTTTTAGTTTTGTTCAAATTCATTTGCTAATGTTCCTCTATTACCCAGAATTGTTTTGAAGATCAATTTGTCACTGTTTAAGCTGTGATATTTAAAACACAAAGAAGAATAGAAGTCCTTTAAGTACTGCGTACAGATAAGAATGGCAGAACAGATAATAAAGAATGTATACATTTGGTATAAAGTAGCTTTTATGTTTTATTTTTTGACCAGGTACTTGTGCTCATGTTTTGTATTCTAGTCCAGATCTGCTGCTAATTTTAGAATTTTAGTAAATTGTTCAGTTGAAATTACTATCATTCTGTTGCAAAATGGGAACAAGTTCAAATAAACTTTAGCAGGTATTGAAACCTTAGGCTGGGAAACATAAATGCAAAGAATAATAATAATGGATTAATTTTTTTTATTTAGGACAAAATCAGAATTTTCATTCATAAATATAGTGCTAGTAATATGGTTATATCTCACAGTGCATGCAAATGGTTGATTAAATACAGTGTTGTTAGATGGTTAAAATTAACATAGTGTGCGTATGCAAATGTAACTAGCAGCGTGTATACTAGGTAAGTAGTTTAGAAATCACCTAACATCTTAAACTTCTGATTTCCTTTATGCTAATAAGATTGTTTCATTCTTAACAAACCATTACTTGGAGTGAATACAAAGACAGTTTTACAGACATCTCATTCCAGTTGGTGACTTTATTATCCATTATAATACGCTTAAGTGGGGAAAAAATAGTTAACGTAATAAACTGGATAATTTGCAGAGCTAAACCATTCTCATTCACTATGCTATATCCAGTCATATGTATGTAAACTTTTATTGTGTCTTGATAGAGAGATGGTAACTTCTTAAAAATATACTAACGAGGTATGTTTAATCATCCTACCGTAGCCTTAGATACTTGACTTTAAGCCATGTTCTAGGACAAAGGGGAATGTTCTTTTCAAATATTTTTGATGTTTAAAACATCCTTGATACTAAAATGATCTTAATAAACAAATACATATGTCACTGCTGTTTCATAATTATTTTAATTTGAAGACGTTAGGACAAGTTGAGACATAAGTAATTTTATTGGGCTCATAATACAAAATTAACACAGCGATTGGTGACTAATGAATTTAGTAGAGATGTTGGGAAATAATGAGCAAAGAAATCTTTCAACAGACATTGCTTGAATTCCCTCTGCATCAGACACAACAGTATTAGAGAATATGAGTTATAAAGGAAATTGGTAAACTAGTAATCAATAGATATAACTATAGCTTCCTGTCTGTCAAAACCTACTTTAAAACTGAACGAATGATGTGACAAGCTTGTTGACAGAATATATTTTGATCTGGTGCTTCTATAATGTTTTGTATTAGATAGTTCTATTTAAAATAGTAATATTTTAATGATGAAAAGATCAAGGGTTTTTAACTTAATGACTCAAACTCCATTTTTTATATAACTTTACTGGTATTTGGGCAATGTTAGTACAAGAGAAAGCAAAAGTACAGCTACATGTGTGGTTGTTTTTTTTTTTTTTGGCATCCAGTTTTAGTCTTGATTTTGCAATACAAAAAATGTACTTTAGGATTATGACTTATTTAGGTGACAGCACTTGGACACTTGCCTTTTGCCAACTGGTTGCAATTTGAGGCCAACACTTGGTCAGCTGTGCTCTTGGGCACTGAAAGAGAAGATAAAATTTTGCTTTAACCTGCTCAGATATAGGGTGTACAGTTTGAGATAGGTGTGTTCTTAGGTGCAGTGAGGTGCTCTGTTTGATTATTATCCCAGATAATACACCCTTACTCTTGGAAGAAGCTAGAGAAGGAAACCTTAAAGAAAACAAATATTTTCTTCTTACATGTTTGACAGTTTTTCCTCTTGTTTTGCTTGCTTTGCATTTCTTTGCTCTTAAATTAGTGTATTCATTTGCACATCAGAAAGTATTTGCAAGCTGAAACATACTGTTTGTGGCATATTTGTAGAAGGTGACACTGTCCTAATGATTCTACATAAAATCCATTCTTAAAGGAAGCCGAAACATTCTGTACAATGCTAAGAGGGAAGGGAAAGTATGGGAAAAGATGACAGTCCAAACCAGGGTAAGGGAAGCACCTTTTCCTCATTTCTGCAGAGAGAAATGTTGCTTGGGCCTTAAGTATCCTTTCTCTTAGAACCTTGGTCTAGGGCTTGCTCTACCAAATGGCTGTATTTTTTGCATGGTGTGCTGTTGAATACCTATTACATTTTACTATTGGCTTTTTTTCTGTTTTCAGGTCTGGTATGTAGGTACTAATGTGGTATATTGATTTTTGACATGTACTTGAAAAAAATGAAAGACTGAACCAGAGCTATGTATCTGTATTTTATAGATTCCTAGTAAGGGGCATTATGGTGAATAATGAGAGGAATACAGCTGTCCACTACCAGTTTCATGTTAGTCTGTAGTACCAAGGTGTGCTGTATTATGAAGAATGTATAATCCAAAATGCCTTCTAAAAATGAGATTAAATCTTATGCCTCATATGAGGACAAAGATGAAGTCCTGTGCAAGTCAGTTTAGATGCATATGGCCTGTGGTGTGCCAAAAGCCATGAAGGACGGTACTTTTTTTGTAGTGAAATCGAATTTTGTTTTTCTACCAGGTTTTCTGCCTGCTATACATTATTGGTCTGCTCATTTTCAGAGTTGGAACTTCCTTCACAAGGATGTCTTCTATTGCATTTATTTTTAAATGGTTGTTATATATGGACTTTTCTGTATTGTCCTAAAACACAATTATTTAATGTGTATCAATACTTTTTGTTTGTTACTGAAAGCATAGATGATGGATACCACTAGATAAAACTTAACATAAAGTTTTTTTTTTTTCATATTTCTAATTGTATGATACTATTTAAAATATATTCTTTTTGAACTTTTACCTTAACATAATTTATGTGATTGCTGAATATTTTGTTGCCTTCCTGCCTGCCTGCCTTCATGCCCCGCCCCCCCCCTTTCCCCACCTTCCCCCCATTCCTTTCATCCTTCCGTATTCTTTCAGACTTAAGCTTAAAATGGATTAAGTTGTATCATGTATGTCACATCAATGATGTCCATGTTTTGTGATGGCTCATAACTAATTTCCAAATAAAATTCTCTGTCTGAATCTATTAGAGCATGTTAAGGAAGTGCTATTTGATGCGTGTACTCTGAGGTTATAGTCACATGTTGGTTTGTTTTGTTGTTTGTTTGGTTTTTTTTTCTATTCATTTCTGCTGCCTTAATGGAATTAATCTGAGCACTGCTTGTTTCCTTGGCATTTTTTTAAGTGAGCAGATGCTTGGCAGAAAATGGATGGTATTTTATTTTTTTATTATAGTACCTAGGAGAGGTGAGGCCTACTAGTGAATTTCTTGGAAAGAATTAAAAGTTTTGGAAAAAAATCCCAAAGTTTTACATTTCTTGAAACCAGACTACTATGTTTTAAGTCTTGATCACAGAATGACAGAATGTTTCGAGTTGGAAGGGATCTTAATGATCATCGAGTTCCAACTCCTCTGCATGGGCAGGGACACCTCCCACTAGAATAGGCTACTCAGTGCCCCATCCAACCTGCCCTTGAACACCTCCAAGGTTGGAGCCCCCACAACATCTCTGGGTGGCCTGTTCCAGTGTCTCACCACCCTTACACTGAAATATTTACACCTGATAATGTGTTCAATGTTATTTAAAAACACTGTTTTTATGACAAGAGAATACAAATGGCTATTAAGCATATCAATGGTTTAAAGGCAATTGCAGTGAAATTTTTTTTAAGATCCATCAAAAGGACATACCTTGTATCCCATATTTCTTTATTATGTATTTGTCAAGTTCAGCTTCAAATTTCCATTTGTTATATTTGGTGTTTCTTTAAATCAAAATCAAGTAGCGAGGGATGGTTGAAATAGTTCACCAGGTGAAAACTACCAGTATAATCTGATTACAGTCCTGGAGGAGGTAAGATATTTTAAAAACAAAAGGGAGATACTCATGAGAAGACCTTCCCATGAACCATATTTCAAGGAAAACTGTATGTTGAGCACCTTTAAACTTATTCCACACGCTCCAAATAAAAATGTTGATCACATTCCAGAAATCTTTCTGGGAATATCGTTATTGCTACAGTGAATGTTGCAAAGTGCAGAAGAATGGTGTCGATGATGTGCTCTTCATCTTGGAATTTAATGTGAGATAATTGCATCAACAACTTACAGAAGGCATTGTGCTTTCCTTCATTTAAGAAACTGCGTATAGCTATAAACTAGATAAGACCATGTGTGTTATAAGAGGAAAATAATGCTCTTGATTATTTTTCTTTCAGCAATCTAAATACCGTATTTCTGAGCTTAAAATAACTAACAGGATTAGCATTGGAAATATGCGTGTACAGAAAAAAAGTAATAATTCTATGCATAAGATGCACTGCATTTTTCAACTGTGTGAAGTGGAATGAAGTAATGAGTATAAAGATAGAAAATTTCTAAGGTACTGATTATAGGAGTATGATAGAAGAATAAAAATGAGTTTGTGGTTTATAATGGAACAGCTTTTCTGAAAACTAAAGGTAGTAAATGAAAATGTTTGACATTTTAAGATTTTAAAATCTTGTATAGTGCATATTACATTTTAAAAGTCTGAATGGGTATAGGTTTGGAAATTGGTATTCTAGTCAGTATATTTAATTTATCTGGAAGTTGTTACTTGCTGAGCTATGCCGACTACTCTAAATTATGAATCAGTAATAAGTAAATGTTACAAAACATGTAATTTCAAAAGAAAAGCTATGCTTCATTCTAATTGAATTAGAAATGAATCTTATAAAAATGTTTTTGGTATGTTTATTTTGTAATAAAGTCTTATTCAAACTGATATGAAATGGGTATGTCTACTGATGACCAATTGTGAAGTACTTCACTGGAAAATGAAGTAGATGATAGCTAGATGAACCAGGTTGTTAGTATTTTCCAAAGTGAAACAATGAAATTGGCTACTGCCATTGCCATAATTTGTCTCACTTTTGCCTTCTCATATGTACTTTTTCTTGTCTTCACTTTTTTTTTTTTTTTTTTTTTTTTTTTTTTTTTTTTAAAAAAAATTTTTTTTTTTTTTTTTGAGGGGAGGGATGAAGGGGATGGTGGAGAAAGTGAGGTGTGATGATTCTGGAAACAAAAACATCCAGATTTTTTTAGTAAATATTCTGTAAATTTTGATAGAAACAATCAATGCATATGTGTGCAAAGTGAGTAGATTCAGCTTCACTCCGTGTGCCAGCATACTGTTTTTATTTTTAGTTCTTGCTCTTTGGGTAAAGCTTGTGTGAAAAATCTTTATGATATAGGGAAATTATGCTGCAATTCAAGAATTTCTGTATGATTTGTGCCTTACTATGTGTTATATTAGAATTTCTCTGAAATAGATTCGATATTCTACTCGAGAATGATTTTGAGAGCACACTTTTTTGTAATGTTATATAATAAATTAAACTAAAACTGGCTACCAAGTAGTACTCATCTCCCAAAGACTCTCTAAATCACAATACAGCACTTTGTAATATGCATTAGAATTAACTTGCATACATGTTATTTTTTGTTTGCTTATTAAAATGAAGAAAGAATATGATTGGTTTGAAAATACATTTGATATGTTTTTACAGATTGGGGTTTTTTTTCCAGTACAAGCTCTGAGACTGGGGGTAAAAAGCCTTATCTTGCAAGGTACTTTGTGTAACTGTGAACCAAATGACTGCACTTTCTCTCTTCTCTGAAAAAGTGAAATGATGCCCATGGCACAGCTCATCCTAAGAGTGTTCATAAAGTTCTGACACCTAAATAAGAGCAGAAATAGTGTATAAAAATATTTTGCATTTATTTGACCTAGACAACTAATTAACTAATTAAAACTTCTCATATTCTTGTCACTTGGGCAGCTCTACCAGCTTTTACTGACAGGAACAGCTTGGTTTACATGGCCGGTCTGATTTCCACACATCATTTTCACCTTGCTTTAAGTTCTAGTTTACCTTACACTGGTGTATGTTAGAGGATTCCGTTCATTGTTTTCTTATGAGTTGTGAGATTGTGACAGTTTAATTATGGGTTTTGCTAGGGATTTCTAAGCCTATGAGTATGAGCTGTTGTGATTTAACAGAATGTCCTTGTCTGGGACTGTAACCTAGTGAATGTCTGCATGGTGAAAAGAGCTGATTAGTTGGATGGTAGCGATGAGTGACCATACTCAGCAGTAGATGACAGCATGGGGAATAAACAAGAGGAGTTAGAGATGTACAAGTGCCTGCAGGGCTATGATATTATTGGCACTATGGAGACATGGTGGGATGGCTCCTAGGACTGCAGTGTTTGAATGGAAGGATACAGGCTCTTCAGGTAGGGCAGACAAGGAGGGACTGTTACCTGCTACGTCAATGATCAGCTGATATCCATGGAGCTCCTCCTGGTGATGAATGAGGAGCTGACCAAGAGCTTATGTGTCAGGGCTAAAAGGAGGTCAGGGACAGGGGACTTTGTAGTAGAGGTAGAAACATGATACCCAAATTAGTATATGCTGCTGTAGACAAAAGCCTTATGTGTTGCATGAAGTTGCTGGAGTATAATGTGCGTTCTCTTCTTTGCTACTTACCTTCAGCAGCAGTAGCAAGAAATAAAAGGAATGAAAAAGGAGAAGAATAACTATAAAACATTAAAATTAAAAGGTAGAGGAAGAGATAATTTATGAGAAAAATGTGGGAAATGCAATGAATACAGTGGAAATGGCAAGAGGGGAAGTTGTTTAAGAAGAATCCATTCTTTCAAAGGACATACTTGTGGGAGTGGTTGGGATTTTTTTTTGTGATATAACTTTTTGTGATGTAACTGTTAGTATGCATGGGTAGCTGCAGTTTTAATAAATGCTTAGTGAAATTCACATGGTCTGTTTAAATAGCAGCAGTCATGCTGCCTTTGGCTGGAGTGCTGCGTATTTCTGTGTCCATTTTCCTTTTGCACTCTACAGACAGCGAGCTTGTTGAACTTCATTACATCGTGGTGTTTGACAGTCTTGCTGTTCTGTTTTTTCCATTACTGCTCTTTCATTGCAAGGAAGCACATTGTGTCTCAGTGAATGTTAGAAGGCAATGTTATTTTATTCTGGCATTGTGTTCTTTACTTGCCCTGCTCATTCTTACTTTTGTCTGTCAGTCAAGAGTCTGCTCAGAGCTTGTGAGGGAGACCCATCCAAAAATCCTTGTCACCAATCAGTAGGAAATGGATTCTACTTGAAATTTGCCAAATCAGTCACTATCATAGCTGCTGAAGCTCAGCATTTATTTTAGATCCAAATTATTTATAACTGTTTTGTTTGTATTTTTAAAGAGAAAAATCAATTTGTCAAATTTATCTAAATGTCTAAGTGAGAAAATACTTCCTTTCTGTTATTGCTGTTTAACAACTTAGTCTTAAGCAATAGAAAGCTTGTGTAAAAAGGCCAAATGAAGCATAGTCTTTTGAGTGCTGAATTTTAATGCTAAGTATCGTGTGCTGAACTTACATGGTTTTTATATGGATTTGTTTAGTGCAGGCTTATTGGTGTAAAGAGTTCTTGTGAAATGCAGTTTCACAAGCCAGTGAAGACAACTAGGAAAATTTAGGGCCTGCCCACTCTTGTCTGAATTGCTCAGAGCAATTTCAAAAGCTGTCATTTCCACGCACAGAACTCCGTAGTGGTAGAAAAATAAAAGAAAAAGAGGGCAAATCTGCTGATTTGCTTATGGGTATGTTTGGGACGAGGTGGTTTTTTGTATATGACTCACAAAGATGAGGCTGTTGTCAAGTGTTGGTGCTGCTGCTAATGAAGGTAATGTTTTGAGGAATTATTTACAGGAAGCAAGAACGAAAGTGTGAAAAAGCACTAGCGAGCAAGCAAAAGTCATGCTGAGGAGAAGAGAGAAGTGGAAAGTAAATCTATCTTTCCTACATTACATTACTTAGCCTGGGATATAATAGGCAACCAATGGCAAGGGATCTAAGTAGTGATGAAAAGAATGTAAGGCATATCTTTAGTGAATGTGCATTTTACTTTTTTTTGTTTTTTTTCTGAAAGGATGACACTATTCTTGGTACAACAGAAAGTTGAATTTTTGCTAAATGTGAATATAATTTTTAACAGTAAACAGGAATTAAGGTTTCAAACATATTTGACCAAAAGGATTAGATGCAGGCCGATATGGGTTCATTTGGAATAGGAGGTTTCTTGGATTATTTTTTTTCCCTTTAATTGCTACTACAACTGTGAAAAATGTATATGAAACGATTAACTAAAACTTCAGAAAACATTTAGTGTTATACGAGTTTCATATTTCACTTTTAACATTGCTGTATTGAAATCCATATCCTGTGATTGACTTCCCAGTTTTTAGGAAAGTTACAGACAATTCTTTTTAGTTTATTTTGTCAACAAGGGTGCTGTTCATCTTTCAGCTTCACCTATAACAACTTTCAGGTATGAAAAAGTAGCAATTTCTGGCTACTTACATATTCAGTCTTATTTTTGTCATTTTGTTAGAGATACAGGCAATCAAAAAAACCATACTGCTAGGCAGAATATGTTCCTTTTAACGGTGTAAAATATGCATAAAGGAAAAGGACACTTAAAATCAAGGATCTTTTGATGTCTGTAATTGTTTACAATATTTTGCTTTCTGCTGCAGTAGCTTCCTAGTAGTATTGAACCAGAGGACTTATATCAGTTTTTCTGGAAATACTTTGTAAAAAATGTAACAGGAGCAAAGTCACTATGCATTCTTAAAGAAGTTTTATTATCATCAGAGTGTTAAAAAAAATAAAGGATTCTTGAGGGCATGTGGGATGGGAAAAGTCATCCTGCCT
Source organism: Chaetura pelagica (assembly GCF_000747805.2). Lineage (NCBI taxonomy): Eukaryota > Metazoa > Chordata > Aves > Apodiformes > Apodidae > Chaetura > Chaetura pelagica. The sequence goes on from NW_009953725.1 coordinate 832,463, forward strand.
GTGACTACTAGAAATTATCAGTGTGTCTTAGGTGCCTTAGGGAAGCCAGTGTTTACTTCTTACAGTGCTCTGATATGGTAATCCACAGTCATCTTTCAAACAGCTACTGGCTTTTGCCGTGCAAAAAAAATGCAGCCTCTTGTATTATGGGAAAAGATACTTATTGATCGAATGTTGAGGTCTTCTTTTGGCCAATGACAATGGAGCTTTTGTGAATTAGGTTACTATATGCTTCTGGAAATGCCAGAATACCTGTCTGCACATTTAGGTGTATAAAAAAATTAAAAATTAATCTTCAGGAAAACTTATGCATCAGATTGTACATACAAATTTAAATCACTATGTTCTTGTATTTTAAAACATTCCAGTTGCTAAAATTACTTCAACATAAGGAAAAAGAATTTGGAAACAAAGATACTAAATCTCTCATTTGATGTTAACTTGAAACTGAAAGTTCATTAATGATTAAAGCTTTCTTAGTTCTTTATTTGTAACAGAAATGCCTGAATTAGCGCACTGAGTTCTCTACAGAGACAGTAGAATCCCTGGGGAGCAGTTTAGACTATTTACATGCAAAAAAATTTAATTCAGTCATCTAAATGAGATATGTAAAGCCTGTAAGTTTAGCTTTTAAGGTTAGATGTATTTGAAACTACTTCTGTATAGTGAAATCTCTTAACACTAGTTCTCTGTAATCTTCCAGCAAAAAGAAATCTTGTCATAGTTTTTTCCTCAAGGTATGCTTTGATAGCCCTGCCATTAAAAATGGAATAGGAATAGACTTTTAGTAGATTTAAAACTGGAAGCTAAACTGTTCTAATTTCTAAGATTTTTGAAAAAAGTTTACTTTTTCTGTCATAGAATATTTAAGGATAGTAGTACTTACCTTTCTTCTCTAGCAGTGTATCTAGGAGCTAGAAACGTGTGTCGCACTCTCTACAATGACGGAGAAATACAGCCACGTGAAATGTGTTGCTTTGTGGCTTTGGTTTTTTGACGGCTTTTCCCCCTATTTTTATTCTATTTATGAGTGTGTATTTTTATTTGTTTGTGGGGTTTTTTGATTGGTTGGTTGTTTTTTTAGGTTTTCCGCTGTCTTGTTTTTATGTTTTATGGACATAAACTCTACTTGCATTTAACTGAGCTGCTTCAGTTCCAAGAGTTCAGTTAAGTAAGAGCCTGAAGAGATTTTCTGGGAGTCAATTTATCATCTGTATCATAGACTCTTCTAAGTCTTAATTTGCTATTAAAATATTTTATCCAGGTAGACTGAAGAATCTTCCAGCAAGTGTAAAAATTCATATGCGAGAGCTGCAAATTTTATTGTGGAAATCTTATGTGATCTGAAGGTGTCATGAATGTTATGCATGTGCTGATCAGTGGTCAGTGATCCCGGTGAACTTGATGTTCCCTGTCCATATGCTACATGTGCATGCATTTCTGTTTGAGACATTGAAATTAGAAGTGTAAAAACACCCTTATTTTTACAGCACACTAAAATTAAGATTTCTTAAAATAATTCAATAGTAAAGTACTGCTTGATGTCAACTCAGTAGGTCCTTTTCAGTCAGCTGTAACTACATCTGTAATCACCTTGGTAAGTACAGATTCTTTTTTAAAAGTGTTTATGCAAATGGTTAAATGTCTTTAAAAGTCACTTTAGCACTCAGAAGTGTTGAAGATATTTCAGAGTATTTGGCAAATGTGTCATAGTTCACAGTTGTAAGATTTTAGTCTTAACATTTTCGTTGAGGTTCTTTACCTTTGAGATTAGCAGATTGATTTGCAATTTTATTGCAGTTTTTTTCTGTAAGTAGGTTGGTTCACAAAGAACACATTGTACTAATAACAACAAGTAAAATGAATCTTAACACAGTGTTTCACTGACAGGTGCTTGTAAAATGTCAGCCTAAAGTTTTTAAGACAGTTGTATTTGTCTGCATAGCAGCAAGATCTAGAGAAGACTAATATTGAACAGTTAACATCTTAGTAGGTCATTAGGTCATTCTTACGCTGATCAGGAAACTGTGTCTAAAAAAATCAACAGTGTTACAAAATCAAGTATTGAAAAACTAGTATATCAAAACTAAGTGCTTAGTTCCACTTTAATTCACCCTGTTGTGTTAATATATAATCTTTAATTTTATGAACACATGTAGATTTTTCCATGGGACTCTACACAGTTAACAAGATTCACTTATTCAGTATTCCTGTATGAGAGAATATAATGTGTAGTCATACTTTTTGTTATTCAAACGAGGCACCAAAAATAAAGAAAATTTAATCTAGATGTTTTTGTAATACTTTCATTGCTGCATCTGTAAACTTCATAGCAAGTAATTTAACATCACATTACTTATGTGAATTAGTTCATTCTCTGCATTTTACAGCTGGGGTACTTTAAGCTCAAAAGGTATAAAGGCATAAATATTTTTTTGGTTTAAAGTGTCCAATATGAGATGCCAATTACTTCAATTTTAAATGTTTGCATTTTATTATAGCACTCTGAACCACAGTTTAGCTGACTTAAACTGCAGACGTGGTAGCTCATCACTTTTGCAGCTTCCTTTTGTAATATTTTATTTGCTGCTTCTCATGAAAAATTGGATTTTGTGGTTAACCTGCCATCACACAGGAACTCCATGACTGAGTAAAGGAAAGAATCAATTTCTTCTGGTAGATGTGCTCTTTCCTTACATAGTGAGATTTACACTCTTTACATTACTTTACTCTCAAGCACCTGCAGAGATGTCCAACACTAGCAATTAAAAAAGTTTTATTCTGTCTCAGAACATACCTGTCCTGAGCATTTAGTGAAAAATACTCATTTAGAATGAAGTGTGGTCTTTTGATTAAAAAACATACCTAATGGAATAGGTGAAAGACAGTCATATCCATTTTGATCCTAGTGGTTCCAATGTGAGTTAAAAATGTTATTCTTTGTGTGCTTCCTTTAGCTTAAGATTTAAATGTATTTAAAAGCATTGGAATCAGAAATTTTATCATTTATGATTTACAGTGGGACTTGGACTTTTACATTATCAGTACATATGTTAGAGCTAATAGTGATTGATAGCTGTTGCAGGTTTCATTTTAAAAAAAATAATAATACAAATTCTTATCAAGACTCTTATATGGGATTTCACCGGAATGATGTAGCTTCATTGTTTTACCTGAAATTTTTGCATTTTCAAAGAAATCTTGTTATATTGTTACATTAGACAGCAATCAGCTATTTTGTTTTCTTTTGTGGAAGTTCTCACAATGCTGGTGGGACCTAAACTTCTACAGGATTTTTTTATTTATATTTTTTTTCCATTTAAAAATCTTCCCTATTAGGAGTGTGCTAAGACCTTTTCAGACAGAGTTAAGATACCTCTCCCTTTGGAGCCAGTTACGTTAATGTTGAAGGCTGTGTACCTCATATGAGTTGGTTTCAAACAGTTGGCATGTATGCCCCGTGCACAACTCACTGTGACTAATTATACTTTCTGGGATACTTTCTCCCCTCTAGTAGTATGAGTGAAAGACTTAAATTTGAAACTCAAATCCTTTAGCTAATTTTTACTTTGTCTAAAAAAAAAGTTTAGTGGTGCTTCAAGCCCAGAACAAAAGTCCTGCTTTTCTTTATCTTTGTTGGGATGCTCTTTAGTGAGCCTCGTTTAAAATATTTCTTGAGCTGAGACGTGAATCAAACTAGACTGTGACTCAGAACAGAATCCAGCAAAATTTAAAACCCAGAAATGAACTTGATAGTTGAAATGTCAAATGGCCTATTCTGCTTGTTTGTAGTGCTAAGGTGATCATTTCCGATGCTGACAGCAAAGGGTATGATAAGTAATTGTATTTCATACTCTGTCACATGATTGGAAAGCTCTGTGCAAGACATTGTAGGAGGGGAAAGTGATTTTTAAAAATGTCAAACAGAATTGGTTTTATTCCCATGCATTTCTTTGTAGATTTCACTTACTTACATTGTCATGCTCATACTCTCCTGACATGCTCATCTGTCCTGAGGTGCCCCAGGAATTTGGTTAGGATTAGTTATTGAAGTATGGTAGACAAGGGAATACTGAGTTTTGCGTTCTTATCACAGATTTTGGTTTCTTTTTGACTGCTGCTGATTCTCCATGATTTCTGCAGGCTCTGTGCTCAGGCCTGGTTTAATTCTGTGATGCCATAGCTGCTTCTTTGCCTTCTGTGCTGGTGCCATAGATGTGGTGTGTCCTGGATGCAGTTAGGGCTCCACTCAGCCACCTGTCATTTCTTGCTTTATCAGGATTTTTCCTTTTATTTAAAGCTGCTCTGTTTATTATGATTTGCTCTTCATAATTTATTTTTTTTTTTTTCAAGGCTCATCTGTTGTTTTGACTGGTGCCTTTATACACTCATGCTATCATTTGCACTGTGTGCATAACAGTGTAGTGTTGCCTCTGCTTAGCTCAGTGCTGCATCCAGGATGGAAGATTGAATGTTAAAGAAGGAAATGGCAATGGGAAAATAAATATTGAGACTTAGAAATTGAGACATACCTATGATTTAGTAAGCAAGACAAGTATATATCCTAAAACACACCAATGAAACTTGAAAGATTTTTTTCAAGAAAAGGTGTATTTTAGTAAAGGCACCTATTAATATACTTATAAAATATTAATTATTTCCTTTATTTTGTCAAATTGCTATATGAGTAACAGATCATTGTCTTAGTACGAAATGACTAAGGCACCTGAGGTGGAAAGACTTCTCTTTGGTTACATATAATTATGTTTATAATTGCATTTTGTTTATGTCTGAAGTATTTGTTTATTTATTGCTTTCTCTCATTACACAGCTCTGCAAACAGCAATATTTTAATTGCATCTGAGTAATTTCACTCTCTTTTGCTCTATGAAGTTTCTGTCTGAACTGTATTAAAAATCTAGGACTTGCCTGTGGTGTCCATGTGCTGTCATGAGAAGCATCACATTTGTTAATCACTGGAAATGTGTGAGGGTGTTTTAATATCTTCACAGTATGCCTTTAAGGTAACACCAAGGACAGGGTTAAATTTTGAATGATGTCTACTGTATTCGATAAATAAAAATTGACTAAATAAAAAGCCTATTTACATCTGATTTAACTAAATGCTTAGCATTTACTTAAATTTAGTATCAGAGGTTAGATCTCAATGCTGGAGGTATCAGAAACGTGGTTTTCTATGTAAGTGAAAAATTGCATTCAAATTTTATGGCAGATAAAATATAGTATCTTTATATACAGCAAATCCTTTTTTTCTCTAAGCAGGTCCATCAATCTGTTTAAGATTACATTGACAAAATCACCTTGTAACTTAAGTAGTAATTAAAAAAAAAATGGCTCAACCTAAAAAGTCTTTAAAAGTATTTGCTGGTCAAAAATATAGATATTAATTAAATAATCACTTTTAAAATTATGATGCAAGTACTAAGTATTTATAGAAATACACCACTGTTTTTTGTGAAAATTCTGACTTCATTAAAAACATCTTGTCTTGTGATTGTATCCAACATTTTCAGTACAGTTATCACACAACTGTATTACCTTAAGACAGAGCCTTGTGACCATGAATTAAAAGATGGTGTTCAGCTACCTAAAGATTTATGAAATAATATTGTGTAGTTTAGAATGTGAATATGCAAGTCCTTTATCTTGTCATAAAGTATAATATATTTAGATGTCAGTAAAAATAATTAGTAAGTATATTAAATAGCCAGATAGGTAAATTAGTATTAAGTGTTTAGTTTAATGTTTGAATTTCAGTCTTGTGGGATTTTTAAGTCAAGTAGGAGCACATAGAAATGAGATAAGCTCTTTGAGAAGCTATAGTAAACAACAGTTCCTGATGTCGTAAAACTTTACTGGACAGGTTGTATAGTACTGTAAAACTACTATGCTTTAAAAGTGACTTTACAGTCTTTTGTGGTAAATGTTAAAAGAATTTCTGAAATTTTATGTTTGCCTATAACTGCATCTTATAAAGCAACGTTCCTGAGTATTGTTTTCCTCCTGCTGCAAATGATTATGAGATTTACATATTATTCATGATATCAATAAAGTGCCAAGTATGATTTTGAGATTCAGAAGAAAGATGAGTACAGAAATTGTTCTTGCAGTATTTTTGGTTAGTGAATCAGGTACTCAATGCAAGTGATGATGCTAATTGTTAGATCTTGTCTAGCAAGACAAGATTCTTGTCTAATGTTTTTAAAAAGAGAACTAATTAGAACAAGTGCTGAAGGCTTTTCATGTCTATGAGCAGGAAGGAAGAGGGTGCTTTTTGGCAATTCAGTAAAGTGTATTTTGAAGTATGTAGAATTAACTGTGGGTAAGCTGTTTGAAACTAGAAGTTGCAATTTTTTTGGTAGTGGGTTTCATGGGAGTATGTTATGACTTGCATACTAATGTTGAAAAGTAGCATCAGCTTTTCACTAGACAATTTACAAATGCTCCAAATCTGCAATTCTTCCTGCTTATGATTAAACTGCAACTTTTAATATTCTTATGCATACTGTAAGTTTTATTGGAGATTGTTTTGGTAGTGATGTCTCTGTTTCAGGCATCAGCGTTATATAAGAATTCTTTTGCCATGTAAGCTTTCCCTGTAAACAAAAAAAAGACTAAACTTTAACAATTTTATACACTAGGTAATTTTAGATGTGTGCGATAAAAAGTCTTTCTTTCTTTCCTGACACTTTTTTCTGCCTTGCGTTTCATCACTAGAGTTTTGTATTTCTAAGTGTATTAATTTATGTCTCTGAATTAAACAGGTCCGTAGTATAATATAAATATAGTCACTAAAATAATATCTTATTCACAGTAAATACAATTTCTGTATATAAACAGAAATCTTTTTATACAGGGTAAATAGATTCCAAGTTTTAAAATTGACCCAGTAAGTTAATGGTATTAGCAAACAAAGCCTTCTGTAATCTTGAGATAAAGGCTATAAGTGACTTTATTTTCCCCTAGCTTTTATTTTGCGATGTTTCATTTTTCACCTGTGTCATGAGTAAACTCCAGTGTTGTTCTCCTGTATAAGATCAACGCTTAATTATTCCACTGTGTGATAGGGCTCATTATAAGATATGAGAACTGGCTAGATAAGAGAGGATTTCTTTAGTTTGTGTTGGGATTTCCACCCACTGGAGGCAAATTTATACTGTATGGCTATGTTTGCTTTTAGAAAATGAGACAATTTTAATCGTGATTGTAAGCAGAGTAGCTCAGCTGGGGTTTACTTCTGAAAATCATTTCTAGGTCATACACTTAGTTCAGGCAGCCTTTAAATATCTGTTTCTAAATAGTGAGTTTTAAAAAGTTTAAAAATACATTTCCTACAGCTGAGAAAAGAACATGCTTCTTTTACTTTTTCTTTAGTTTTTAAAAAATAATTGAGAAAATCCCTATTTTTTATATCTGTTTGAACTACTGCTCTGTTATTTTGCTGCTTTGATCCCAACTAACAACAAGGTTACCTTCTTACAGTTTGCCCTTTCTACGGTTCTGTGCTTCCTGAATGAATGTGGAGTAAAATGCTTCTATTTTCAAGAGCACAATCACAAAAATAAGAGGGTTGGAAACTTGCTTTCATGTTACCATGTTACGTAGTAGAACTTGAACTCCAAGTTTTATAGTTTTGTTTACAAGTCTCCAGGTATTGTTCTCTTTGCTCTCAAGGATTTAGGCTATTTAAATATGGAGATTGTTTCAGAATAGAAGAGACCTGGAAAGAAGGGAATCGAGGAATCAGCAGGATTACCTCTACTTTATTGAGATGTCAGCTGTCCTGCTTTATTGAGACATGACTGCAGTTTTTGCCTGACAGTTCTATCTCCTTCCCTGCCAAGGCAAGAGTGCTCAAAGCCTTCCCCTTCTTCTTTCTGCTATTTTTAATATGGCATGTAAAAGGCTGGAAGATGAAGTGAAAACATTAATCTGTACTTTAAGAACATCAACAGGAGGGTAATATGTACTCCATGAGTCTTAAGCTGTTCGAAACATGCAAGAAAGTCTAATGTTGTAGAACAATGTATTGGCTGGGAAGGCATCCCCTGCTGTGGCTGCTGGGAAGATGATGATTAACCAAGCACTCATAGATGCTTGGATTTTTTGTCCTTACTCTGCCAGCACTCCTCATGCTACTTTTTTGAATTTGGAGGTTGTAGAAGTCCTTAAAATTTATTCTCTGTGGGTTTTTTTTTGTCTTCTGTTTATGCATTTTATTATCACATTAACCTGAGATACTATGAAGTGACTGTGTTTGGAACTTCCATGTTTATCGAGAAAGCATTTTTTCTGTGTAGAAATTAGACTCATATAAATTAACTTTTATCTTAAAGGCTACGCTGTCTTCCTTTTAGGAGTAGGTGTGTTTACAACTTTTGTTGTTCAGCACTATAAAGCACTGTAGCAGTGGTAAGGTCTGCACTAAAAAACCAAAGCCTTATCTAAGATTCTGGGTTTTTTTTTGAGCTTTTCTAATTAACAGTGTAGAATACTTTCTTAAACTCAGATCTGTTACTACATACTGCCAAACAATGTTTAACCTATTTAAAAGGCTAGTAGGAGGATCAGTTATAGTCCAAATGGGTAATTAACGACTTGGCCCTTTGTAGGTTAAAAAGTGGTATATTTTCCATTGATTGTGAATTTTGTTTACTTGTTATTGTCAAACAGTCTTGGAAGTGACTGCAAAACAATCTCACTTTTGCCTTATTTTAATAATAACATTCTAAAATGTAGCTCTAATCTTCTTTTAAATGTCTTCAAGTACTCCTAAACAATGCAATCATTATTACTCAAGGAAAGATTTGTTGAAGAAAATAATGAAAACAAATGTAATTTCACATTTATTATTCCAGGAGAAGTTCAGTGCTGCATAGTAATAATTAATGACTGAAATGTCACTATTAATGCACAGTGCATTAAGAAGAGATGTTTTGTTTTGTTGCTTTCTGGTACAGAAATTGGAATTATATATTTCTGTTGTGTTTTTTTTGTTTCTTTTTTCCCCTTTTTTGCTTCCCCTAATGCTTTGGTTTATCTGGCTTTGCTTTTATTTTATAAGGGATGCATTTAAATATTTGGGGGAAGACAATCAAACAAGGTCTTTTAAATTGCATCCTGTCAGTGATCATCTGTTAATTTTTCTGGCATTGTAATTTCTATTAACAGACTTACTTTAAGTAAACTAGTGAGCAGCATCCTTACCTCTTCCCACCCCAAAATAAGCTAAAAATCTAATTGGCCTCTGTGAATCAGCTGATCTAATGAAATACTAAGACTTTGCTGTCTTTATATTGTCCTTTTAAAACATACTTTTGCCAGTATTAGTGTAGAATTTATAAAAATAAATGGATTTTTGGAGATTTACGTGTCCACATGAATACAGTCTGAGCTCAGGCATGCCAGAAAACCAAGAAACTCAAAAGAAGCATGAAGGCATTCAGCACCTTCTGGAGCACTGGAGAATTTAGCTGGATCCAACTCTAATTGCATTTTAATGTTCTTTCTTTAACAGTGCTATACATCACTGTTGGATATTCCGGTAGTGTGATCTGAAAACCAAATGGTTTTCTTTAAGCTTACACAAGCTGCTTTATAAGGTACTAAAACTAAACTACTTTGAAAGTAATTGAAACTAGCTATTGAAGCTGAGCTCCCTCCTGGAAACATGTTCACGTTAATAACTTGGATTTGTTCACACACTTACTGGAAAACAGTAGTTAAAATGCTATATATTGAAAAATAAAATCACTAAATGCTAATGGTTTTGAGCAGTGTTGTGATTCATACCTAGAGCTTTTGTTTTCCTTTTTCCTCCCTCTTTTGAGTGAACATTACAGCATCAAAATTTCTGCCAGATCCCATAGCCCTGAGTGTCGTAACAGGTAGCTGATGTTTCAGCACTAGTGGTATTCTCAAGCTGATAGACTGATGCAGTCAATCCTGAAGATTGGTTTAGCTTTAGAGGACACTATATATATATATATGTATATATATATATCAGTGACAGACAATGGAGCTCTTTAAGAGTTTGCCATGATGCAATGAGGAAAGCTGCAGAAATATATATTAAGTTTTCACTGACCAGTTTTGAATTTCCTTTCTCTGAACATTTCTGTAGATTAATCTACACTATCAAAAAGCTATTTTCAAGCTTTGTTTTCCTGAGTTTTGAAAACCTGTTTCTGAAACCTTCTTTCCCCCTAAATGTTTAGATGGAAAAGTTGATTAACATTAATGATGTAATACTATATCCATGTTGTTAAATATATATCCATTATTGCAGTTAAGGTAATGGGTCATATTGCCGGTTAGAAGGAAGTCCAGGGACTTCACCAGTTGCAGATTTTTTATGTAAGCGTCCTTGCATGATGTGGAACCACTGCAGTAGACTGTTGATCCTGTATTTCTCACTTGGTAAGACGTGGCAAAAGACCAGAGACTCAATTCTGTAGATTCCTATTGGTGACAGCTCTCTGAAGCTGTGTTGTAACAGAAGGAGAAACAGCCTAAAGGGTGTAGTACTTTTTATTATTCTGCAGCTGGCCTCCAGCTAGAGACAAAAGAAAGGGAAATGCACAGGGAATAGTGGTAATCGGAAACCACTTCATCTCCTGATTTCCTCTGAATCTTTCATGCAGAGTAGAATCTGGGCCAGTGCTTTAACACTCTTTTATATTTACCTGCATACAATTTCGTGGTTGTCTGATTATTTTCCCAGCTTAACTGTTTAACTTTATAATATGCAAAGAATATGCCTTTTGCATCTTACTGGACAGGACATCAAGTGATCTTGCATCAGGGTCATTCTGAGGACACAGGAATTATGGGATTTGCAAGCCAATTAGGATGGGCACCAATTGCTATGGTTAGAAGATAAAGTAGAATTCATTATAAACAAACAATACCTACATATACATTTTCAGAATATAAGTCTGCTAAAAGAATATTCTGGTTGCAAGGGAAACATTTAAAATTAGGATATAGGATGTATCCCTTTAAACTGATCAGTAGTGTGACTTTTTGCTTTGTTACATTACAGGTGAAGCTGAGCTGCAGGGCTAATGCCATTACATGGTACCTGAAGGCTTTTTTTCATGGTTGCTTGACAATTATTTTCCAAAATAACCTTATTTGCTCAGCTTTTCTGCTCACCTTCTTTTTTTCCTCTAGATTTTTTCTCTAGAATGAGGTGTTCTCCTTCCTATAGTAGGGTCATAAGGGAATAGAATGGGTTTTAACTATTATTTTTTAATCAAATTTTCTCTTTCCTAACAGCAGATGACTTGTTCTGCAGGAACTAGTGTGCAACTGGCATGGACTGCTGTTTTTGGCTATTAGATGAAGGAAAGTTTCTGTAACAGATTCCCTTCTGCAATTGCTACAATAGGTTCTACTGTTGGGGATGTAGTAGTGAAGATAGTGCTGATACTTTGGCATTGGCTGCCAAGATAATTGTGTTCTCATTTTTAGCTGCCATAATTTTTATGAGGAAGAGCAAAGAGGACTAAACAGATTTTTCTGGGAAAAAGGAATAGGAGTTCCCTAGTTTTCGAGCATTTGCAAATTGTGAATTTCCTAAAGGAATAATCACAAGGATCCTTTTTGATGAAAAAGTTAGCTGTTTCAAAACTGACAATTTTCAATGCAGAATAAACAATATACGAAATTCCCCAACTTGAGTATGGCTACCACTCCTGTGTGAAAGTCACTTTTGTGTGACACCTTTACTCAAACAGATGCAAGTAAAAACCAAACACATTGTATCTGTTTGATCTGATAGATAGCAAATAGTGGTGGATTTATTTGTCCATCAGAATTTGTTTCCAAGAGATTATGAGCTATGAAACCAGGAAAGTGAGCAGAATTTCGAAAACCTGGGCATATATATAAATGCATGCACTCTCATTGAAAGTTCTGTATGAGAGATTTGTGATGTTGACGGCAGGTTGATAGTATATACCAGATTTTTTTTTATTCTGGACCCAGGAAGTACAGAGCCATGTGACAACAAAGACACAAAGCATATTGATGTGATAGAAAGCAAAGAAGCATCTACGAATGTCCAGGTAGGAACTGGTGCTTCTTCTCCTGAAACAACAGCCCAACTGAAGTCCATATGCATCAGTGCACACAGCATGGGCAGCAAACAGGAGGAGCTGGAAGCCGTTGTCCAGCTGCAAAATTTATTACATAGTTACAATCACAGGAACATAGTGGGATGACTTGCATAACTGGAGAGGTGCAATGGATGGCTGTACAGTCTTTAGAAAGTATCATCAAAACAGGAAAGATGGTGGGGTGACCCTGTCTATTAGGGAGTGTTTCGGTTGTCTAGAGCTAAATGATGGTGACAATAGGGTTGAGTGTTTATGGGTAAGGATCAGGGGGAAGGCCAAAAAGGGAAATACAATGGTGCAAGTCTGTTAAAGACCACCCAGCCAGGATGAAAAGACAGATGAAATATTCTGTTAGCAGGTGGCAGACGTCTTATGATCACTAGCCCTTGTTCGCATGAGGGACTTTAGCTTGCCAGATGTCTCCTGGAAAAACAATACAGTGGAGATGAAACAGCCTGTGAAATTCCTGGGGTGTGTGGATGGTAATTTCCTCACACAGCTCTTGAGTGAGCCAACTAGGGAAGTTGCCCTGCTGTACCCTTTGCTTGCAAACAGAGAAGTAGAATCATAGAATCATTAGCATTGGAAGAGACCTTAAAGATCATCAAGTTCCAACCCCCTGCAATGAGTGGGGAACCCTACCACTAGATCAGGTTGCACAAAACCTCGTCCAACCTGACCTTAAAACCCTCCAGGGATTGGGCATCAACAACCTCCCTGGGGAACCCATTCCAGCTCCTCACCACCCTTTTAGTGAAGAATTTCTTCCTAATATCTAACCTAAATCTCCCCTCTCTCAGTTTAAAACCAGTACCCCTTGTCCTAACACTATCTGCTCTGATGAAAAGCCCCTCCCCAGCTTTCCTGTAGGCCCCTTCAGGTACTGGAAGGCTGCTATAGGGTCTCCCTGGAGCCTTCTCTTCTCTAGGCTGAACAGCCTCAACTGTCTCAGCCTGTCTTTGTAGCAGAGCTGCTCCAGGGCCTTTGATCATCTTGGTGGCCCAATGTACTTGTGGGTGATAAGGTGGTTGAAGGCTGTGTTGGGCATACAGGTCAAGGATGTTATTAGGTTATTGTCTCTAATGGGGCGAGGTAGCAGATGAGATGTCTATGCACAGAGCAAGATTTCTTGCAAACATGACTGGGATCTTAAGAATGGAACTAAAAAAGGCACAAGCACAGCCAGATTGTATTCTGCTATTAGGGTAGCAGAACAGAACGTTAAACCAATAATGCGAAAAGATATCTTAATGATTAAATGCACAAATAACAGTCAGTTAGTTGGCAAAGGTTAACCATTTAAATGCTAGCAACTTAGTTATTAATAGGTCTTATACTGGATCTAGAATAATGATTAAAATACTACCTGGCCAGGCAATAAGAAAATAAGTGCACTTATCTAAAGGATCCTGAGGTTTAAAAATTTTAAAACTTAATAATAAAAGATTTCTTAATAATAAAACTAAATAAAAAAGACATGTTGGAATTTTGATATCTCTCAACCTGTTACAGCCACAGCTCAATATCCCTTATTTTATTTCTTGACTCCTGAGGAGATGTCCGTGCTGGAGAGGAGAAGGTCCAGCATACCTCATGGAAAAGTGTGTGGGAGTCGCTGTGATCAAAGATTAAACCAGGCTTTTCTAGAATAAAATGGATTGAGTGTTGTCATGTAACTAACCTCCAAAATCTCTCATTGGAGAATAAAGGAAAACAGTGGAAAAATCCAAGAAGGCCCTTTTCTCACCAAGCAAACTTTCTTATTTATCTGTTAATTCTTGTTTTGTCTCTGTTTCAAGCCTAGTTGTGGTTAGGTTGGGCTCCATGTTCTTCAACATCTGAGAGCAGCTGGTGTTATTGTCGTGTTTTGACTCAGGATTGAAAATTAAACCAGTGACAAGAGTGCTTTTGATCCTCTCCCCCTCCCACCCAGGTAGAGAAAGAGAGAGAATCAAGAGAGAGAGAGACTTCCTGGATTGAAAACTGAACAAGACAGATTTAATTAAATACTAATGATAAATAAATTATGTACAATTATATACAAATGTGTTTAGGAATGTGAAAAGTCCATATCACCTCCCCCCTGACCCCAGCAGCTCCCATGGCATCTCCTGAGCTGTTAGCAGCTCTGAAATGTCCCGAAGCTGCTGGAGAGAGTGGCAGAGCAGACAGGAGCTGAGGGGAGGGTTGTGAGGGTCAGGAAAGCACAAATCTGGGATCAGCAGTGATGGACAGATGGAATCCTGCCTGCACAGTGGCCATGGCTGGAAGAGAAGGCAAGAAGAAACAGGAAGGAAGAGGCTTAAGTTCTGTGAGCTACATAGATATATGGAATGGAATACTTTGGTCAATTTTGCTGTCTGTCTAGTCCACTCATCCTTGTGGGGAGGCTGCAGATACAACTGTTTTACTCATTTAGCATCTGAGGCAACAGATTAAAAAAGCAGAGCAAAACATCCTTCATGTCTGTCAGCAACACAAACATTCCAGTGTTACCAGTCTATTACATAGAAAACGTGCTGCTACTTAGAAGAGAGCTTACTGAAAAAAAAGAATCAGGAAGAGGAAAATTGACTTAATCCTGGCTCAAACCAGAACAGTTATGAACATGAACTTGGCCCTCTGTTTGTTCTTTCAAGGTTGTTACCAGCTCAGAGCTTGCTAGGACCTTTCCTTTCCCATGGAATCTTTCCACTCCAGGCCTGGGCCAGTAAAACTGAGACAGAAAGCAATTGAATCAAAAAAGGGCAACTGAGGGCAGGCAAACTGAGAGATGGAGAGTCCTGCTACAGTTATGCAGGGTGAAAATTAGAAATGTCAAAGCTCAGCTAGAATGTAATATGACAGCTGCTGTAAAAGACAACAAAAAATGCTTCTATAGATACTTCATCAACAAAAGAGGACAAAGGATAACGTCCACCTGTGCTTTACCTTTCTGGTTCTGTTCTTTCTTTACACTCATATGACAAGACCGTATTTAAGATTCTTATGATAAATCCTCAGTTTTGTTGTTATTTGCCTTCTCCTAAATTTGTGTTTCAGGTTAGCTTCCTGATTAAAATTTCATTTTATGTTATCCCTCTGATTTTGTTCTTTCTTTTTTGTTTGTTTGTTTGTTTGTTTGTTTGTGGTGGGGGGCATTTCTTTGTTTTTATTGTTTTAGGACCTGCTATTTTGACTGGTTAATGCTGTAACTGGACTGACTTTAGCCATCCTCAGTGTGTACAGCTGAGCTAGTCACCAGAGATTATTGTAATGTCAGCAGAGAGAAATAAGCATTTCCAGATTGTATTTGCTGTAGTGAGAGACTTCAGGCATGTTTTTAGGCAAGATGTGACATGTGTGCTAAATTCCATTAACTATATTGAGAAATTTGCTATCGGCTGCAAATGTAGTTTAGGGTGACTATACTCAATATAGGGGTTTACATTTGTTCTTATGATTGTTGTTCCATGACTTTTATGATTCTTTTGTGAAATGCTGTAAAAGACGTATTTCTTGAACTGTTTTGTTTTGGTATTATGAAAGATTAGGGAAATATTCACTTGTTTTCAACAAACACTTTAGCAGGATTGTCAGATATATATGTATTAATATCGTTATCTTTTAGAACACTTCACAGAAATGAACAGGTTTTAGTCTAGTTTCTCTGTATCAAGCCTTTTTTTCACATCTCATGCAGTAATATTAACATTGTGCTGTTTCTTTATGTGTCTTAGCATTAAAGCATTTTTTCAGGTGTTGTGCAGTGTTATGTTCTAGGTTGTAACAGTACTTCTGTGCGTACCTTACAAAATGTGATTGCTGCATAGTCAAAATCTTTCTTCCATACACAGACTTTTATGGTCTTTAAGACTGTTGAACACTTGCTGAGAATCCAGCTTGGTTTTCATTGCTGTGGAAAGATCAAACAAATTGGTCTGTGAAAATAATGTGTTACAGCACATTTTCTAATGCTGATTCTTGAAAGAGGGACTGGCACAGAGCAAATGTCAACCTAGATTAAAAACTTTCTTTACTGTGTTCTAAGAAAACTATGTATGTTCAGATTTTGTTTGTTTGTTTATTTGTTTTGTTTGTTTAGTTTTATTTTTTTTTTAAACAAAGTAAATATGAAGTGGATTCTCATCTGTTTATGTTGGTCATGACCAAATGTACAAAAATCTGTTTGAGCTGGTGCTACTTTCTCATCCAGACTAAAATGAGTGAAACATTCAATTTATTAATTACAAATTATAAAATTGGATCACTTCCCAATATTGTTCAGGAGGCTTATTGCAAGGCACGGTTCATAGGTGCTGAAATCCAACCCAATTGTTGCACACATTTTATTAGGCGTGCACTGTTAGTAAAAAAATTACTAGTCAAATTACTTTTCTTAGTACTAAGCATGTCTGTTTCTTTGCTACTCCATCTCATAGGAGTGATGATAAGTATGATCAGTAGCTGCATATGCCTGATACTCTTTAGCTTGGACTTTTTAGGGGAGGGAGATAAGACTTTGACACTTTATTTATAATGCTTTGAAAACACATGTGAAAGCTGCCTGGCACATGGATGCTTAAGTGCATGATTCCCTACGTAATGCATTCAGGAGTTTCCTCATAGACATGCTACAAAAGCATTACTGCTCTCTGTGGAACATCCAGCCTACTGTTTTGTTTTTGGTTGTGGTGGGGTTTTTTTGGGTTTTTTTTGTTTTGTTTTTTTAAAATTAGTTTTTCTTATTATTTTGCCAAAAGCTCATTTTGTATTTTCTTTTTGCAGTCTTGTCTGTGCTAGCATGTTTATTCTGAAATTTGCACCCAGTGTTACTGCTGGTTCAGCTTTACAACTTGCAGGAGCAATGAAGGCTGCAGCGTATGCAAGGTGCTGAAAGCTTTTGGCAGCTTTAGCTCATTGCTTTATAAATCTGCCATGGTGTCACCGTTTGACTCAGGTCCGACAACAACGCTCTCGATCCCCTCCCCCCCCC
>NW_009953725.1:849709-886735 GCF_000747805.2 Chaetura pelagica
TCGACGGTGATGGATGAACAGAGTCCTGCCCGGACGCCGGCCATGGATGGAGGAAGAGAAGGGGAGAAGAAGGAAGGAAGTTGTCTTCTGTGATCTCTGACCTTCCTTTGAGCTTACGTAGATATATGGAATGGAATATCTTTGGCCAATTTTGCTGTCCGTCTAACTCAGCCTCCTACGGGGGGGTCACAGATCTCCCCATAGTGTCTGAGCCGGCAGAGTGCAGGTGCAGCCTTGAAGCCTCAGTAGTTAGAAAAACATTCCACTGTCTTATCAGCCTAGCAGAACACACTGTTGCTAGTTACAAGAAAGCTTACTGAAGGAAAAAAAAAAAATCAGTAAAAAGAAAAATTGGCTTCATCCTGGCTCAAACCAGGACACATGGGCAAAGTTTGTACAATGGAAATTTGCCTCTGTCATTGTTTACATCACTGCATCTTTTGATGGCTGGAGTCTGGTACTAATAAGAATAGGAAAATACTTTAATGAAGTTTTAGTGTAAAAATAGCATGGGTTTTCTGCATAGCTGTTGGAGCTCAGTGGTAATCCTTCTGTGCCTTATGTCATGGTTGCCAAGCAGGATTGGATATGGCTTCCTTCATAGCTTTCAATAATGCAGTTGTCAGCAGTGCTTAATTGGATAAGGAGATTGTTGAAGAGTCAAGTGAGACAGTGCCTCTCAAAAAAAGGTGTGAGATGATTGAGTTCTCATGAACAAGTTTTCTATTATGATTAAGAAAAATAAGTAGTTTTTTTTTAAGCAATCTTTAATTTGAGAAGCTGTAAAAGCCTAGTGCTTTGCCTAGAAGAAAGACATATCTTTGGAGAGGAGAGCTTGTAGAATTATCACAAATTTAATGATCATAAGAAAACTACTGATTTTATGGAAACGAAAGGCAAACAAGCTTAGATATTGTGGCTTTTTAGGACGTGTGAATGATTGTAGTTGGAGAAAACTACAGTTGGAACCTGCTAAGATTGACTCTCGAACATAAAATAAGGCAAGTCCGTCTAAGATGCAGATATTTTACAATTTTAAAGGATAGAATCCAAGTAACCAAACAAGATGGAGCCACCATCCCTGGATGTGTCTAAAGGTCATTTGGATGTGGTGTTGGTGGACATGTTTTAAGGGGATAACGTTGTAGAGTAGGGATGACGGTTGGACTCGGTGATCTCAAGGGTCTTTTCCAAACTGAATGGTTCTATGATTCTAAAAGATAACATTAAAATAAAGGGCCAAAGCTTTTCATAATAGCAACAGTAGTAGTGTTAGTAATACAGCTAGTTCAAATGATCAGTTTTTCTAGCAGCATTAATTTGACCGTAACAGAACATTTGATTTATAGGTTAAAACTGGGATTTATTCATGGTAAATCCTTTTGTCTTGAGTCATCTATGTACGGTTTTTACTGCCGCTTTCACCAATGAAACTTAGATTTCTGCATAGCATGTTTGTCTTCATTAAGTGTAGTATCATATGTTAATACACATCACAGGAGTAATAGATCCATATATTTTTGAAAGGTTACCTAAAAAGCTGCTTCCCTATGGAGAATGAAATAGTAAACTGTCAGCTGCAATATTGGGAGGTTTTTCTAGTATCTTGGGAGTTGTAAGATTGTGCAACTTACTAAGAATTTTACCACTATGGCTGCTATACTTATAAATATTTTTTTTGCAAGTAAAATCACTTCCTTACAATATTATTTGGTGTTGGAGAGAAACAGTACAGTGCCTTTGTCATTGTATAATTAATTTCCCTCTTCCCAACCTACCCCATTGTCACGGGTTAGCCCTAGCTAAGGGACAAACATCCACCCCGCCACTCACTCCATGGAGGCCACTCCTGCAGCTTCCTCCTGCCAACACCTTGCCATGGGCACCCACTGCTGTCTTTTATACCATTTGGACAGTGTTCAGTTTTTACTTTTATTCTACTTTTAATCTTAAAATAAAGGTTAATCATCTAGGAATTGTTAAGAAATGACATTTTCATGAAGGTGATTAATTTTGTGGTCCGTATCCAATTGCTGTAGTGCTTCAAAATCCCTGCATCTGTGATTTGGTCTTATGCTGTATTATGCTGCTGCTGAGACTCAGATAAGCTTGAACCCTTGGAGAATTCACTGTTGTTTGAATTGTATTGGCTTTGCTAATCTCTCAGCTATGTTTCATTTTGGAATTTGTCTTTTTAAAAAAGTTTCAGTCACATTTACATTGAAAAATGTTGTATTACAGCTATGCTGCTTTTGGCTTTGAGTCTTACTGTACTAGGAATTCAAGATAGGTTTTTCTATCCATAGGAACAAATGAAGTATAGCCCCAATTTTGTGGATACCATAGCTGATTATTAAAGAGCAGCAGTTTATGTGGGATATACAGTGTCATTTCATGGGCTTACTTGTTCTCTAGTGAGGTTTGAGGTGTGGAGTTTATTAAATTTGACTGACATTAGCTTGTAACACATGTCAAACTGCAAAATGAAAGTTAGTCATTGCCTGTGCTAGCACATATATACTTACTTAAGTGATGTCATGTTTCAGTGATTTTAAAATGTCTAAGAAATGAGAGTGTTTGTTTTCTGGTAACTATGGGTAGATGTGCTGGATTCTAACTAGTGTTAAATCTGAAGGTATGTAATCTTTTCCTCCCCTCTTTTTTTTCATTTTAAGCTGTGTTTATGCATGAAGGCAAGTATAGATATGGTCACATAAGCTGCCGTTGTACCTTCTTTTTCTTTTTTAATCACACAAAAGCTCCTGGCTTAAGCTATTAAGCTTCATATGAAAATAAGTGTTTTGGTATTAATTGCAATCCTAGGCAGCACCTTTTGTAAGCTATTTTGAAGCTAACTGTCTTAAGATTCAGTGGTGAGGGAAAGAATAGAAATACACACACATATATGTATGTATGTTTTTTCCCCTTGAATGCTTTCTATTTATTAGTGTGTTCTTCAAGTTTGGTTAGACTTTCAAAATCACTGTGCACTGAAAAAGTGCTCTTCATAAAATTTCTATTACTGAGGTGACTGTGCCACAGGAAATATGTGAAATCTAACTTTTTGTATGTTTTGCAGCTAAACATTGTTTAAGGGAGTTTGGAATTCCATGTAAAACATCTCTGGCTCTACATAAGAGATACCCACATTCAGACCCCATGCTTTTTAGAAAGATACAGCTTTAGATGTGAGAAGTCTGGTTTATGATAGTTGTTTATTCTCCAGAAACCCATTCAACAAGCTTTGTGAAGCTGGAGCTGAAAGTTAGCGCTGTGTACAAAGATTATAATTGGAGAAAGGAGCTGCTTTTTTTTTTTTTTCCTGCTTTTTTTTTTTTTTTTCTTTCCACTCTAATATTTCCTGTCTCTTGTTCTCACTTTCACTTAAAACAAACTTCTCGTTCAGCCAGTTGCACAAATGATACTTTGGACCTTGTATCATGACTGCAGAGCTGCAGAATATATTCAAATCAACCCCAGTGCTCTCAGTGTGCATCTGTAGCCATGATAAGCATGGTACTGAATAATTTCACTAATTTTGATAGAAGTCCTATGCACAAATAAATTTACATAGGCTATTTTTGCTGTTAGAAAGGATTGTAAGGCACCTGAAGTTTGAGCAAATTCTTAATGGTAGATGGAATATCTTGGGTCATCTTTACCCCGCCATACTACGGAGAGAAATGCAGTGGTTTTGTACTGTGTCTTTTTGCTAAATTACATTGTATTACCACTGTCTTTCCTTCATCTCTTGTTGTAATCTCTTACAATTATTTCTTCCCATTTACAGGCTAGGCTGTCTGCTTAACTTCTGTCTGGACAGTGAGTGAACAAAGGGCATCTGTTGTACCGTCTCTGCCAACATGCTGCTGCCTCAGTTCTGAGGCCTCACACTAGGTCAGAAGTACAGCATGCCATATAGCCAGTCACCAGCTGCCACGATGCATTCAGATGTCTATGAAAGCAGGGATGTAAGTCTATAACATGGTGAATCACTGAATTATTCATCCCTTCATGGAATTTTGTATCTGAGTGTGGATGCATTAATGCTTTTGTCTTCAGACAGTCTGTTTTTTCTAAAAAACACTCTAGACATATGTTTTTTAGTAGCAAGGGGCTTCACTTCTGTGAATAGCCATGAAGTCTTAATGAGGAATAAGAAGGCTTAAATATATCTGGGAAAACTACTTTATCAATAGGCAGCTTGCTTATGGTGTATGACTGAAGGTTTAACTTGAATATTAAGTATGAGACTAAATAGTCATTAAAAATGTGATCGAATTAAAATTTTCCATTAGTATTACATATAAAAATTGAAGACATGAGAATAATAAGTATTCCATATAAGAGAAAAGATTAGTTTACTGTAATTTCACCCAAATGCATGCAAACCAGTGTAGTTAAGCAGTTGAAATTTCCTCAGGTTCAGCATTGTTAGGTTTTAAATTACTTCAGGAGAAATCCTCAATCCTGTTACTCAGAAGTCAAGCAAATTTTTTTAACTAGGCCTGTTGAGCTATCTTGTGTAGTGATTTAAAAAAAATATTTGATGATCTGACACTTTATTAGGATTATAGGAAAAGTATTTCCTACTTCTCCCTCCCAGAAGGATAGGCAACTCTTTATGGATTTGTTAAGCTATCATTCTTGGATTTTACCTCTGAATACAACTGATTTGCCCACCCTTGCTAACTAGTGGCATTTTTAAATGTGTATTGTAACTAAAGAGTTTCAAAATTCACCATCCATAATCACTTGTGGGGGAAATGCTCTGGCTTTTACACCATGTGGAAATCACCCTTTTCAAAGTATGTTTGCTGTCTTCAGGCACTGGTATAAGCCTGGTGTGCAAAGATCTGTAGATGGAGTTATCAACTCTTTTTTATGTTTCACAGAATAATTCAATGCCCTCACTCCATTGCCTGACTGTCCTCATGAGGAACAACATTCCCCCCCTCTTGTATTTCAGTTAATGCCCAGTGTCTCTCACCTTCCTATGATCCACCACTCTGGCTGTGTTGTCTTGGTAATCCCACAGGTACTGGTGGCCGGCTGATGATGCCCTCTGAAACCACCTTAGCCCTTCTCCAGGCTAAATAAGCTCATCTAAGCCTCCTCATACTCTTGTCCCTCAGTGCCTTGGTGGAGTTCTGTTGAACTCCTTTGTATCTACAGTTTTCAAAAGGGGTGGGAACTGAACACACTATCTGGGTGTGGTCTGGTGAGTGCGGAACAGAAAGTGATAGTCACTTCTCTTAACCTGCTGGCTACCCTACTATTTGTAGAACTATTGGAAGTCTGGATACCAAAGTTGAGGTGAATAAAATCCATTGACAACCACAAATATGATCTTTTTATCAGACCAGGCAATCAGGCTGTTTAGGCATGATTCACCCTTGGTGCCCAGAAAGGTGTTCCAAGATGACTCATTGAATGATTTTTCTCTTAAGACCTAGGAAGGCCAGCTGGTCTGCAGTTTCTAGACTACCCTTTTGACCTGCTTTTGAAGATGTGTGCAAGGTGTGCTGATGTCCAGTCACCAGATCTTTCCCCTGTCATCTCCACATTTCAAACATGACAGAAAGCAGTCTGAATATGATATTGGCCAGTAGATTGGATGCAGCCCGTCAGCTGCATGGAGTTGGGTGTGTTAAGTTTTGGCAGCAGTTAATGACTTGACTCTCATCCACTCCTGGTAGTTCTTAATCTTCTTGTGCTCTGTCACTAAACATGGAAGGGGGAGGGACCTTGTGAAAACTGGAATGAAGAAAGCATCTCATCCATGTTTGTGCCTCCTGTCACTATATCCACTTTCCATTGAGCACCATGCACGTACTTGAATTGCTTGTCTTTTTATGACTAGAAGAGATGTTGCAGCTCTTCTTGTTGCTGTTTGATATCCCTCACAAGTATCAATGCTAGATGAGCTTTAGCTCTGAATACCATCCCTACATGCCTGAGGTTTTTCTTTTGTAGACTTTCCCTGCCTCCGTCTTGCATATGCTGCCTTGCTGCATTGGAGCTTAGGCTTGCTAAGCAAGCTCCTGCTACATTTAGACATTCTGTTTTTTTCTGATTATCATGAAAAATCATCCATAGACTTAGAAAATGTTTTCCTTAAATGCATGCTAGCTTTCCTGAACTCCTTTATCCTTTGGGGCTGCCTCATTTGGCATCCCACCTACCAGTTACTTCAGTAAAGCTGAAATCTGTTCTCCTGAAATCTGGGGTCTGTGCTGTGCTGCTTTCCTTCCTCATTCATGAGGAAAGGAAGTATGGTAACAGCGCAGTTACATAAAACGTAATGTATTTCAATAAAGACTTGAAGTCCAAAGCAGAGCTAATCTCATACTCTGTAGTTGTTAGTAAAATTGCACTTACTTGGCACTACCAGGATATTTATTTGACTAATAAATTATGGCTGTAGGGCATCTATTTTGTAAGTTGTTTTCTCACATAAAATTTTTCACTGAGACATGCAGTCTGTTAATTGATACTTTTCAGTAACGACAGAGAAAGTGGCTGTTCAGTGATGGTCTTAAAGACAGCTTGATTTTGTGTATTTGAGATAGTAATGAGACCTCTGTTTTCTGTATTGTATGTATTACTTTTGTGAAGGTTCTAGTCAAAAGAATTCAGCCTTTCAAAATTATGTGAATGGTGTTTTGGGTTTTTTTTTTTTGGCAGATGGTGGTAAGTATTTTTGCTTTTGTTTTGGTTTATTTGACAGATGACTTTAACTTGAGTCAGTAAAGCATCCTAGGTACCATGTAGTATTTTCCCAGTCTGTGTGTTAACTATTGAACTATAACAATGTCTATTAAGAGTTTTGTTATTCCCCTTTGAAACTAGATGAGTAGAATGTCAGATATGCAATTTCTGGGAATTCAGACAAATGCTGTGTGTTAGTAACTCTTCCTAAATTTATTGCCAGTATTTCCTAGTGTATCTTCAACTGTGTCATTGTTGTACACTAACTGAAATTAGGAAAAATAGCATTCTTCCGTATTTGAATAGGTGATCAACTTTTATTATCTATTCAATAGTAACTCTTTATATTACCTCAATACAGTTGACAAAGTTACAAATAATTGTTAAAAATTGTTAAAAATGTTGTCTGAGCAGCACTGGCTTGGCTGAATTGAATTGGAGATGGTGGTAAGGATTTTTGCTTTTGTTTTGGTTTATTTGACAGATGACTTTAACTTGAGTCAGTAAAGCATCCTAGGTACCATGTAGTATTTTCCCAGTCTGTGTGTTAACTATTGAACTATAACAATGTCTATTAAGAGTTTTGTTATTCCCCTTTGAAACTAGATGAGTAGAATGTCAGATATGCAATTTCTGGGAATTCAGACAAATGCTGTGTGTTAGTAACTCTTCCTAAATTTATTGCCAGTATTTCCTAGTGTATCTTCAACTGTGTCATTGTTGTACACTAACTGAAATTAGGAAAAATAGCATTCTTCCGTATTTGAATAGGTGATCAACTTTTATTATCTATTCAATAGTAACTCTTTATATTACCTCAATACAGTTGACAAAGTTACAAATAATTGTTAAAAATTGTTAAAAATGTTGTCTGAGCAGCACTGGCTTGGCTGAATTGAAAGCTTTGTTTGGAACTCAGGAAAAAAAGGAGAATTAGTGGACTTCGGATGAAGGCAGGCAACTCAGGGGGCGTACAAAGATGCCATTAGATTATGCAGGGAAAAAAACAGAAAAGTCAAAGCCCAAATATGGCAGCTGCTGTAAAAGACAATAAAAAATGCTTCTATAGATACATCATCAACAAAAGAGGGCAAAGAATAACCTCCGTCTGTTATTGGATGTGATTGGAAACAGTGATAAAGGATGAGGAAGAGGCTGAGGTACACAATACCTTCTTTGCATTGATCATTAGTAGTAAGACCAGTAGTTCTTGGGGTACCCAGCTCCCTCAGCTGTAAGACAGGAATGGGGAGCAGAATGAAGCTGCCATAAAGAGCAAGTGAATACCGAGCTGCTGTGCTGCTTAGACACATGGGAGTCTAAGGGGCTAGACGGGATCCAACCAGGGATGCTGAGGAAGCTGGTAGAAGTGCTCATCAAGCCACTTTCCATCATGTACCAGCAGTCCTGGCTCATTTTGGAGGTGCCAGTTGACTGGAAATCGGCAAATGTGCTGCCCATCTACAAGAAGAGTCGGAAGGAGGATCTGGTGAACCAGGGGCCTGGCAGCCTCACCTTCATGCTGGGAAAAGTCATGGAGTGGATCATGTTGAGTGCCATCATGTGGCCCATACAGGACAACCAAGTGATCAGGACCAGCTAGCATGGGTTAATGAAGGCCAGGTCCTGCTTATCATAGAATCATAGAATCATAGGGGTTGGAAGGCACCTCAAAAGATCATCTAGTCCAACCCTCCCTGCCAGAGCAGGGTCACCTAGAGCACATCACATAGGAACGCATCCAGGTGGGTTTTGAATGTCTCCAGTGAAGGAGACTCCACAACCTCCCTGGGCAGCCTGTTCCAGTGCTCTGTCACTCTTACAGTAAAAAAATTTGCTTTACTAACTTGACTAACTCCAGCTTGGACTTCCCACCATTCACAGGCTGCTTCAGGAACAGTCTCCTTCCCTGGTACCTGGGTCTTCCACAGCTGCATAATTTGAGTCCACCAGCAGCAAATCTGAGTCCGTTGGCCACAAAATCCAAGTCCACTGGCTAAGTTCACCCCTTCTGGCACCTTCAGGGAGTGTTCCACCACTTTCCTTCATTAATGAGGAAGAGCCTGCCATCTTGCCATGGGTTGCAGGGAAACTTCTGCTTGGACATCTTCTTCCCCTTCTTTCTTGCCAGCCACTGGGATCTTCACCCCATCACTGGCTTTCACCTCTCCAGCTCAGCTCTGCTTTCAGTGCTCCCTCTGCTCAAGTGTTATCTCAGTTCTTTCATATGTTAATCGCAGAGACACATCTATTGTCCCTCTAATGGCTGCTTGGCTGGGTTTGGAGCAGGTGGAGCTTCTGAGCTTCTTAAAGGAGCCACTCCTGCAGCCCTTTCCCCACAAGAACAACAAAAAAAATCCTGCCAAACCAAACCAGCACATTTAGCCTGGAGAAAATGAAGCTGAGGGCATCCCTTACCACTTTCTCCAACTACCTGACAAGAGGTTTAGCAAGGTGGGGATTGATCTCTTCTCCCAAGTAAGAAGTGGTAGTACAAGAGGAAATGGCTGCAAATCACACCAGGGAAGGTTTAGAATTGATATGAGGAAAAGTTTTTTCACTAAAATGGTTATCAAGCAGTGAAACAGGCTGCCTAGTGTAGTGATAGAGTCATCATCCCTGGGAAGTGTTTAAAAGATGTGTAGATGTGGAGCTTAGGGACATGGTTTACTGTTGGAGTTTGCAGTGCAAGTCTAGTGGTTGGACTTAAAGGTCTTTTCCAAACTAAACGACTCTATGATTCCCTCCATAAGTAAGATGGCATGTTCTTTGTTCAAACTGAAGAGAAAACTGGTTTGTCATATGTCTATATTTAGATTCCCTCGCTTGATGGTGTGATAAGCACTAATGATTTCTTGAAATAGAAAATATTACCTGGAAACTTTTAAAGAACTTTAATAAGCCTGACTATTCAAGGCTGGAGGGAAGTGAGATGTCTTTGGTCTATGCTTTAAAATCAGTCTTCCACGTTTCTCTCTTCCCTTTTCTAAGAATGTATTATAGTTGGAGTTTAAACAAGTTCTTGGCCATACCTTCGGTCAAGCTGGGTACCTTTAGAGATGTCAGTGATTAACAGAAGGTTCGACTGCCAATTGTAACTAAGTCACAATTACATTGAACTGTTTTCTGAATCTTTGAAAAGTTGCAAAATTGGAGCATGAAAGCCAAAGAAAATAAAAATCTCTTTAATGAGAATTTGGCTGTGGAGTGGTAGGATTTTCTTTTGTGATTTTTTTCTGAGCCAAATTGAATATCACATTTAAAAATATTGAATTATAATTTCCCTTTCATGTTCTGTTCTGTTTCCGTACAAAATAAATGTCAGATTTTTCTGTGCCAGTTACTTGTCTGATTCACAGTGATGTCATTCATACCTCCTGGTGCAGGTTTCCTCTGTTTTCTCACTTTCTTCTATAAACAGGACCCTGGGCTAAAGTAAAGAGATATTGTAGGTGAGTTTTTAAGAAAGTATATTGGTTCTAGTATTTTAGAGTGCATTTTTATTTTTTAAAATCAATGAACAGTTAGTTACTATAATTAAAAAAGACCTGTCTTGACAGACAGAAAGTATTCTTGATATTATTGAGAATGTATTGTATTTAAATGCACATCTCCTTTACTTCCTGTGTTGTGTTTTTTTTTTTTTTTCTAAATCTGGATTTTATTTCAAAATTGCCATCAAAGTTACGTGGAGCCAATTAATTGATCTGTGTAGGCGCTACTATTTTATATTGAAATTACAGAAACTAACTGGTGTTTTTGAAGAGCAGGTTGCAAAACATAACTTCTACATCTGAAAAAAGTAAACTTGGAAGTCTTCCCATCACCTGTAACTGTAGTGCTGTGTATGTTGTGCACTTGCATCCTGTGCTTTTTACGTGAGGAGGTAAGAAAGCGTTTAGCATTATAGTGTATGGTTTGGGAGCAGAAATGGCTTTACTTCGTGTTTGAACTGAGGCCTGTAAAGCATGCAGAGCAGCTCAGTACTGGGGTATGAGACCTGGTTTTGAAGCAAGGAAAAGATTGCCCCATGACTGTGTTGGAGATGTGCTGCATACACAGTATTGTAATTCAGTTGCATGTCTGTTAAAGAAGTTACCATGAGGCTATTTTGATGATTAAGTAACTAAATCTCCTAGTTGTCAGGCTAAGAAACAATGCACACATTTTTAATTGAAAAAGCATTTCTTCCAAGTCTAGCTCATAATGATGTATTTGCTTGCAGTGGTTTAGAAAGGTTAATTCAGACAACTGAAATATTTAAAAAAGTATTGGTGTCTGGAAAAGGTTTGAGATTTATTTGCAGAAAAACAGACAGTTGTAGAGATTGAGACTGTGCACTTGATGTGAAGCAATTGGGCTAAGCTTGCGGAAAACAAACATCCATGGACAATGTTTCATTGTTTAAACATTGTATTTCATTCAGAGTTACTGGTTCCTTCAAGACTAAAGCCTTCTTTGGTTTAAAAGAGCTGTGAAAGGCTTTTTGAATTACTAATCATAGATTGGAGACAGCCCAACATAGTTTTGAGCCCAGTTACAGATTTAAGCAACCTCTCCTCTGTTGGCTAGCAGGCTGTGAGAATCACGAACTTTCAGGATGCATCAGAGAAAGAGTTGTGTTAGATGAAAGTGAAAAATCTGAGACAGATTCTTTTGCCCATTATTCTACTCTCATTGTATTAAAATGTAAAATAGTTGCTACTTTTCCAAGTAGCAAATTCTGTTTCCCAGATACCTAGAAATGCAAGTTGAGCAAATTAGATTTTTTGAGTAACAGGGTTGCAAACAAAGTCAGCTGGAAGGGTAAGAAACCTTGAGCACAAATGATTAAGTCATTAATAAAATCTGCGCTTAAGAAGGTGTGGAGTGGTGGGACTGCCTCATTGGTATTTTTTTTTCATTTTTCATGGATATTTTGAGATGATTATTATAGTCTGTTTGATGAAAAAATTGGTCAGTACTGTTTTAAAATCCTAGAACCATCGCTTTTTACTTGAGGGGAGGCTTTTCACTAAGTTGTTGTCTTGCAATTGTGTAATCAAGTCACAACCCTAGTATGTTTATCTTCTCCAGTGTGGAGAAAAATGTCTCTTAGTCCTAAGTGATATTGTTGCAGAATTAAGAGAGGATTCTCATATGAAAGCAAATTAAGAGAACTTGATTTATTGACAAGAGCAGAGTTGGACAGATAGCACGGGCACTAAAGTGGTATTGAGAAGCAAGTTACAATTTTATGTATAACTGCATTTTAGCTTTCAGGTTTTGTCCCTATAGGCATAGCCCCAAGCAGGCACATGCTAGCCACCACAGTGTCAAACACTGCAATTTCATTTGCTTGTTTAGTGGTTTAAAAATATGGTTCCGTTCAGTGTAAGTAAGAGGAATGGGGGCTGGCAGCTAGGACCTGGTCAATGATTAAGTACCACCAAAACCTTATGTCTGCTTAGCTGAAAACTTTGAGAACCCTACAGGATGCTATTGGATAAAATAAATGCAATTGTAGATAGTATCAGCAACCGCAACAGGTTTGTTTCTGTTGTTGTTTATTTGTTTTTGTTTTTGTTTTGGTTTGGTTTTTTTCTACTAGTGGTATGAAAGTATTACTGCGATTGTAGAAGACCATAGTAGAAGTAAGCTTAAAGATTATGCAGTTCTGATCACTTATGTTCATGGAAAGTTAATTCACAAAGTTAGTGAAAAGAGAGGATTCTTATGTGAAAGCAAATTAAGAAAACTCGGTTTATTGACTGGAGCAGAGTTGAACAGGTAGCACAGGCACTAACATGGTATTGAGAAGCAAGTTACAGTTTTATCTATAACTGTATTTTACCTTTCAGGTTTTCTCCCTATAGGCATGATTTTTATGTCTGTTGGATGGATTCAGGACAGCCATTGAGTTATGGGTAACCAAATACTCTGGTTCTTTAACAGATTTGCTGGGTTTAGAAACATTGTCCTTGCAAATATGAAAATGTTCACTCCAGTACAAATATGAACAAATCACAATGAAATTTTTATGCCTGGTGGCATATTGTTATTTTTTTCTAGAGATAAATGCTGGGCTCCATAGGAGGAAAACAAGAAAGCACAAAAAAAATGTTACCTTTTTTTTCTTGTGCAATAGAAATAGCCATCTTGATTCATTTTGTCATTAGAACCACTTGGTCTTACTTCTTTTAAACTGCAGAATTGCTTGTTACGATCCTCAGAAATGAAGCAGTAGTAAAATCCCAACCTCCCCAAAAGCTGTTCTTAAAAAATAGCAAAAGAAGCTAGTATGTTTTTAAATAGATGGCTTTTAGTACTTACAGTGTACTGCTTGGTATATTTTTTTTTTTTTTTTTTTTTTTTTAAATCCAATTTCCCCTATCATCAGCCTGAAAGACATAACATTAGAAGAAAATAATCCTCATGATCCAGACCTCATTTGGTAGGTACCTAGTAAAATAGGTTAGTTGTGGAAATTTCTGTGGTAATCACACTTTTGTTAGGTGATTTGTTTCATTGTGCTTGTTACTATAAGAAGAATGTGAACTTTGGTAGAGCTTTTTAGCAGTTCTCTGTACTGCAACTGACATCTTCTTCAGAATGTTATAGTTGAAAAAGAAGACATAGCATACAATGAATCAGTCTCAGTTCTTTCGGTATGTTTGTATGCAATACAGAAGAAGTAGGAAGTGGTCATTTTGCCTTTTTAAGAGTGTACAGGGTAGAAGATGCGGTGTTTGGTAAGTAAATGTTATGCAGAAAAAAGATTTTAAGATGTGCATCTTGCTACTCTTTTTTCCTGTAGCAAACATTTAATACATGCTTGTGATAAATTTTGATAAAAACACCAGTGTTTCTGACCCTGGTTGCAATCTTTATTTATAATAGCTTTTAACGATATTTTTCTTCTGTTTGTGTCTCTCTGTAGGCCAGTTTTACTTGCCTCTTATCCACCTATAGTCACAAAGCTTTTGACTCTGCAAGGCCTGGTGCATCCTCAGCTTCCAGTGAAGTCAACAGAAGCTGAAGAAACTTTGCATTTTCCCAAAAGATAGATAAGCTTAGAGGCAACTTATCAAAGAATATAATTTGCCCCCCTTTATCTGCCCTGTTTGACTTCCTGATTGTACAGGTCTTGAATTTAAATTACTACTTCTTTTCCAATAGGGTTGGTTACAGTTGAAGAGAACATCAAGTAGTGTTCCCTTTTTGTGTCACGTCCTTCACAGTGGCAAGTTTAGCGTGCACTGCATGTGTCTATGAAGAATTAATTCTTTAACTGTATTTTAGTGAGAGAGCACAATATGGTATGTTCCAGTGCAAGAACCTTAATTCCTTACGCAGACATATGGAACAGAATTATCTACTTAAAGATGGAACAATCTGATAATAATTTGGTAGAGTGACATCTGCACAATAAAATAAGATGCTGATCACACTGGAAAAGTAAACACAAAAGTTCTATTCTAACTATTCTGACATCATCAGAAAGCCATTATCATTCCTCCATGGAATGTTAAAATTTAATGAACTAATTTGGTCTTATCACATGCAATATAAATAAAAAATAACCCTATTAAGTATTCAGAGACCCATGCTGAAGAAAAAACTTTTAAGTACTATTTTCTAGAATTTGGACTTAAAGCACTTACAGATGTTTAACAGGGAATAAGGAGAAAGTATTAGGAGAAAAATAAAAATTCTGTCGTCATTTGCATCCTGTACTGAAGATGTTTACATATTCTGTTCTATTCTCCATAGTTTAATTTAATCTCCTGTTGTTCCTGCCATCAAGATATGTAATTTACCATCAGTCTTTGCTTTTGGGAGAAACTAAGTTAACACAAGGGCAAAATTACAGCTTTTGCCTGGTTAAAATGGGGATGATTTTTAAATTCACATGACTAAACATCAAGATGGTAGGTCTTCTATCTTAAGCTTCACTATGAATTTCACCTCCATCATAAATTCTTCAAAATGTAATGGAAATACCCAGAAATTTGTGTTCTGCATTGAAATTGAACTAATTTTTATTTGTGGAGTCGGAATTCTTAATTAGCATTATTATAGAATGTAAACTATTATTTTCTTTGATTAAAATATCAGTAGTTTTTCACATATGCACCAAGCAAGGAAAATTTATATGAAAAATTACGGACATTGGTAATGAATTCTCATTCTTCTGCTTTAAGTTAGGTACTACATTAAGGTAGTTCTCTTTGATAGGAATGATTTAACTGATGTCACAGAGAGAACTTTTTTAGTGCAAGTGTTTGAGGGCAGAGTAGGGTTTAAGTTGGTCTCCTTATTTCAGTTTTGCAATACTAAATCTATATAAAATGTATTTAATGTAGAATTACAATAGTCCATACTACTTCATATTGATTTTTTTTTTCTCTTCTTTTAAACTAGTTTTCCCATTGTGTCAAACAGCCAGGAAAAATGGCTTTTGCATTTCTTACTGGAAAGCTATTGCTGTTCACGTTTTTTTCCTCCTTCTTTTTTCCTTCTTCTTTTTTCCTCCTGATTTTTCTTCTTTTTCCCTGAAGAACATATTTCCCTGAAGAAAGTAGAACATATTAATGTAGGTTTTCTTCTTTACAATAGTAGATCACAATGGTAAAGCTTTCTTTGGGCACATAAATAAAATAACTACATATAGTGTGTTTTTTTTTAACACATCTATAATTACAGTCTTTTTTTTCTGGTGTCACTGTATAGAACATACAGATGTGGGTTTTTTTGACATCAGAAATACAGTTGGCTGGAATGAATTTGAATTATCTTAGGCTGGTGTTTACTGCATGCCAGCATATGGAACTGATACCAGTTTTTTAATGATAAATTTCAAGCTAGCTGCATGTGAGCATAGAACATCTCATAGAAATGTATGGGACTGTTGGAAGTTAATACAGACTTGATGCAGAAATTTCTTTCGCTCTTCTGATGTGTTCTGTCTGACTAATAGACTTTTCACAGATTAAAAAGCAACTGGGATATCATACAGGACCATTCGTTCAGCCTTATCATTTCTCTCTCTGCCAAATACAAACCTCCTGTAATGCTTCTCAGAGGAAAAAGGCATGTAGCACAATATTCTTTTGCATGAAATGCAAACTAGATATTTTTATTAAGGTAAATTAAATTCCAATAGCAGTTTTATTTATTTCAGGTGGAATGAAAATCTTTTATATGGACTGAAAATCAGAAAAATAATATATTTTAATGTTTTTTAGATAATATTAGTAATGTGAACTCTGCATAGTCTTGTGTCTACCTTATTAAACCAAATATTCTTAAGGATATGACAGCATGAGAAATGCAGTATTTAGGTTTTTATGCTCACCCAAAGTACTTAGTTAAAAATATTCCTATTTAACATCCTAGATGAACTGATTGTGAGGAGGCAAAGCTGACTTCTCAATTATCTTTAAAATGCAAACACCTGCTCTTAATGAACTGTTTATTCTAAATTTTGGGTCCAATCTGTAGGAAGGTAACCATGTTTTTGTTTTGCTTATAGAAGCTTAATTAGTTTTATATTAGACTTCATGACTGCAGAAATTCTTTATCTCCCTGCAGTTTTGTAGGAAAATACCTCCTATTCATTTAGTACAAAAGTTCAATAAGCAACACATCACAGTGGCACTCTCTCACAGGCAGAATCCTGATCTATTGTCAAAACATAAGCAGCAATTGGCTGATGGCAGTGGTGATTAATTTAGATGGTAGTTACTGAAAGAAGGCATAGAGATCTTAAATGATCCTCTTTTTCTTCTACAGCTACAAAAAAAAAAATCATGACAAAATGGCACGTTCTGTATTGCATTCTCTTTAATGGAAAAAGGAAAAGGAAACAACTAAAGTAAGCATACTTTTTCGTAAGAGCAAAGTTGTCATGACGGTGCGCTGCCTCTTGAATCTACTTGCTACAAATGATCGGCATTTGGTAGCATTTTTGGCAAGTTCCTCTTACTTTCATCATAGCCCTCACTAAAGAAGTTTCTGAATCTTCTGTCTTCACTTACACAGCCCTTTGCCTTACTCACAAGAAGGATGTGTGCTTGTTGGAGTGTGTCCAGAGGAGGGCAGCAAAAATGATCAGAGTGCTAGAGACCCTCTCTTATGAAGACAGGCTGAGGGAATTAGGATTGTTCAGCCTGAAGAAGAGAAGGAGGACCTTAGAGCAACCTTCCAATAGCTGAAAGGGGCCTATAAGAAGGCTGGGGAAGACCTTTTCACTAGGCATAAAAGAATAGGACAAAGGGTAATGGTTTTAAGCTAGAAAAGGGTAGATTTAAGTTGGACATTAGGAAAAAGTTCTTTACTATGAGGGAGGTGGATCACTGGAACAGGTTGCCTAGAGAGGTGGTGGAGGCTGCATCCCTGGAGACATTCAAGGTCAGGCTTGATATGGCTCTGGTCAATCTGTTCTAGTGTGAAATGTCCTGCTTATTGTAGAGGGGGTTAGACTTAGATGTCCTTTAGAGATCACTTCCAACCCAATACATTCTATGATTCTATATTAGAAGTGTTTTTAAGTTTTCCAGGGAGCATGTGTGTATAATTGTATGCAGATTTAAAAATATTAAAGTACAGTAAAGAGGCACACTTGTCATGCCAAGAATCATCTATGACTACTTATTGATGAAGGCAAAAGTGTTTTGAACATGTTCTTTACAATCTCCTAATACCCAGGAGTTGTGGTGGTGTACAGTGTAAGTTGGTATAAACAGGTTAATACTGCAGTCACCTACCTGGAGAGTAATGATGCTTTCATGCTTTGCAACCACACAGATCTCAGGTCATACTACCTTCACAGCTTCAGAGGATGGCTTGAGGGTCTTGTATTGATGTATGAGTGTGTGAGACCATGGATGTATGTGACTATCTGTTCTTTTACACAGATGAACAGGTTTGGGTTCTGAAGTTCTTTTAGTGTCCAGTCCTATATGGTAATGATGTTCTGCAATACCAAACTTTTTTCATTCTCTATTTCCTGTGCAGGAGAATGCAGTCCTACTTAATACATCACAAAGTGAATCTCAGAATAAAATGAGAAAAAATGGTTTTGCAAATGTGTGCATTTTTTATTGTCTGGACAGTCAGGTACTGACTAGCAGGTATTTCTTGAATCAACTTGACCATCTAGCCTAATTCTCGATTGGCTAATGACAAGTCAGTGTTTTTATTCTAAGTAATACTAATACTTGCAGATATTAACTACACTATGTTTTTGTAAGACAAAGAGCTAATTAATTGAGAGCAGTCCTGTCATAGACAGCTTTAATAAAATGTGTTGAACTAAAGATATGGCAAGTAATTCTAATACCTTACTAAATTATTTTAAATTTCTTATCTAATAATGAACATGCATATTCCATGCTGACCTCCATATACCAGCTTCATATTATTATCTATTACAGAACTTGATGATACTTAGTTTGCTTGAACTTTCATTCTCTTTTATGGGCTCATGAACATATGAACAAATTGTATCTGATATAGCTGCAGTGTTAGAGTGTTTTGTTTTTCATGTTTTCTAAAATGCTTGACCACCACTAGATCGAAATTATTAGTCCTTTTTCAGGCAAGTTCCTGCCTTATATCCCTAGTTGTCAAAATAGGAACCATGATAACTGCAGCAATATAACTTCTTCAGTGAATAGTGAAGTAATGTTTATTTTCCCAACTCTAGGGCAAGCTAAATTATCTGAGGCAAGAGGAATGTTGATCATCAATGTTGATCATCATCTTCTGTCAAGTCCTTCATTTGATTATCATTCTTTTAGAAACTATAAGCCAGAAAGGCTTATTGTCATTATGATTGTTCCTTCTTTTTTTTTTTTTTCCTTCCCTTGAGTGGAAGGAAATTCCATTGCTTTGAAAGGTCTGTAATTTTTTTTAATTAAGTATTTAAATTTAATGCAATCTCTGTTTACACTGAGCTTTTCTGTTTGTCTGTCATAATTGTTAGCTGGAAACTCATATTTTCTAGGAACCGGTTCTATTTTCCATAACTATTGGCAGATGTTTCTGTAGGATCTTCAGTGACAATGATGTATTTGTTGATAACCCAGTGCTTGCTAGAAGGGCTTTGCTTCGCTTCAGTGAATCTATTCTATGGTGTAAGAGCTTTAGTCAACAGAAACATTCTATTTCTTCAAAAAATGTCTTGGGGTAGTTTTGCTCTATTCTGAATGCATACTTCATGCAATGGATTTTCTTTTGGTTCAGCTACTCTTTCCTGTTTGCAGCAGGTGAAATACATAGTGCTCTTGTTCCACTCTCTTGATTCACATTTTTGCAAGTTATGTATTTGAGTCATTTTAATAGTTGAGCCCAGTGTTCCGAGATACTAACTGTATGAGTTGGGTTCTGAGTGGATTTAATTCTTTTAGTGTTCTACTGTTTTTTGTACTTGTCTTGCCACTTCAATCCCCTGCTGGGAACATTTGAAGGGTTTGGTTCAAAGGCCTATAAGATGGCTTAAAGTCTGAGTTTGTCAGTATCTGAAAGGAAAACTTTTGATGGGTTTTCCATACACATTTTATGTATTAGAGAAAAACTCCTAGAGAATTCTCCTGTTTCTGTCTTAACAGGCAATTTCTCTTACTTTCTTATCCTCTTTTATTCTCCCAAACCGTGACAACTTGCGTCACAAAGCCTGTTCGTAAGGTATCAGCACAGAATTGTTCTCAGTTCTACTTAACAATGAGAAAAAAAATCTTCCTTTTGAAGTTCAGATTTTGCTTTTTGTTTTTGCTTTTGTATGTGTATGTTTTGTTGTGTTTTGTTTGGGTTTTTTTTAATATCACAATGCCTCATTCCTTGCTTAGTTTGAATTTAAGTAGTGGTACAACACTGTATAGCTACAGCTTCTTTTTATCTTTTCTTGAAGACTAAGCTAGATTATTACATAGCTGCAGAATATTTTAAATTTCTGGGGTTTTTCCTTTTAAAATATATTGTAAAACCGTATAATTATTTCACTAATATTTTTCTGCCCTTTCTTTTTTCTCTCTGTAATAGAATTGGAATAGTAGGAGAGCTTTGAAAAAAAAAGTTATTTTAAGAACTGAGAAAATAATTATCTTTTCCTCTGTTCATTTAAAAAAAAAAGATCTAATATCTGGAGCAAGGAACTGAAAATCAAATATATTTTAGTCTCAGTTCTGGCTGTGACTTGCCTTGTGACCTTGACAAACAAGCCTTCCTGTGACCTGGTTTCTTCTTCTGTTATCAGAAGAAACACTAATATTTGCAGCATGTTCTCAGATTCCTAAAGTGAAGGCATATAGAACTTTAGGTTTTTTCATCATGTATTGGAAGGTATAGAGGTTTTAAAAATATTTTCTTCTTTACTAAGCAACAGTACAAATAGTAAGTGTCTTTGGGAGACATAAACTCAATTTATGAGTCATATCAGCCAATAAATGATTCAATAGACTGACAATCTCAAATAAATCTGTTAGGTGTTAGCTTTTGTAGTTCTTATCCTCTGTGAATTTTCAGTTTAGAATAACACTTTACAATTGGAACAGTGAAGTTATTGATACATAATAAAACAGTGGTTGACTCAGCCTGCTGTTTGAATCAGTATTTACAGAAGCTACAAGATGCATGTGAGTGATGAATTTTGGGCATCTAAGTCTTGAAAAACTGAGCCAAGCTTTAGCAAGAATTTATCATGCCTTAGAGAAAGAATGCATATGATAGTTTTTTACATTTTTCATGTGAGATTTGGCCGCAGCTTTCCCCTGTGATTAGAATTTGATTGTTGCCCTCTCCCTCCCCGAGAAAGAAGTCTTTATATACTGTTGTTCACCATTGAAGACATTAATTTGGCTGGATTTAACATCCCTTAATATAATGTGCTAGATGCTAAAAGGTGAAACCTGAGAAAAATGTACTATGGAAATTTAGAACATCTTCAAAATGTTTAAAAAAAAGTATTTCTGAACTTAAAAAAAGTAATTTATAATTTTATTAATATAAGGGCAAGTAGCTACTCCACTTGCAGTGGTGTGCTTCAGAAGCAACACTGAGGAATGATCAACAGTTTTAAGACTTTAGATGAGTTTTAACAGTATTTATTTTTCAACCTGATCTGTCTGTGAGCATTATCAAGTGTAAACGCAGCCATAATTGTTCATAGTGGCAGCAAAGTTTGCGTCTCTGTAAAACTCAAGTTGTTTTGGAAAAAAAATGTCTATACTAATTTGGTTTTATTACTGGGAATCTTCTATAATTGTTGAATCTGAACCTGAATTTTAAAGACTTCTGAAAGTCCTGACAATAATTTGTCTTGCTTGACTAACTAGCAGTAGTATTAGTGATACACAGATATATTAATTGTTCCAGAAAATGATCTTAAATATTCCAATTGAGGTAAGAGTTTATTTTAGCTATTAAACAATGCTCCAAAACAACAGAAAGAGTTCTTATTCCTCAGCTCATTTACTTATACCACGTGTGTATCTCTGTCTTCTCAGAGACACCTTTAATCTGCAATATGTGGCATTCTAATTTGAGGTTTTTCCAAGCTGGCATGTTGGAATACAACTTTCCATTTAACAACCTATCAGTTTATCAGTTTTTATTTGAATTTAGTAGGAATAGGGAAGGAAAATTTCCTCATTAGGTTTCCTGTTATATAGACTTCTTATCTGCAATATATTAAAACTGTCCCTTTGCTGTAATTCATGAACTAAGGATATATGCAATTGTTTGGAATTGCCATACTTGGGTAGTTTGTGAATTACTTTTTTGTGCTTGGTGGCAGTAAACTTTCTGTAAGTTAATACATGATAATGACTGTGGCATTTGTATAATCTAGATGAGGAATGATATGGTAATGGGACTACGTTAAGTACTGCACAAAAACAAGTTATTCTTCATAGTTATATATATATATGTATTATTGCACAGAGAGTTTCCTTACTTCAGGAGGTACTTTGGAATTGGTTGATTCTGATCTGCTGCAGGTGTAGATTAATTTCTTTACAAAAAATGATACCTTTGTATGTTCAGAATCCTTCCATTTTAAAATACAGGAATTTAACAGTTTAAGACAGTTTAAGTTAAAGGACAGAAGCCTTACTTTTCTAGGTCTGATGAAATGCTGTCCAAAGGTACTAAGAAAGGAAACAATGCAGAGCCAAGAGGAGGATGGAGCAAGGGTAGCTGTCACACAGTGGAGAGATAAAGACTCTAGGCAAAAGGTTTCCGTGTAGGTATCATGGATGGGTGGAGAAATGAATGTGAGTGAAGGAGGAGAAGAATTTGGGCTGGAAATATGGAATAAAGTAAGAATGAAGAGAAAAAAGTTCAAACCTAATGATTAAATCTTCCAAGAGGTAAGAGTAGTGCTAGGAAAGATACCAGTAAAGGATTTGCGGTAATAGGACACACAAGAGTAGTTTAGTTCTGAAAACTCAAGGAATTATTTTCAAGATACACAAAAAAGACCCACCCAGATAACCCCTAAACCAGAAGTAAACATTAAATGTTTGCCTCACAGAAGTAACGATTTAGTGTTTTCAGCTGTTTTACTTGCACTCAAAAGGGTTGAACATTGTTGGAAATGACAGTTTGCACTGCATCAAACATGGCAGCATATATTGCAATGATCTTGCTCTCCCCCCACCCTTAAAATTATTTCTCTCTTCTTGCTCTGCATAGAAATTTCCTTCTGTCCTCATCTATACTTGTCTCCAGCAAGTTCCTCGGATTATAGACTGATGTCTAGTTTCCATTTCGAATTTTGTCAGTTGTCTTGTCTGCAGGCCTAACTTGTGATTATTTCTAGGTCACATGAGTGAAGAAAGAGTATAATCAAAAAGACATAAGAGACAGGAAAATAAAGATAAAGAAGGGCTGAGAGGTAGAACATTCCAGAAAAGACGGGCTTTTTTTCAGCTCTGCGCTGTCACACAGCTTCTATTGGCCAAGTTTCAAAGTAATTGGAGAAAACAGCCACCTTTTTGCAACGGCATGTGGTGCTAATGGAATAATTCTACATAGTATGAATTAATTTTATTTTTTTTTTCTGTGGG
The DNA here is from genome assembly GCF_000747805.2 of Chaetura pelagica. Taxonomy (NCBI): domain Eukaryota; kingdom Metazoa; phylum Chordata; class Aves; order Apodiformes; family Apodidae; genus Chaetura; species Chaetura pelagica. The sequence continues at coordinate 872,470 of NW_009953725.1, forward strand.
GATGTGTAGGTGGCATGATGTGTAAGAGTAAAATAAAGTGGAAATAGGATTGAAGAAAAACACCACATATTTTGTACTGTACTATTTAAATATTGAATTATATTTAAAATATTGCAGACTGTTTATGCATATATGAATACAAATAATGAATATATTAGAAATATTTTTCTATTACTTAGCCAGAACATCATGGAATGTGTATAAACATAACCTTAAAAAAGAATGGTGTTTTAAATTTGTATTTTTGTTGTTTGTGACTGGTAGAGTCAGGGGAAAGTGAAAGTACTCTCTGTGACTTACTAGAGGAAAGCTTGCTTTATTGAAGCTTGAAGAGGTAGCTAACTGATACCAAAGTTTTCTTGCAACACTGCCTACAAGTTGCCAGAAGGTCACTGCGAAAATGTATCACTGCCCGATTTGATAGCAAAGAATAGTTATTATTAGCAGGACTTACCAAATCCTGTCCTCCTGACAAACAGTACCTATGAAGCACTTCTACAGGTAGTCCACAAGAAGCAGTTCCAGTTGCAGCTATTTCAAAGTGTTGTTTATCAAAACACATTTTTTGCATTGTTTGAACATGATTAATTTACAGTATTGCAAGAAGAGTGGAATACAGCAGGTGAAATAGTCTGTTAAATGCAGTTGAAGTTGGTAAGAAGAATCTAAGTTATTTAAATATCTCTCCAATAAATGTATCATTGCCACTGTACCACGAAGAAAGCTTTAATAATTTTAAGTAGTTAGGAAGGTGTACTAGGAAGGATTAGATAATTTTAAAAGTATGCTTTGAGAATTGAGACTTACATAGTATATAAAGAAGCTTAGCAGCCTATTACTTGCCTCACTCTAATTTGTTGTTTTGTTGTATGTTTTGTAAAAATCCATTCTTGCTTTACAAAGAAGAGAACTTTTCATAGTTTTCCTTGGCTGTTATTCTCACACGTGCTATTCCACACTGAAATGATTATGCAAAGTTAAAACAAAAATTTAGCCTAGTGAAGTAGTAGGCTAAGTTCTTGTTCTTAAAATTATTACTTTGGAAGAATTTTAACTGAAATAGATTTCACATATAGTGAAAATCAAATTTTAATTAATAAAATCCAGTACTGACTACAAAATGACTAGAATCCTCTATTTGAAGCTTAATGTGTTAAATATTGTAACTCTGTAGTATAGTAACTGATGTTTAGATTGAGAATATATTTTTTTGTTCATAAAGACGTAATTCCACATCTTAGAAGGTACATAATCAGATACACTAGACATTGAACTAAAAGAGAAATATGCAAATCACAAAGACTTGACCCTGGATAAATATTTCTGTGCTTAGAACTGTGGTACTATGAAGTATTCCTCCCCTTCTAACAGTCAAATAATAAGATAAACTGCCTACTTACTTTTTGTTGCAGCAAAATATGTATTTCTCTAGAGTGAATATTTTTGTTTTAATTTTAAAAATTGAGTGATTCTGCTTGATGAAATAATTTACTATTAATGATGGAGTATTAGAAACACCCTTAAGACATGTACTTGATTCTTAATGATATAAAATCTTTTTCAGCAGCTGTTCCTAGGTACTAGCATAGATGTTAGTTGGTCAATATTCTGCTGATCAAAGCAAGGATTCTGCAAGGACCTCAGTGAGAGCAATTCGTAGAAAAATGCCCCTACTTTAAAATTTTATTCACTCTCATATGCCTAAGTCTAGAAGCTTGTTGTATTCCTTTTCATTAGTTGGAGTGCAAAATGAGAAGAATTTTTTTGTTAGTGTAAAATGTTTACTCTTTTTTCCATTCACAAATAGCAAGTATTTGAAAATAATCTTTTGCCTCAGTGTGTCTCTCCTAGCCAATGTTATCAGATTACAAATATATCTCACATTTAGGTAAAGTTGCTGAAACATTCTTCTTCCAATTCATTGCTATGAAGATCTGCAGCTACTAGTAAATGGGTTTTTTAATTGCTTACCTCCAAGCTGTATCTTTATGGTATGATAAATAGTAATAGTAAAGGTGATGTTGGTTCTGTTAATAGTAATATGAAATAATTGTAGATAGTTGTGTTCCCTTAAGGATTCTGATCATCATACTAATCTTTGATTGAAGAATATGTATCAGACTAATTCTACTGCATATAGAAAATAATTATTTCCAGTGCAAAGGTTGCAGGGTTTATCTGTGGCAACATCACCGGTATTTAATGTGTTGATCCAACAACTAGACTTTGCATTTACTTATAAAATATTAAAAGATGCTTAAAAATTATTATGATCCATTAAAGTATCACTATAAGAATTTTAGCAGACAGTGGCATGTCTCTTTTTTGTCTGTCCCTAGAGGCTTCTTCAACAGGATGACATTTAGTTTTGCTTTAGAGAGAATCTTTCAGTCGCTTTTTCGTCTTGGGAGCAGGAAGCCATATAACTGTCAGCTACAAGTCAGTCAAATGGGAAATGAAGAAAAAATATTAAAAAAGATCCCAGCCATCACCAAGAACAAAAATTCTTCCAGATTAGTTACCGAAACAACAGATTTTTTTTTTTTCTTGGCTTATTTTAGGGAATATGAGTAGACATGGTTTTTCGAACATACCTGCTGTCATTGTCTGATACGATACTTAGCAAAATTTCCACACCTCAGTGCATAGAAGCTTGTCTTCTGTTTTTTTCAGGCAAACAGTGATACTGTTGGGCATGATGTTTCTCCGTTATTTTTTTTTTTCTCAGAAGTATGTGTTTTTAAAACTTTTTAAATGTCTGAAGAGTGCTATGATATTTCTAATACCTTCCTGAATTTTTTGCAGTGGTGCTATTAAAATGTTGTAGAAACTGATCAAAGATTGCTAAAAGAAAGACATTCTGTGCCTCACTTAGACATAATTTGAGTCTTATCATTTGTTACTACAATTTCATGATAGAATCAATTATATTTCTTGATGTATTTTCGTCTTCGATACTTCAATGCTGACTTCAATGCTGTGAGAGCTTTCAACCCTTCCCCTTCCAAGGAGGGTGAATGAGAGTTTGTGGGCACCTGGCAGCCAGCCAAGGTTAACCTATCCACAATAGTCTGTGCTGCAGGCATATTGATTTACTTATTGTAGTCTCCTAATATTTACTAAGAGTTTTAGAGCATTACGTATAGCAACTTTAGCCTGAAAATTGTCTCAGCATCTACAGTATTCCAGGTGAAGACTTCTCTGCATTTTCATGATCATCACTAAGGATTTATTAAAATAAATCAGATATTCTGCTCATACACATGATTTCTGAAGAAAAACAATGCAGAATTTTTTAGGAGACTAAAATAAGGGATTAGAGCAAAGCTGATGAGCAAAGTATTGCATGAGATTTTAGGGTTTGCATTGCACAGAAGGTAAGATTGCCTGTTAGTAATGCACTCTTCTAGACCTGAAACGTAGTATTCGCCTCTCTTGCTTGTTTCTTCCTCTGTGTAGAAAAACCTGGGCAAAATTGTAACTTTGTAAGGTAATTCTATGCTTTTGTAGAGTTAACAGCTATGACTGTATATGCCTGTGCAGACTTTTGGCTCTGTTGGAGGTCCAGATTATTTTTTAAAAAGAAAATATGTATTCTATGAATTCAACATAGTATTATGCTTAAAGCTTATGAAGAGAGCTAATAGATCAAAAAGAAATGCTATAGTTTCTTTTTGGTCTTAACCTGTAGGAGTTAATAGAAAAATTATGTGTCTGTTAAGTACCTTTGTGGAATACTAGTGTGTTACATTTCTTCAGATAGAATCTTCTTTTGAAACATCCTTACCCTCCAAAGAAGTAAGGAAGAGGCAAAAAAGGAAAATTCTGGTTAGAATTGGGTTTCACATGTGGGACTTGTATTTTGGACTCTCTTTGCTGCAAACCTGTAGTATATTCCATTACCTGTCACTTGTAAATTCTTGTCTTTTCTTGCAGTGTACCTGTAGGAGAGACATGGTGACAATATCAATGGACATCTTTGTGAGGAAGTTTCAACCAGACAGATACCAGCTGTGGAAACAAGGCAAGGATATATACACCATTGATCATACAAAACCGACTCCGGAATCGACACCTGAAGTAAAGACCTGGCTACAGAGAAGAAAGAAAATAAAGCACTTTCCCAAATGGTATTTATGTTTCTTTATTCCCCATTTAATTGTCTTCAATATGATGTCAGTTTCCTTTTTTTTTTTTTTTTTTCACTTTCTCTGATGTTTTATTGCAACTCGTTTACTTTAGACAAAGCTTTCTGCTTTCTGTATTAAAATCAATATGGGGACACACAAATCTTTTCTTCAGAGTGACTGTGAAAAATTAATTCAATTTACAGGTTTTGTCTATAGCTGAAGTTAATTATTATGGAAAACATCAATATGCGTTCCAGTGTAGTATTTAGACTCTTTTCCTTAGTAGTCAGTATTGCATTAAAATTTCCAAGGAATGGATTGTCCTTGTTTCTAGTGACATCTGCAAAGAAAATACAACTCGCCTAAGAGGTGAAGTAAAGATTAAATTGGAAAAAACTTATATGAAACGGTGGCAGAATCATCTTAACTGTGTAAAATCTGTAGCAATAGTCTTACCCTTACTGCCATCTAGCTCCAAGGAGGCATCTATGCCTATTTGGCACACATGACAGTGTGAGAGCTGAAATCTGTCTACCACAGGTCAATCATGGATCATGGAAGGCCTAAATCTCAGTTACATCTAATGACTACATGTAAACAGTATTAATATTTGCTGTTGTATTGTAATGTGAACTGACATGCGTCTTATACTTTGGCAAATTTTCTGTAAATTACTATTTTATAGAGAAACTATTGGAAGATTTACACTGGTTGACATAAGGTAAAATGTAAAGGGTAGCAAAATATTTTCTGGTATTGTGTGTAGTATAAGATGCAAGACCATTATAAAACTCCTGGTCTTCATGGACTTTTTGGACTTTTATCACTAGTTTGTTACAAGTTTTGAAACGTGGTGTGTGATGAAACAGATCAAACTCTCCTCTCATATCACATAGTTGAATTTGAAGCTGAACTAATCTCCTGTTACTTTTATCCTGAGCATATAAATTACAAACAATTTTCTGATGACATGTGCTTTAACCTTTCTCTTCTAATTACAAGGGTGCAAAAACTTATGCTGAAGAGATAATTTTTACTTTTTTTATTTTTACACAGCATTATGAAATACATTGATCAATATTGTAGATATTAAAAATATTTGCTGATCAGAATTTTTCCTGCTTTTTAATGGCTTATTTGTGTTAAAATGCATATAAAAACTTCTAAGATATCTAAAGAGATCTGACTTTACAAGGGTATTCAGACTAGTAGTTTTTTAGCATTGGAGTTTGAAAATAGATTATTTTAGTGTGACTAAGAATGTTTTGTCGTCATTACTTTTATAAGGGATATTCTTTTTCAAGTTCAAAAGAATTATTCATTAAAAAGCTAGTTTGGATACTGGTTAAGTAATAGTTACTTAAGGTTATTTCACTTTTACAGTTTAACTTTGCCATAGAATGGTGATAAAAGATTAGCAGGTTAAATCCAATCAATTGCTAATCTATCACGTCATAAATTGTAAACACTATCTCAGTACAAAGAAATGAAAAATTGTCATTTTTTTACCACTTTAAGCGGGTGAAAGGGACATATATATTGGTAGATATTTTATCTTATCCAAGACAGACATTCTACTCTGACAGCAATATCTTTTATAGCAGCTTCCAGCCCAGTAGATCTCGATCTAAAAAGCTTAAAACTCCAGAGGACAGCAGAATATCTGCTATGGTAACTGATGCAGAAATCATAATGACTGAAGCAGCTACTGATGGCTTCAAGGTCAATGAAGAACCTGAAAAAAAAATGAGACTGGTAAACACAGGAGTGCCTTCTGGGGAAGAAGAAAACAGTAGTAGAATGCAACTGGATCAACATTTATTGGATAATGTCGAAGTTACAGGTGAGATAAGGACTGATTATATTCCACATGTAAGTTCTATGCTGTTTATACTCTAATCCCCCAAATTGGTGGATGTTGAAGCATAGTATTATCCTAAGTAGCATACTAAAATACTTATAAGTTATGCAGAGAAGATTGATATTCCGTAAGAATGAAAAAAAACCCAAATTAATATTCTAAGCTACAGTAATATCACCTACACTGTTATAATGAAGTGTTTTTTATGGGTGCAAAAAAGATGAGGTTTTGTAAATTATAATCTTCAATAGACTGTTAGGTTTTACAGCAGATTTTTTTGATATGGAAATTACATGGAATTTCTTAACACTTAATGGTAACAATACAGAACATATATCCTCATGGTATGCTACAGGTAATTGCATGAAGAATGCTGCATATTAGAAGTGGTCTATTCTTATGCACAAAAATGCTGTATTTTGAGACAGTGGATTTCTGATCACTTCCTGTTGAGCTATCTGACAAAGCAACTTATGAAGGCCTTATCAAGCAAAAGATGGTTGTTTCCCCACAACTATTTTGTACTATTAGACTTGTTCTATTCTGGGCTTAATTTCTTCTGTTTCACATTTCATTGCAGTTCAGGTGTAGTTTCACATTCCTGTTCAGAACAGAAAACTGCAGTTTGAACTTTGAAGTTTCTTGCAGTTCTCTTGGCTTTATATTGATAATGAAAATTTACTTGCAAATTGCATATAGAAAGTATGTCCCTGATTGTGGATATTAATGATTATGTAAATGGTAACTGGAGGTGGTAAGCACTAGGATTCATCCACAGTTGGACTTCTGAATCACTGAAACATAACATTATGCTAATTGTTGAAATATAAATATCTGCTAATTGCTTTTCAATTTTAGACCAGTGATGTTGTTTTCAAAATATTCTTGGTATGTATTTGAAATAGGTTTTCCTAATTGTAAGCCATTAGTCTTTGTTTATTTTTGTTATGGAAACAGGCATAATAGGTATAAATGCAGGGTGCAAAGTTCAGTTACCAACCTTTTATATTATTTTTTCCAACTAATCAAAGCTATTGTGGGCTGTCAGAATAAAATAGCTACATGAATACTGATTTTGAAGATTTGTAGTAACTCAAAACCAAAATGCTTAATACTTTTATCCAAACTCTGAACTCAAAACATTTACATTTAATTTATTCTTTGATCAAATGTATGCTCCATGTTTGTGTGTGTCCTTCTACCAAATGCTTTTTTGTGTGATTTGGTAAATGATGAACCATGCTTCGAATTTGAATAACTCAGCTTGTTGTAAAATGAAATGCAATTATATGTCATCAGTTTTATTAACAAAACATATTCTTGATCTATAGGAAACATTGATTCAGACTAATTTTTGAACCTTGTTCCTGTATTAGAGAAAACAAAATTGGAAAATGAGGACAGGACAGATTCCAACCATCCTCTCATTACTTGTGAAGATTCTCTGGCCCACATGCCTGCGTCTGATAGCTGTAGAAAGGAAGACAATTTGAAATCTCTGAATCGGTGCATTTCATCTCTACCATACCACAAGTCAGAGGAGCATGCTTCTAAAGCAGAAAACCCAGATAAAGAGGAAAATGTCTCAACAGAGGATGATGTCAGTGATCTAGAAATCTGTGGAAGTAGCTTGGAACATGGAGAAGTGGCCATTGTAAAAAATTATGAAGATGGAATAGAAACATCCAGTGTATGTAAAGCAAATTCCAGCATTATAATAATATATCTGTGATTTAATTAAATGAGAATAAATATGTCTCTAATGAGACCTGATATCCATATTAAAGCACTTAAGAATATGCATGATTTCATCAGATGCTAATACCAGGAAGTTTTCAAGAGTTCAAGCAAGAGCCAGAATTTGGATCCCAAAGCATGATGTTTCTGGAGCTTGCTTGCTGATGTATTTTGCTTTGATTTTAGATACCTAGTAACTTTATTTTGTGTCTCTGAATCTGAATTGTCACCAACTGCTTTTAGGTGATTCCTGTGTTTGCTACCTGCCTATAGGTACAAGGCTATCAGCTTGAATTATTGCTATTGGCATGAAATTGAAATAGTTAGAGCTGACTCCTGTATTGGATATAATGTATTTATGTTTCAAAAAATAGCTATATTGATTGAGTTGTAGGGATAATTAACAGTGTGCTGGTAAAATGTGAGCAGAATTGGTTGTTTCTGGGAGTTACTATCCAAGGGTAGAACATAACTGTGTGGAAGCAAGTGATAATTTATTTGTAGTTAATGAAATGTTGCAGACCTTCTGAAAGGAGGTTGTAGGAAGGTCGGTGTTGGCCTCTTCTCCCAGTTGAATACTGACAGGACCAGAGGAAATGGTCTGAAGTTGCAGCAGGGGAGGTTTAGATTGGACATTAGGAAGAATTTCTATACTGAAAGAGTGGTTCAGGCACTGGAACAGGCTGGCTGAGGGATGTGGTGGAATCACCATCCTTGGAGGAACTCAAGGAATGTGGAACTTAAGAGCATGAACTAGTGGCCGAGACTAGGAGTTTTTTTGTGGGTGTTTTGGTGGAGTGTGTGTGATGTTTGTATTTGTTTGGGGTTTTGTGTGTGTAGGGTTTTTTTCAGGTGGTGTGTTGCATGGTGAGTTTTTTTGTTTGTTTTGGTTTTGTTTGTTTGTTTTGGGATGATCTCAGATGTCCTTTCCAGCCATGACTATTCTGTGATTATGTGACTCTTGCTTTATGGACTATATCTATAGTATTGAAGTTGGAGAAAGAGAATCATCAAGACTTGGCTTTTTTCACTCTTGCTAATCTGATACGAAGGGTGGGCAACTTTGACTTTGGGAAACATAGTAAAAGATTAAGCTGTGATGGCAGTTGAAGCAGCTTTCAGAGTTGTGAGTTCAATCCCCATGTGGCAGAGGGAGAGCAGGGAATCCACTGCCAGATTGCCAGACTTAGTGGGAAATATATTTTAGAAGCCAAAGTAAAATCATGCTGACCCTTTCACAGACATGAACTGTGCAAGAAAGATTTTTTTTGCAGTGAGTTTTATAACCTTAGCTCCAGCCCTTCCAGTGTAATAATGAAGCACACTATGAACATCAGTGTTTTAATCATCATGTATTAGAGATAATATTTATCTTTTTTTTCTGTGCCTTTCAGCCATTTATATATGAGGTTTCAGATATTCTCCAGTATCATTTAATACTCTCTCTTTTATTCTAAGTGAAGAAGCACGTTATACAGATGCAATCAAAAAGTCTGACCTTCTTTCTCTTTTCATTTAGTTAAGTAATTCACTTAACTTTTTCTAGATCATAAACCTGTCCTGTGCTTTAACCACATCTTCCTCCCTCTGCTTAGCACAGTAAATATAATGTTTTCTAATTTACTGCCCATTTTATAGTAGTAATTTTCAACTCTCAAATCAGTCAAGGGGCATGTGTGTAACCTGCTAGGTTAGATTCAGGGCATTGAGGAGCACAATGCTGTGTCCTATAGGAATCATGTGAGACTTTGTCTTTCCTACCGTTCTGCCAGTGTGCTTGTGCTTCCTCTGCTTCTCAACCTCTAGATACTGTCAGCAGCTGATTTACTTCATGATTCCCCAACTGGCACTCAAATCTAGAGTTGTGAAAGCTGCACTTCTAGAGTTTGTAGTGTTAGCTCTTGTTCTTGAAGCCTGATTAACTTCAAGCTGAATGTACATAAAGGTACTTGATGTAGGAAATAATTTCCTCATATCCGAAATCAACATGTTAATTACATATCAGGACTTTAATTTCTTATCTCAGATCCAGGTGGTATTTTTACTTCCTCAGGAATTTTTCAATCTTTCACAAATTAAGTCAGTGGATTTCTGCCTCATTTTCCCTGTCATGATTAGTGGCGGTATTGTACTTCTGGTTCTGCAGAATTTTTTGCTGTTCTTCCCCTCAAACATCACCTGAGCAAACCCACAGAGTTAGATTTTGTAGTTTGGGAAGGACCATAGTAACTTGTATTTCAAACCTTTTATGTTTGACAAGGGTTGCTCTCTTTTAATTATGAAATACAGATGTTTTATTGGTACACTAAAGGTGCTTCAAGTACCCAGATAGTATTTACAGAATCAACATCTGTGCTTGTTTACAGAATAATGTTTATTGTTCATCAAAATTAACTCTGCAGAATTCCTTACTAAATTGTTTGTGTTGTTTGGTTTTTTTTGGTCAATGCAGGTTGAAAGAAAGAAAGTATGTAAGAGTTGGCGTCATCCACTAAATAAACCCCCAGCTAGATCTCCAATGACTTTGGTTAAACAGCAAGCAGCTAGTGATGAAGGTGAGTGTATTATTTAATATGTTATTTAATACATTTTTCTGATGAGATTTTTCTTTTTTTATGAGACTATATATATAAGCATTTGCAAAAAAACCCCAAGATTAAATAATTTATTTCTGCATGGAAAATGTAAATAGTGAGGCCTCTGAAACCACAGACAGATTGTTTACTTCTTTCCTGTTTTCGCTCAAATTCTTAAAACAGTGGGTCTGACCGCATAAAGCTCTGAACAGTAAGATGTCATTTAAAACAAGTACATTCACCAAGCCGTAGTACCCTATACTGCTTTGAAAATACTTTTCTATCTCTATATATGCTTCTAACAAACAGTATCTAGTACTGCGCAGGTTTGCCTGTAGTGCAGAGTGGGCAAGACATTAAATGTCAGTTCTATATTTCTAGAAACATAAAAAGAGGTGGAAAAACCTAGTTCTATTTTTAGACATAATGAACATAACCTTTGTGTAGTTTAAAGCAGAAAAAGGTTTCCTCTCTATTTCCCCAGCTGAATAATTGAGAAATTTTCTTAGAGCAGTTTTTTGCTTACTTTTGAGTGGCACAAAGCAGCCGAATGCAGGGTAAAAGGCCTTCCTTGGAGCGTTTTTGACTGGGCTTCTGATTTAGTGTTTTAAGTAATGTTTATGATTATTGTTTTAATGCTGAATAAGGACCACAAAATTCCATTGTTTAACTTAACTGTGTAAGTAAGTAGTGTAATGTTAGGCAATCTCTTTGAAGACACTTGTGCAGATTGGAGATATGCATGTTATTGTGTACTGTATGGTACCTTCAGACACTTCAAGTGATGGAGTGAAGCAGAAATTAAGAAAAAGAAGCATGTTCATAATTAATGAGGATAACCGACGATGTAAAGAAGAGAGTTCGATACAAAATAAAGAAGTAAATAATTCTGCAGCCACAAAATTTGGTGCTTAGTAACTGGGTGCCACAGTGATCAAAGAAGTTAAAATAATACTAAGAACTTCTCAGATACTCTTTTTGAAAGTTTACTTGAGTGCCTTAACTTTAGAGAGCCACCATCAGGTGCAGACAGGAAACAAAAGCTAAGAAATTTACCAAAGATAGAAATTTACTAAACTGAAGTTTATAGAATAAGTAAATCTGCTTTATCCAACAATCACATACACAGTCAACCAAAGCTGGACAATAAAGCTGCTTTATTCTGTCGGATGTGGCTTGTGAAGCCTTATCAGACTGTATCAGAACTACCTATCAAAATGGAAAATAAATGCATTCCTTTATCATATTGCCTTAGCATGTTTGTCCTGTAAAACACAGGTTTTTCAAATACTGTTTTCCAGAATCTCATCAGTTACCAGAACTGGAGATTAGTCCTCACACTTCCTTAGATACTTTGATGCTCTGTGTGCTGCAGAATGGAGCTGATACGGTGCCTGTGGCTACAGGTCTGATTCAGGCATTGCTGTACGCTTCAGTGCTTACCTGTGCATTGTAACTGCATTTTGCTTGGAGCTCCTATTTTGTACTTCAAGTAATATAAGAGTGTTGCTGGACTTCCTGATCTTTTTTATTCCTCAGTTATCACCTTCAGTCTACAGTAGTTATTTCTTAAAGTTACAGGTAAACTTCAGAGGGAGGCAGCATGGCTTTTAATTGATTCTTATTCTTGTAACTAGGAGATACTATGCTTTCAGTTAGCACCAGTTTAGGTATTGTTGCGTTGGTTGCTGTAAGTTTAACTGATACCTCATCAGTACATCTCCCACTTTGTTCCAAGCCTAAAGCTGTTATCTTCTTCCATCTCACTAGTTTGAGAAAGCCATAGTCTCTTTCTTTTTATCTGAGCCTCTCTTTTGCCAGGCATGATACTTCAATTAGTTGTTAAGCATCTTTCTGAAAATTAGAGACAGCTTAGGCCTATGATCTCTATCATATGTGAATAAGTTTGGATACCTTGAGGGCTAGACAGCATATTTCAAAAAATGTTATGGTAATTTGCACAAAAAAAGATGATAATAATATTAAGATTCAGCTAGTAAAGTAATTAAATATTTAAATATGTGGTAGGTTGCTGGCTCATGGTCATCTTCCTGTCCACCAGGACCCCCAGATGCCTTTCTCCTACACTGCTCTGCAGCAGGTCAGCCCCCAACCTGTACTGGTCCATAGTCTTGTTCTTCCCCAGATGCAAGACTCTACACTTGCCCGTGTTGAATTTCATCAAGTTTCTCCCCGCCCAATTTTCCAGCCTGTCCAGGTCTCCCTGCATGGCAGCACAGCCTTCTGGTGTGTCAGCCACTCCTCCCAGTTTAGTGTCATCAGCAAACTTGCTGAGGGCACACTCTGTTCCCTCATCCAGGTCGTTTATGAAGATATTGAATAGTACAGATCCCAGTACCAACCCCTGAGGGACTCCTTTAGCCACAGACCTCCAGCTAGACTGTCCTATTGACCACAACCTCTGACTTCTTCCTTTCAACCAGTTCATGATCCACTTCACTACCTGATCATCAACACTTCCTCAGTTTGTCTATAAGGATGTTGTAGGAGACAGTGTCAAATGCTTTACTGAACTCAAGATAAAACACATCTACCACCCTACCATCATCTATCCGCCTAGTTACTTCCTCATAGAAGGCTTTAAGGCTGGTCAAACATGACTCCCCGTTGGTAAAACCATGTTGGCTGCTCTTAATGACCCCCTCATCCTTGATATGCCTAGAGACAGTGCCAAGAACAAGCTGTTCCATCACCTTTCCAGGGATGGAGGTGAGGCTGATCAGTCTATAGTTACCCAGGCCCTCCTTCTTGCCCTTCTTGTGGACTGGAGTGACATTTGCTATCCTCCAGTCCTCAGGCATCTCTCCTGTTGCCCACAACTCACCAAAGATGATGGAGAGTGGCCTAGCAATGACCTCTGCCAGTTCCCTCAGCACCCATGGGTGCATTCCATCCAGACCCATCGATTTATGGATTTCCAGACTGCTTAACTGATCCCTAACCCAATCCTCATCTACGAAGGCAAACTCTTCCTTCATCCTGACTTCTTCTGGGGATTGAGGGATCTGGGACTCCTGGGGAGAGTCTGCAGCAGTAAAGACAGAGGCAAAGAAGGCATTCAGTACCTCTGCTTTCTTTCTATCTATCCTCTGTCACCAGGACACCCACCTTATTCAGCAGTGGGCCTGTATTGCCTCTCATGTTAGCTCTATCTGCAATGTACTTGAAGAAGCCCTTTCTATTGTCTTTGGTCTCACTATCAAGGTTTAATTCCAAGGAGTCCATAGCTTTCCTTTTGACTCCCTACATCCTCTGACAACAGTACTATATTCCTTCCAAGTGGCCAGCCCCTCCTTCCATGATCTATAGATTTTCTTTTTCCACTTGAGTTTGCCCGGAAGTTCCTTGTTTAACTATGCATGTCTCCTGGCTCCCTTAATTGATTTCCTATCCATTGGGATGCCTTGTTCCTGAGCTTGGGAGAAGTGGTCCTTGAATATTCACCAACTATCTTGAGTCCCTGCACCACCTTGTACCATGTCCCATGGGATTTCCCCTAACAATTGCTTGAAGAGGCCACAGTTGGCCCTGCAGAAGTCCAGGGTCCAGCTGGGTGTTCTGTTCCTCCCACACAGGATCCTGCACTCTGCCATCTCATGATCATGTTTCTTTGTGGTTTGTTGATGTTAGATTTTCTTTTTTTTCCTGAAGCATTTCCCTATGTATGTTTGACTTCAGAGTCTCCCTTACTATGATTGCTTTTTGTGGAATTTAATGCCTAAAGGAATGAGCAGTGAAAATAGTGGGAACTGGGGAGTCAACCCAGATGTTATAGCTGAGACTGCCAGTTTAGAAAAATAAGTGCAGCAGTACATTGTGAGCTGTATGTTACACTCAGAATGCTAATAATTTTTATGTAATGAACTTTGATCTTATGTTCAGTGTGGTGTATTAGCTTGTAGTAATATTATTCTTTTGTATTTAATGCAGTTTTATTTCTG
>NW_009953725.1:886759-900934 GCF_000747805.2 Chaetura pelagica
TCAGCAGGAGAAAAAGCATACTGACTTTGGATGCACATTGATTGGTCCCAGAGATTTCTTTCTAGCAATATTGGGACATGCAACATTAGAAACTGTTTTTAGATCCAAGTTAACTGAAATTTCCCATTGCTCTAAACTGAACTCTGTATTAGTTTTTTTGTACATGGCTTTTAGTGTTTTAAATAGGATTAGGAAGTTCAAAGTAATTTTGCTTTTGTTACTTTGTAAAGATAATGAAACCGAGAAAACTACTGCGAATCAAAAGAGTGGCTTGGACAAGAGTTTGATTAGTGAAAAATCACTAGTTTTACTGCTATAGTTTTCCTTCTGCTGTGACATAAAATAAAGCTGCTTTGGCATTTATGTTTGCTCTCTGCATCCTCTGAGATGTACTTGAGCTGATAGTAGTAGTCAAGCCACATAGGGCATGCTCAGTAGTATCATAAATAGGTTAAGCATACTGAAACAGGAGAAAATTACACTTGTAGAGGCAATTTGATTATTTTTCTTCAGGGCTTAAGATGTCAGATTCTGCTTGAAGATTCTTATTTATTTCAGAAATAAATGTTATCACTTTTTTATGGTATTATTTAGGAGATAGAGAAGAATTTGTTAACCAGTATATAGACATGTTTATTTTTGCCACATTAGTATTACGATTTGCAGTATTGCTTTCACTCCCATACTGTATTGATCTGATTTTTCAGTAGATTTTTGCTTCTTTAAAAATACTTTGCCTCCTGTGTAAGTATGAGTTAGTAGATTAGATATTTAAATTTTTCATACTTCATTAACTAAGAATGGAAGAGACTAACACTTATCTACCACTTGCAGTTGTGTCACTATCCTAGGAAAAGGTGTTTTCTCTGCTTTCATCTCGTCATTACTTCTATGTTTAAATTGAATTTTCAGTATTTGTTTACCATAATTAATGAAAAGCACTTGCTTAGCATATCACAGAATCACAGAATGAATAGTCATGGTTGGAAAGGACCTCTGAGATCAGTGAGTCCAACCATAAATAAAAAAGAAAACTAAGAAAACCCCCGAAAACCAAAAAACCACACACACACACAACCTACAACCTCAGCCACTAGCCCTGAAATTCCACATCTACACGTTTCTTGAATACATCCAAGTATGGTGACTCCATCACCTCCTTGTGCAGGCTGTTCCAATGTCTGCTCACTCTTTCAGTAAAGAAATTCTTCCTCATGTCCAATCTGAATGTCCCCCGGCGCAGCTTCAGGCCATTTCCTCTTGTCCTGTCATTAATCACTTGAGAGAAGAGGCCAACACCCACCTCCCTACAACCTCCCTTTCAGGTAGTGGTACAGAGCGATGGGGTCTCCCCTCAGCCTCCTTTTCTTCAAACTAAACAATCCCAGTTCCCTCAGCTTCTCCTCATAGGGCTTATTCTCCAGACCCTTCACCAGCCTTGTTGCTCTCCTCTGGACCTTCTCCAGCACCCCAATATCCTTCTTGTAGTGGGGGGCCCAGAACTGGACACAGTACTGGAGGTGTGGGCTCCCCAGTGCTGAGTACAGGAGCATGATCACCTCTCTCCTCCTGCTGGCCACACTCTTCCTCATGCAGGCCAGGATAGTGTTGGCCTAATTGGCCACCTAGGCACACTGCTGGCTCATGTTAAGCTGGCTGTCAACCAGAGCCTCCAGGTCCCTCTCTGCGGGGGAGTGATTCCAGCCACTTCTTTCCCCAAGCCTGTAGTGTTGTTGCCTGAGGTTATTGTAACCGAAATGCAGGACCTGGCTCTTGGCCTGGTTGAACCTCATACAACAAGCCTTGGCACATCGATCCAGCCTATCCAGGTCCCTCTGTAGAGCCTTCCTACCCTCTAGGACATTGACACTCCCACCCAATTTGGTCTCATCTGTAGACTTACTGAAGGTGCACTCTATGCTCTCATCCAGATAACTAATAAAGAAGTTGAAGAAGACTGGTCCCAAAAGTGGGCTCAGAGTGACACCACTGGTGACCAGCCACCAACTAGATTTAACCCCATTTACATCTCTCTGGGCACAGCCATCGAGCCAGTTTTTTACCCAGTGAAGAGTACTTTGGTCTACACCATGATTCACCCGCTTCTCCAGGAGAATGCTGTGGGTGACTGTCAATGGCCTCACCAGGGTCTAGGTAGGCAACATCCACAGCCTTTCCCTCATCCAAAAGACGGGTCACATGGTCATAGAAAGAGATCAGGTTGGTCAAGCAAGACCTCCCTTTCATAAACCTATGCTGGCCATGGTGCCGTGGTTGCCCTGCACTTGCCGTGTAAGCTCACTCAAAATGAGCGTCTCTGTGATTTTTCCTAGTACCAAGGTCAGGCTGACAGGCCTGCAGTTCCCCAGATCCTTCTTCTTGCCCTTCTTGTAGATGGGCATCAGGATATGGTATCCTAAAGACTAAAAAGAACTTTGCAAAATTATAGTTGAATCTTTAGTAGGTACTTAGAAAGGGAGGTGTTGAAAGATGAACTTGTTACGTTTTGAGGGGGCATAGGCTAATTTGATGTTATTAATACAAGGACCTAGGGAGAGGGTGTTGTTTAGGACCCTGAGTGATCCAGGGGGATCCCTTCTATTTTCTGCCATGCCCTAAAACAGCCAGGAGGGTGGGAAAGTCCACCCCTTCCTTCTTCCTTCCTCCCCTTGCTGATCTGTGGAGGTCTTGACAAGAGGCTTCTGCTCTTTGTCTTCAGTTTGCCTGAAACTTGACAGGACCATACTCCATTGGGTGCTGGGAAGAGCCCCAAACACCTTTTCCCAAGTTGGGTCTGCCAACAGGGACTTTCAAACACATCAGTGACCACTGAAATTGGGCTTTGTATGTACTTGTATATTTTTCATTATTATCCCATGTATTGCAGTCACTTCCCTGTCTTATTAAGTCTGTTTTCCTTATTCCTCTTTGATCTTTCTCTGAGAGACAGGAATAACTGAGAGCAATTCTGTTCTTTTGGTTTTGGGTTGCCCTGACTACTAAATGGAGACACAACTGTAAGCTTTTTCTTAATGTACAGTACTGTAGTCAGGATTGTGAGCTAGCAGCTGTTCTTCAGAAATGACAGAAAGTGGTGACTCTGATTATTGCCACTACTGGTTCTTGTCATTTGACATCTTTCACAAGCAGCTCTTATCTGCCTTAGAGTGGACACTACAAATTCTAAGACCTAAGCATAGCCATTATCTTGATTCAAGAGGGGAATGCATATTAATTTCTCTAACATTTATGTCTCATATTCTGGGCAATGGTATATGTAGTGATCATTAAGACTCATTGGCCACTAGGTGAACCTTACAACTCTAATTGTGCAGCTCTCTTAGCTTTAAAATGTAACATCTTGCCTCTTAAAGGAGTGGAAATATAGAGGCATTTACAAATTCTCATTATCGAGCGTATAAAAATGAAAATGGTGTTTCTACTGAATTAATGCAGCCTCTCAGTAGCCATCACAAGGGTGAATATGGAGTTGGTAAGCAAAGTGTTTATGACATTTGACATAGAGACAGACTAGCAACAAGACAAGAAGGCATGGCCTCAAGCTACTCCAGGAGAGGATTATATTGGATATTAGGAAGTACTTCCTCATGGAGAGGGTGATTAGATATTGAAATGGGCTTTCCAGGGAAGTGGTGGAGGCACCATCCCTGGAGGTGTTCAAGGAAAGGCTGGATGTGGCAATTAGTGCCATGGTCTAGCCAGTGTGGTGGTGTTAGGTAATAGACTGGACTTGATGATCTTAAAGGTCTTTTCCAGCCATGATGGTTCTGTGATTATCTTCTGGAGTTTAACTCCTGCTTCTATAATTACTTTTGAAAGAGAAACACAGAAAATGTATGACTTGCATTTGATGAGTATTAGTTCCTGGAGGTATTCATATGGAGGATTGCGTAAGACACTATCCTAGTTCCATGATATCACAGTAGTAGATTTTTTTTTTCCAAATAATAATAATAAAAAATCTAGCCCTTAGTGTTATCATTGCTTTTGTCAAAGTCTGAAGCTGTTTTCTAAGCCATCAGTATTGGAAGTGACTTGATTTTAATGGCAATGGCATTTTAGTAACTGCTTTTTCTTGTCTGAGAAATGTGTGTAAAATATCTTTTTTTTCTGTACAAAGTAACTACACTTAAGAAATTGATCCTTGAGGGAGATTGAATACAATTATTGTATAGTGTAAGAAGTGTTTATGGGTTATTTTTTATAGTAATCTGTACAGGAACTGTAGCCTGAAGGTATTAATTTTTAATTTTAATCCAGAAACTGATTTGTCATGTGAATTTGGACCTGTGATTGAATCTTTCCTTTTCGCATCTTCCACATGTAATATATGAGGATAAGTAACTACTTGAGGCCTTGGTTCAGTGAAGAACTTCAGCACAATCTTAACTGTAAGCATTCAAGTTACCTGTTCCTCAAAATTTCACTTGGGTTTTGCCCAGAGGCTCTAATGCTGTAATAGTGTATTGAAATAGGTTAGATTTGTGCTCTCTCAGAAATACAAAGTAAACAAAAAAAATGTTTTCTTCACCTAACACCTGGGAGGATGTTGGTGAATTGGCTCTATAATGTTTCTAAAGCACTCCAACCACTTTAAATACTTTGAGTGTTTAGTACTCAGCAGTATAGTCAATGAAGATACATTTTAATTTCAGGAGTAAGGAATAACTACCAAATAATTCTGTCATATCTCAGTGACTATTTGTATTAATGTTGTCTGAACACTGGGAGAAAGTTTCCTCTATTTTTACACTTTCTAACAAATGCACATACTGACAAGTAGGTTGGACGAGTATTGTAGAGTGTTCCAGAAAATAATCAGTGCTATTAGCATGTGTATTTCATTGAATACTTTACAATACACTTATTTTATATTCTGGGCATCATATGTACTACATACTGGGATAAATATATATACACATGATCAGACCTCCAGGTTTAAGTAATCCTTAATTTTGTGAAATAATAGTAAATTGAAAATGCATTCTACATTTGGAGTTGATGTCTCTTGAAACTGTATGGCAAACTATGGTGTCTCATTAGTGAATCAATGAGAATGTGTGTGGATGGCTATAGCAGTTCCTAAAAATTCCAATCTAATTTTAGTTAGTCATCAAACCTTTCAGCAAAATGAATTGGAAAGCAAAGTAAAAATAAAAATAAAGTAAAAAAAAATATGTGGGGGGGATGGAATGGAGAAAGCAGCTGGTAATAAATCTTTAATTATGCTGTGAATTAAAGCTTTTCAAGAGAGCGAATATGTGCCAGTCTTCAGCTTGTAGTCTGTTCTTGTAATGGTTTTGCACTGACAGCTATATTTTTTGCTGATAGGCTATGCCATAAATTCTGGCAAGTTTCCCTTTGTTCCCATTTCAATTTGATAAGATGTCTTTTTGAACTAAATTATAAGTACAGTGGTTATTCTTTAAACTTTCACAATGAAAAGATGAATGAAATTACTGGATTTGCTATAATGTACACATATGTAAAAATGGAAATTGTTACACCAATATGCTACACATATTTCATGTTGGCAGTTCTTACAGATATAAGAACATCTCCCTTTCTGTGGTCTCATGTCCACAGTTAAACAGTTGCTTCACTAGGGGGTCACGTTTGAGCTTGGATTTTGGACATAAGTATATGTATTTCTGGAGTCTCGAGGTAGTTCATGTTTTTTAGAATCAGTAAGGATTTGTAGCTTGTGCTTCAGCTTAGGTAACCAAAACAAGTAGGCATTTTTGACAATTTGAGCCTTAACTAGTAGGGCTCAGTTCTTCATTCCAAATTCACAAAAAAGCTGAGCAGCTATTTAGGAACTTTAATGGATGAAAGATCAGTATTTACCCCTTACATTTATCAGGTACTTTTTATAGCCCACTTTTTGAAGAATGATTTTGTTGCAGGGGTTATTAAGAAAAATAAACTGATAGTTTAAAGAATATCAACACTGTAGTCCTGTAAGACTAGTTTTACAGTTATGTAAATGTGAACTGATTTTCTACACCATGAGTCCTCAGATCTTTCTCAAAGTTATTTAATCAGCAGCATTGCAATGTAAATCAAATAGATTTTAGTTACATTGCCATTTTCTAGAGAAAAAAGTTTGGGTCCAGTAGAGTCTGACAGGGTCATTTTAGATATTCCATATATGAAAAGTTCAGTGCATAACAGAAACTTTACTTATTTAAAGTCAGTTAATTTACATGGGATTTTGATTTAGCAGAATGATATGATGTGCACTCAAATCACGATACAACTATAAACTACGTTTAAGAGCGTGTAACAATTGCAATATCTATTTCAGTCATAATACAAATGTGGATTTTATTACTGGTGTGTAGTAGTATGCTCACTGTCTTGATGCTGGGTATTTCCAGTCTCTCAGAAACAATATGTGGGTTGCAACCTGTTCAGGCCCATTGCTTTCTTTATTTGTTTGCTTTTTGCCATCAGAGCAAATACTTTAATTAAACTTTCTTCTCATGTGTCATGTGAATCATCACCCAGAAAAGGATCAGTAATCAAGCCAATTATCTTTCCTTGTCCTTGATATGTATGGTGGCTATCACTCGAATGTGCTCTATTTCAGTAGACCATAATAAATGATCCCTATGTGTATGGGCATCATATATGATTTGAAACTGCAACTTTGAGTCTAAGAACTTATTCTGATTCTCTGTGTACATTGCTTATGCATTATGTTATCTTTCATAACTGATTCTCTTTCTTGTTCTAGCATGCTATGTGTCCATTTATTCTAACTTCTGCACTACTGCTGACAAGTAAATACCTAGCAACCTGCAAAGCTCTGCTTTTCTCTCTTTACTTCAACTTGTTAGAACCTCTCAATTTTTCAAATTCATCCTTCACGTCAGTGGGATCAGTGTTTTGTTCTGGTAGCCATGAGAAATTCTGGTTATAGGTTTCCTATATCTTCTTCTATAAGTTACTGGTGAGATTTTTTCAGCCTTTGCTAGTATTTATTCTGTCTCCTCTTTTAAATGGTAGTGATCCTGGCTGTAGCAATTCTTATAATTACCTGTTCCTAATCACAATGCAGGTTTTCTGTACTGCGTTCTTATTTGTGACTAACACCAAATCAAAAAGCATTTTTTTGCCAAAGTAATCATTACTGCTTGAATGGGTACTGCTCACTCTTGGGAATATCCGGCCAACTATGCCAGTTAATGTCAGAGTATCATAAACTCTGACCAGATGCTTTTAGATATTCCACGTGTGGAGGGTTTGATGAATAACTGGAAAATTTCTTATTTGAAGTTAGTGGAAGTAACGTGGGATTTTGATACAGCAAAGCGATACAGCAATGTGCTTAAATCACAATGGAAGTACGAATTACATTTAGCACAGTGTAGCAATTGTAATATACAGTTCAATCACAATACAAGTGCAAATTACATTTAGAAGAGTACAGCAATTGGAATGCACCATTCCATCACAAAGCAAACATGATTTTAATTACAGGATTCTAATGATATGCTCAAGAAAAATCGAGAGTATCCCAGTATCTAAATGCATCTTTCAATTCTGTCCTTTTTTTTTTTAACTTGCGATTTTTCCTACCTCCAGAGTTCATTTTCAGTATCAATGTCTTTATGTACAATATTGAAGAGAACTGAAGTGTTAATTGATAGTTCAGCAATTTGAGTCTCTGAACCAAAAATGTATACCTACCAGACAGTACTGTTACTGTACAGTACCCTACAATAAATTCAATTTCTTGTACAGTGCAAGAAATTAAAAAGTTTACATTTTCATATTTTGCTATGAAATACATGCTTTTGTTGCTGAGGAAGAGAAACACATTTGCTGGGACTGAGTTTGCTTATATACTGCAGGAACAGTGAAGTTTTGAAGTTGCAAGACTTTTTCACTGACTTTTTTTTCTCTCTATTTTTTTTTTTTTTTTTTTAATTATTTTTTCCTCCAGGACATTTAAAACCATAGATAATGCCTCCCAGGGCAGAGATTATGTTCAGCTACCTGAAAAATAACAGATGCTGCTATGCTCTTCATAGCAGAGAATGCTGCTGTACAAAGCCAGGAAACATCAGTGGAAAGTAACCCCAAGCAGCAAAGTTTCAAGCCTTTTTCCTGGCCTTTTTTTTCTCTCTTTTTTTTTTTTTTTTTTTTAATTATAATTTCCTCCAGGACATTTAAAACCATAGATAATGCCTCCCAGGGCAGAGATTATGTTCAGCTACCTGAAAAATAACAGATGCTGCTATGCTCTTCATAGCAGAGAATGCTGCTGTACAAAGCCAGGAAACATCAGTGGAAAGTAACCCCAAGCAGCAAAATCACTGTTGAGATTGGCAAAAGCAAATTGTACTGTATTAGTGTCTATGGCTTTTCACATCTGCTGGGTTAAATCAGCAAATACTGGCACCAGCCCATTCTGCAAATGGCCCAAATGTTTTCCATCTGAGAATCAGTTTAACTTTGTAAGCAAAAAATGTGTAAAGCAATAGTACTCAGTGTTGGAGGAAGCTTGCCACAAATCATTAAACCAATAACATTTGTGAAAACATTTTTCATTCACTTACCCACTTGGAAGGCAGCACAGTAACTGTTTATGAGTTTGTTCTTATAGCAGGATTTTCCTTTGTAACAAAATGGATTCTGGGCTATAACTTTCTTTTTGACTCCACAGTCTGAGTTGTTTTACTTTTCTTAACTTCGTAAAGGGATACAAATGCATATAAATAAAGGCACAAATGAGAAGCTTTATATCTGAAATTGCATTACATATATTAATTCTATATGAATGTTATTTTACGGTACAAATATGATAGTAGGAACTAGTATGAAATTTGACATTGAAGTATCAGTACCACAATGGCTGAATTATTCTATGGTGTTGTAAGGTTTATAACAACTGTTATGCATTTATTTTAAGTCCTTAATTGCCTAGTAAGTGTTTCTGCTTTTCTTTGGGGTAAGAAGAGTGCTTTCTCTATTCCCTTAGGAAAAAAAACCAAAAAAAACACCTCATTATGCATTGTATCTAGTAAAGTAATTTTACAACAAAGCATTATATTTGCAGTGAAGTAAAAAGACTCTGGTGGTTCCTGGAAAATAAAGATCTGTGGACACTGCTAGGGGCGGGGCTAAGGAGAGGTTTTTAAATGCATAGGAATATCTTGCATTTTTAAACCATCCATTAATACTTTTTTAGGGACTGATATGTTTTAGACTTCAGCATGAAGTTACAGCCAGAAATGCAACAGAAGTTTCAGGTGACAGGCTTCATTCACATTAAAGTTTTATAAAAATGTGCATACCGACAAACTTGCATGATGTGCTCCCTTGGGAGTCTTATAAGAGGCAGAAATGTCACTCACTGGGTGAAGGTCACACTACATAGTTCTCACCAAAGCATGCAAAAATCAGTGATATATTTAAGGATGTATCCATAAGGTGTTTGAATCCAAGTAGGATATATTGTTAAAGTCTATCCAGTAAAGGGGTCTTTGAACTTGATTTAAAGGTGTGCTTCAGCTTTGACAGTTTGTGTCTTGACCAGGAAATTTCTGGCTGCTTTAAACTGTAATGCTGAACACACTAGCAGAGCTCAAGTAATTATTTTTACTTTTCTAAAGAACCGAATTCTGTGTTCTTTCTGCCACACTCCAGTGCTCTGGGACCCAATTCTTTTAGATGTCCTATGTGAAAAGTATTTAAGATTCAATGCCAAATTTACTGGAAGATCCTTAATATTACACAGGATTTTGCATTAGCAGAATGATGTAACAATATACTGATATTACAATACAGGCACAAGGGAGGAGAGGAATGGGGTAATACAGTTGGATCACAATATAAATGTGATTGCCATTATTGGTCTGTAAATGTTCATTGTCACAGTGCTGGTTGTCACCATTTGCTGGGAAGGAATATGTGGGTTGAACAAACCTGTTGACCTATTCAAAGTTCTTTTTGTTCAATGTTCAGTTTTTATATTCCGTGTTTGGAGTGAGCCATATACCCACTTCCCATTTTCTGGTCTGGCTGGCTCAGGAAGACCTTCTCAATCTTCTGATTAACTTGGGGAAAAACATTTACAGTACCAGCTGAACCACTCAGCTGGTACACCTATTTGTCTAAACAAAGACCACACTCATTTCTCCTTTTACTTGGAGTTAAATTAGTCTTCCTATGCAACAGCTATGGGCAGTCATTCCCAAAGTTCTTCCTGAGATTTAGAAACACAGAGTTTTGTAAGTCCTCTGAGTACTCTTCAGTTTTGGGTATTTATTGATCAGTCACATGCATGGAACATTAAACTGTAAATTAGAGGAACAGTGCCCTGATTTACATACAAAAGATACCTCCAACATCAAGAAAGTTTTCAGGAGAATGCTACTGTCTTCTAGACAGAGTGAAGGAGTGTCTGCTTAATAACAGATCCCCTTCTACATATGAGCTGCCTAAGATTTCTTCTTCTACCCTATAAAATAGTAATTAAGCATGGATTTCCTCATAAGTTGTTTAAAGATAAAATCACCTTAGTTTTTTTTTTGTAGTTGTTTCTTTCTATGCCATCAGGGGATTCTTGAAACTCTGAATGGTAATTTCACAGTTGCTTCATATTCTTGTTAATGAACCAAATCTTAAAAGGCCCCTTTGGCTTGTACGTATTACATGAGGGTGATGTGAAAATTAATTTTCAGTTGCAAAGATAGGGACTGGTTTGAAATTACAAGTTTAACTTACAGTGTTTACAGCCATGTTTTGAACTTTATAAAGATGAGAGGTTGCACAAGTTCTATGATATTTAATTTTGTTTCCTGATTCTGATTGATCTGCCTTAGCTATGATTTTTTGAGATCATGTCTATGTAGATGTTTCCAATGGTGCAAGTATGAGCCCTTATTTTTCTTTCCTACACAGTTCTGATTTTTTAATTAATCTTTTTATTAATTTATTTTAATTGAATTTTTACATGGTGCAAGGTGTTGTGTAGTCAGTTCTTCTTGATGTTAAAATGGTTCATTTTAGTGTAGGTTATTGAAATTTTTATTTTTATTGAATATAGTTCCATGTCATCTTCCAGATAGTAAAGTCTTCATGTACTAACCAGAGGATTTTCATTTTTGCAGTTAAAGAAACCCTCTACTGTATTTTTACAGTTACAGAATTTTAATGCATCCTGAGAAAGTGCACTTGATCATCTTTGATGCGCTTGAGCCAGCAATGTGCCCTTGTGGCCAAGAAGGCCAATGGCATCCTGGGGTGCATTAGAAAGGGTGTGGTTAGTCGGTCAAGAGAGGTTCTCCTCCCCCTCTATTCTGCATTGGTGAGGCCACATCTGGAGTATTGTGTCCAGTTCTGGGCCCCTCAGTTCAAGAAGGACAGGGAACTGCTTGAAAGAGTCCAGCGCAGAGCTACGAAGATGATTAAGGGAGTGGAACATCTCCCTTATGAGGAAAGGCTGAGGGAGCTGGGTCTCTTTAGCTTGGAGAAAAGGAGACTGAGGGGTGACCTCATCAATGTTTACAAATATGTAAGGGGTGAGTGTCAGGGAGATGGAGTTAGGCTTTTCTCAGTGATGACCAGTGATAGGACAAGGGGTAATGGGAGCCACAGAGATGATGAAGGGAGTGGAACATCTCCCTTATGAGGAAAGGCTGAGGGAGCTGGGTCTCTTTAGCTTGGAGAAAAGGAGACTGAGGGGCGACCTCATCAATGTTTACAAATATGTAAGGGGTGAGTGTCAGGGAGATGGAGTTAGGCTTTTTTCAGTGATGACCAGTGATAGGACAAGGGGTAATGGGTGTAAATTGGAGCACAGGAGGTTCAAGGTGAATATCCAAAAAAAAAAATTTACTGTAAGAGTGACAGAGCACTGGAACACGCTGCCCAGGGAGGTTGTGGAGTCTCCCTCACTGGAGATATTCAAAACCCACCTGGATGCATTCCTATGTGATGTACTCTAGGTGACCCTGCTCTGGCAGGGGGGTTGGACTAGATGATCTTTCGAGGTCCCTTCCAACCCGTAGGATTCTATGATTCTATGATCCTTCAATGCAGGGAGTGAGCACATATATAGTCAGCTTCTGAGCATGTTGCCTTATCTACTGAAGTTGTGTGGAGACAAATGGTCTCAGGAGAAGAGTGAGAAAATGAATCACATAATGATAGTTCTATTGCATTATTAAGGCCATTGGCAGTTACTCCTAGAGCCAGGCCAGTTAATTTGAAGGTTTCACTGAGTAATGGCTCATATAATGGACTGTTGTTTGTTGGCAGCATTGCATAAGTGACTGTTCCTCTAAGTGACTGTCACTAATAAGTGATTGTTGCTCTGCCAGAACTGAGACAACATTCCCAGGCTCTTTCAGAAAACTGCCAATATATTGGATTTTTATGGTCATAGTGCTTCATTACACAGTATATACTGGTCTTGTAAAGTAGCTGTGTAATTTTTGGATGGCATTGTTTGAATCTCTCTCGCTGTGTGAACTGATCCTACTCCATGGTTTTTGCAGGTCTTGAGTGCTGGGAAATGGCACTGATCGTAGTTGAAGTAGTAACTATACCAGCTTAGGACAGGGGAGCTTCTGAGATTTTTCACTCAGTATGGACACTACAATTTTTTCTCCATTCTTACTCTGAGAATCCTCAGTTTAGGTGGATTTTCAGTGGAGACAACTGGAAGTTGCAGTTGCCTTGTGGCCTTATATCATTGCATAGATACAGACAAAGTACTGAGCACTTCTGTACTTCTTACAGATGTATCTGCTCAAAAAACACTGATCTCAGATGAGGCACCTGAATGTCTGCCTTGAAACCGCATACACCAATGTCAGTCAGAAAAGTAAATTTATTTTAGGCTAAGTAACTGAATTCTCTTCAGTTATGTAGCAAATAATGAAAGGAGTCATTAAAAAGAATAAGAAGATATGAGAAGTACTTCATAAATAGAAAAAAAATTTCTACAAAAGCCCTCAAGTTTTCCAAGTGGGTTCTTTTGGGCATAAATACTTTTTGAATTATCAAATGGGTAAGTGAAGAAAGGCTATAAACTGTAACAAACACAGCAGTGTTTGTTACATCAAGTGATTTTATAATCTGTGGCATCGCTCAAACAGTTTGAGAGTTTTTATTTCAGTTACCTGTTTTGGATAACCAGATACTCAGTGTTTATTGCACAGAATCACAGAATATTAGGGCTTGGAAGGGACCTCAGAAGATCATCTAGTCCAACCCCCCTGCCAGAGCAGAGTCACCTAGAGCACATCACACAGGAACTTGTCCAGGCAGGTTTTGAATGTCTCCAGAGGAGACTCCACAACCTCTCTGGGCAGCCTATCCCAGTGCTCTCTCACTCTCACAATAAAGAAGTTTTTTCTAATGTTTACGTGGAACCTCCTATGTTCCAGTTTGTACCCATTGCCCCTTGTCCTATTACTAGACATCGCAGAAAAAAGTCTAGGTCCATCCTCCCTTAACATATTTGTAAACATTGATGAGGTCACCCCTCAGTCTCCTTTTATCCAAGCTGAAGAGACCCGGCTCCCTCAGCCTTTCCTCATAAGGGAGATGTTCCACTCCCTTCATCATCTTTGTGGCGCCGCATTGGGCTCTTTCAAGCAGTTCCCTGTCCTTCTGGAACTGAGGGCCCCAGAACTGGACACAATATTCCAGATGTGGCATCAGCAAGGCAGAATAGAGGGGGAGGAGAACCTCCCTTGACCTGCTTTCTTTGTCAGGCACAATCCAGCCCTGAATTCCCTGTGAGGTCACTACTATAATGAAAATATTTAAAACAATGGCAGTATAAGCTCCTGAAAGAAAATAATGTCGGAGAAGATTTCAGAAAATAAGTTAGCAAAGAGGAAGCCACTTGTGACACCATTGTGTACAGGAAAATTTAAATAGATAGAATTAGACCATAGATTTCAGAGCTATTTATTTTACAGTTTTGCAAAGCTGCACACAGTAGAAGAAAACCTACTTGACAGAATGTTTAAAAATAACAGCTTAGTTAAGCTTATAACTTAAAAATAAGTAATTCAGAAAGCTATAAAAAGTGATGCTGGCATTTTGTATTTTATCCTGTTCCGTGTTTTCAGCTGTTTCTTCACTGATATTTTCTTACAGCTATGTTGTTCACCTTAAAGCTCTCCT
>NW_009953725.1:901779-924163 GCF_000747805.2 Chaetura pelagica
GCTGAACATTGACTTGATGACAGTTTATTTGCAATTTATTTTTTGTCCTTCTACCTGGCTTAATTGCAAGTGTTTATTGAATTAATACTTGTTCTCTTTGGACAAAACTATAAGAAATTGAATAAAATTCAAATGCAGGCTGTATAAATGTATACATTTGGCATGCTTGCAGACAGAAAAAAATCATCTGTATTTTATTCAACACTGAAAAAAATGCTATCAACTTTACATGCTTTTGTATCAATGTGTGACACTTTATCAGAGGGTGACCTAAGCCTTCACTTTTTTGTAAAGTCAATGGAGACAGTAATGAGCTGAAGGAATATGATGATTCAGCTTAGTGTACTTCATTAAACATTACTCTGTTGTTGAAATTTTTACTTCTGAAATAATTTTTCTTAAATATGTAATTAGAAAAGAACTGTATGTTACAGACCTTTTTTTCCTATCTGAAAGTTCTATTCAATAACTTTCCGCATTTTCCTTCCCACAGTCACATACTTTTAATTATTCTAGTTGACACGTACATGCCTTTTCATTGATCATGAAAGATTTAATAGGCACTGTCCATTTGAATCAACAGAACTGCAGACCTCCTTATTAATCAGAATGGTGTATAAAGACCCAATTCAGAAAAATATACTTAACATGTCCTGTCTACAGTGATTCTTTCCTTCCCAGAATAAAAAAACACTTCCCTTCTTATTATCTGTATATTTCACAGCTGGCAAAGTCACTAGGTTGATTGTAAGATACCTTCAGGTTTGCAATCAGCTCAAACACATAATTAGGCTGAAATCCTGGTGTTAACAACTGGATCATGAATAATTATGCTGTGGATTTCACTGGGGTAAGGGTTTTACACCCAGTCTCTTTTTCAGAGCTTTCCCTTTTCTGTATTTTTTAGATTACTGTTATTGAATTAGCTATTTCTCTTTGAGTTTCAGTCAGAATTTATTCCCCAACTTCACTAGAGGTTTTTAATTTTGTAAAGTCACCTTTATGGAGTCCTAGACAGAAATGGGGCTAATAAGTAAACCAAACTTTTACAACGTCCAGAACAGAGAACTGATCCTACCAAATAATTTTTCCCATAGTGTAGTCCTTTCTGCACGTCCAACTGCGTCTGATCGTTCCCCGTTACTCCCTGGCCATAATATCTATCTGGTTTTGCCTTTGAAAAGTTTGTGTAAAGAGTCAGTTTGTATAAAGAGTTCAGGGCAGAGTGCATGGAGGGATAGGGGGTAGAGGTTGGAGGAATTAAGGAGTGGACTAGTGAGATGTCATGTTGTAGGTATGAATACAGATTGTAAACACTAGAGCTAGAGGCATACTTTCTTATGCGCTGTGTGGCGCAGTCAGCTCATGACGCATGTGTGAAAAAACTTTTTTGTGGTCTTGTCCTGATGAACAATTCTGTTAGACTTCTGCAGTTACATGGACTTGTTGGAGCTAGCCAGGGGAGGGCCACAACAGAAAGCTGGAGTACCTCTCCTATAAAGACAGGCTGAGAGAGTTGGGGTTGTTTGGTCTGGAGAAGAGAAGGCTCATGGGGAGACTTTATAGCAGCCCCCTAGCACCTGAAAATGGCCTACAAGTAAGCTGGTGAGGGACTTTTTACAGCGATGTGTAGCAACAGGACAAAGGGGAATGGTTTTAAGCTGAAACAAAGTAGATTCAGATTAGATATTTGGAAGAATTTTTTTCCTGTGAGGATGGTGAGACACTGGACGAAGTAACTAGGGAAGTTGTGGATGCCCCATCCCTTGAAGTGTTTAAGATTGTATTCACACAGCATTGCTTTATCTTAATTGTTGGCATGCTTAGCAAAATTGTTGTTTGTCTTCATTCCAGGATTGCAGTGTAACCAAGTGTTGTTGTTTGTTTTTTTTCTTTAAGAGCTGCCTGAGACTACCCTAATTGAAGAGGAAGTTCAAGAGACGGAGACATGGGCCAGGCCTCTGGTCTACCTTTGGCAGACTAGAGTACCCAGTTTCAATGCTGAAAAAGAATATAATGCAGCTTGTGCAAAAAAGGAACCACACTGTGCCATTTGCACTCTTCTTATGCCTTACTACAAGGTAAGCAAGAGCCTAACAGCACAGTCTTTGTGTGAAGCATGAAATAGCTGCCACTTATTTCCAGTAAATTAGAATAGGATAAGCTTATGCATTTGATTTGTATGAGAAGTAAATAAACTCACAATTGTTTAAATTAAAGCTGCGTTCACTTGTGTCTATCCTTGGTTACAGACAATGTATGCCTTCTGCTAGGGTGTATGTGTGATTGGTGTCAGTGTGTGCTTGCCCTTGGAAGTTACACTTTTGGAGGTGGTGAATCCACATAGGTTTGTGTGTTTTCACTATTGTCTTATATGTCCGTCTTCAAATGCTTTTTATCAGAACCTCTTCTATGTCTTCTTTCCACAATGTTGAAGAAGTAAGTGTTTTCACAGTACTTGGGCCTTCTTGGGAACAATAGTCCTATGAAAACCGTCTAGTGCAGAGCACTGTTTGATACTGGCTTCTGGAATTCCTGTGTCAAATGCCAGCTAAAAATGCTGTCATAAAACTATGGTATTAATTTTGAAACTGTTAAACTTGAAACTCCTCAGCATGGGAACTAGGAAGAAAATTCATATTTCACTGGACCCAAAGGGCTCAAAGGGAGGCAGAGTACCACTGAACACAGCTACAGTAACACTAGTTTGCAGGCTGTATGCAATGCTAGATTTCACACTTACTTGAATGATCGGGGAACTATAGAATGACCGTGATAGACACATAGAAGCAGCTCATTTTCTTGCAAAGCTCTTACATTTTTAATGCAATAACTGGGAGGGGAGAATTCATTTCATCATTGTCAAAAGGAAGAATAAGACAGACTCTCCTTTCTTTTACTTAAATATAAATTTTGTTTATTTTCTAGCCAGACAATCATGATGAAGAAAGTCCTACTTTTGGGGAAGCAAACTCAGCAGAAACATTGATGGATGAAAATGAAAAGACTAAACCTCTTATTCCAGAAATGTGTTTTATTTATAGTGAAGAAAACACTGAAAACTATCCATCAAATGCCTTTATCGAAGAAGATGGGACAAGTCTTCTAATTTCCTGTACAAAGTGTTGTGTACGGGTTCATGCAAGTAAATAAACTAATTGTTTAGTTTGCAAAAAGTGATCTCAAATTTTGTTTTTTTGGTAAATAATAACTAAGATTTTAGTCTGTCTTTAAAAGTACTTGAAGAACATTTCCATATGTAATGCTTCAATCACAGAATTTTTTTTAAAACTATGTTTTCTTTTACTTGTTAATGACTGTTGTGAAAACAGTGAAGAGTTAACTTTTCTGTAAACTTTCAATAATCAGAAACTTCTGATTCTGGTTTCTATTCTGAGCTGTTTAATTCCTCTTTTACTTCTCATATCTTCAAACATTGTATGATGTTAGTATGTCCTTATTAGTAGTCAAGGTGAAATCATGCTGAATTTGAGGATTGTGAATATTGCTATTGGCTTTAAGTATGCAATAATTCCCTTCACCTTGCATTCCTTTTTATTTCAAAAGTGACTGCTGAATGCATGGATTTTTCTGCAGTATCATCTACAGACACTAGGAATTGAATAGTTAACTGTAAGACGTCCATGTGAAATTCTTACATGGAAGTGCAGTATAATTGTATAGAATAAATGTCAGTACATTAATTGAAAGTGTTCATTTTTTAATGCAGGAGAATTGATGATAATGTTATTGCACTGATACAAAATAAGGAATTCCCTGGGGGTTGATTTTTTGGGGATTTAGGGATTTTGTTTTTTATTGTTTTGATTTTGGTTTGATTTGGTGAATTTTTGGTTTGTGTTTGGGTTGCTGGATTTTTGGTTTGTTTTTTTGTTTGTTCTTTTTGTTTGTTTGTTGGTTGGGGTTTTTTTGGTTTTTTTTTTTAAGCTGTGTCTAATGTATTTATTTCATTGAGTATGGAATTAACAGTAAGCCTAGACTGCAAAAGTCTTCTTGGTCACAACAGATGTGTTTTACTAGTGTTTATATGGAGTTGAAATGTATGGCATGGTGGATGGAAAGGCAGGATATATTAACCAGTGCAGCTCTTTTATTCTAGGTTGCTATGGTGTTCCTTCTCATGAAATCCATAGTGAATGGTTGTGTTCTCGATGCAGAAAAGAAGCCTGGACTGCTGTAAGTTTCATGCATTGCTTTCTTCTCTAACACATAAGAGATTAAGGGGGAGGTGGAGGAGGTGAGCCAGAGGCATGATTGCATGTGGAATGTAGTCTGAGTTTTTTGTCTGAACAGACACTTCCTGGAGAAAATACAATTAGATTCCACTGTAAAATGTAATAGGATATTAATAGACAGAGTACTCAAGAAAATGACTGGCTAACAGAATATCATTGTGTCTAAGAATGGTTCAAGGAAACTGAAATTTTAAATGCATATAGGAGAGAGAAAAAATGGTATTTCCTCTAAATATTTTAGGCACTTTGGTGTGTATGTGTGGGCAGCTGGAGAACAGAGAAATGGAAAGAAAATAATAAATAACAGTCAAGAATGAAATTGTTCTTTATTACATGTAAGGTTCACTGTGCTGTATTAACAGAAAAACATTTCAATTGTGAAGTTCCTAAATACCTATTATTTTATTTTTTAAAAAGTATAAAATAGTTTTATACAGCAAGGAATTAATAGACAAGCACCTAGTAATTAATAGAATCCATAAACATATACTCATTTTCAAGAAGCAGTTTAAAATTTTACATTCCACCAATTTATCAGTTGCCCTGCTAAGTCATCTAGTATTTGTTTTTCTTATCAGTTTAAGGAAATGTGATGATAAATTTTAATGGCAATGTAGCTTTTCTTCATTCCGTTGTTGAATTAAAAGCAGATATTTTAGGTGTCTTACAAATATAAATTCTTAAATGACATAGTAAAATTTTTAGACATGTTGAAAAAGGAATGAGAATTCAAACTTCAGGAAAATGCAGTGTTGCTTTATCAAACATCACGTCTTGCAGTTATGAATGTCACCCGTAAGAAATCTGCAGTTGTAGCATTAGCAAACTGAAAGTAACATTAAATATAAACAATTTGATTTTTCTTTTGTGACTGTCAACATTTTAAGGTTCTTCTGTGAGTGCTAAGAGGAAATGAAATGAAATGAAATTGAATTTAATTGAATTGGAACTGGTATTTATAATCCAGATATTGCATAATATGAGGAAAACAAAAGGAAATATGTGACTTAGAACTACTCATAACAAAAATATGGCCTAGCTCGAATGTTCAGTCCCCTGTTCCCTCAGTGAGTAGCTATTAAAATATTCATTGAATTTATTTCTACTTCTGTAGTGTGTTCTCATTTTAGTAGGAAAGGTATTCTTACTAGTTAAAATCCAATTTTCATCTTTTATTGGTAACTAGAAAACCTTGTTATTGGTTCCTTGCCAGATATTTATGAGTTTTGGATGTCCTTAAATACTTTTTTGACTATGGTTCTAGAATCAGGGAGAGTTTGGGGGGAAGAGCATAAATCTGTTCTAGCAAGTGAGATATTGCCATTAACTTAGGAGCTAATCATCAGTTAAATAGAGTTAGAAAGTCCCATTGCTCTAATAAAAACCTTTTGTTAATTTATTTTCAGGAGAGCTATATTCTAAGGAGAACATTCTTATTCATAAAATACTGTGTGTGGCAGCAATAGGACTGAATCAGATGCTTTTGTTGAAAGCACTAGAAGTTTAGAACATTGCCTTGGAATCTGATGTTAATGGCAATATAACAGTAACATATTTGAGGGAAAATTTGGAGAGAGTCTTTGTCTTTTGATGATAGTTTTTTTTTTTAACTGAAAAACAGTTAAAAAAAAATCAGGTGTTATAATTTGTTAATGCTGCACTGTAGAAACGGTTCTAAAATTTTTCTAGGGTTTTAAGTTTATTTTACAAGTCTTCTTGAACTGAAGAAGAGGACATTCAGGTAATACAACAGTAGGTGAAAGAGAAGTTCTGCAATATATGACTGGCTTGACTCATGTTCACTATGGGCCAATAAGGGGGGAACTGTGTAATAGAAAAAGGAAATTGTTGGGGAGAACACTAAAGCTTGACTTGACTGAGATTCTTCTTTGACAAACTTTTAGGGAAAAAAGTTGCATCCAAGGCCAGGATTAATTTGAGAAGAATTATGCACTTTTTACTAAATAGATTTAGTTTTGTTCTGTTATGATGCATTAAGTACCTGATAAAATGGAAGAGTTGTTTTTTTAGGGGAAGTCCTTTTTGACCAAAAATACGAGGAGATGAGATGAAGTAGTTGAAGAGATACCAAAACATAAAGCAAAGAACTGAATGCAAATCTTTTGTGAAGAGGTTTTAGTATTGGATTTTTGTAAAAGCACTCTCTGTGAACTAGAGAGTAGACTCAATACTGATTACTGGAATTTTATGTGTTAGGCAACAAGAAGTTGGTACGAGTGAAATGGAGCTCCATTTTCACTGTGCAAAGGCTAGATAGATAGTATGTGCTGCCCATTTTGTCAATTTGTATAAGCTTTGGCTATTATGTGTTTAATGGAATTGTGGTATTTTTATTGAATACTATAGCCCTAAGTAGTTAGTGCTGACAACTTTGTCTTTCTATAGCTCTAATTTGGTGACCTGAGCAAAATGAACTTAGGCTCCAGGAGAGATCTTCATTTGGTTATGTTTGTGGAACAAAATTCACATTCTGAATGACCTAAGTTGTCATTTTGTTGGGAAGTGTTAATGAAATGTTGATGATCGAATAGACCTCATTAGTATTAAATTTACTTACAACCTGTCCTGTATAGTCTGCTATCATGTAGTTTTTGTTATTAGATGTCTTTCACGTGTCAATGAGAGCTGTTCATTGTGAGCTGGAAAATGTGGAAGTGACAGATAGTAGGCATCTGTTGCACAGTTAAATAGCAAAAATCCAACAGTTTTCACAGACGTGACTAATGTTCTGCTAGTTACTCATACTTGAATGATAACACATTCACTTTTTCCTTTTTATTACTAGAGTCTTTCAAAACTTTTGAAGTGCTGAAGCAATCTCAGAACTATTAAAGATTATCTCTGAGAGTTTGCAGAGCTTAGGTGAGGTGCAGCAGTCTGGAAAACTTAATAGTGCTTTTTATAAAGGCAGGAAATGGATGACCCAAAGAATTATGTGCCAGTCAACCTATCTTGGATTCCAGAAGAAATACGGAACAAAAGATGAATCTATCAATTTCTAAACACCTAGACAATAACAGAGTACAAAGAGATATGTATTTAAGAACAACTAATTTTTTTTCCTGTGACATCTCATGCGAATAAAGAATAAGCAAAATGCCTTGTGCATCCTTTCACAGGCTTTTGATAGTGTTTTGAATGCAAGGAACAGAAGAGGTATGATGTAAATCAATAGCTGCCAAACATGCAGAAATACGGCTTTGCTTTCAACCCTCAATATCTCAAGCCTCCAGAGCCATCACTCTTACTGGGCTGTTGTAATCACTAAGAGAGTGATAATGTTACGTGCATCATTTACTAATTACTTTTCATATCCTTATGGAACATACATGGAAATCTAGATTGGTCTGCTTCTAGTTGTTTAAGGTGCTTGAACAGGAGATAGGAGAGTACATTGCATGTGAACCTACCATGGCATTAAAATTATAGGATATACAAGGTTTTTTTCAAAACTGTCGTGTGTGTTTTGGATATTATTTTGTTCACTTCTTTCAATGAAGTGAAAGAATTAATAAGAAGCATTCCTGATGCATTTTCTGTAAGGGCCTTGGGCATTTTGTGTGCTGAAGTTTACTAATTTGGGTTAAGATTACTCTCTTGGATGGATCACATTACTGTTTTGGATTGGATCCTACTGTTTTGTTGGACAATAGTAACATTACTATATTGAAGGAATGATGTAAGATATTCTAAAGGGAATTCAACAGAGATGGGTACAATAATTAGAGAGGAGTTAGTTATGGGCAGAGAAGGTAAGAGTGTCTACCTAAGCAGTAGCTCCTGCTGCCAACTGTAGTAGTGACCACTCTGGTCCCAAACTTAACATAAATCAACAGATTAACTAAATCACAGAATCATGGATATTAGGGGCTGGAAGAGACCTTTGTATGTCGTCTAGTCCCACCCTCCTGCTAAAGCAGGTTCATCTAGATCATATTACACATGTAATGTTCATGTCCAGGTGGCTTTTGAGTATATCCAAAGAAGGAGACCCACAACTTCTCCGGGCAGCCTGTGCCCGTGCTCTGTAATCTGCAGAGTGAAAAAGTTTTTCCTCATGTTCAGATGAGGCACCACTGAAAAGCATCTGTCTCCATCTTCTTGATACCTGCCCTTTTGATATTTGTAAGGTTTGATAAGATCCCCTCTCAGTCTTCTCCAGGCTTTATTATTCCCAAGTGGTCAGTCCCTTTGTCCACATTCTGTAAACTTCTTTCTCACATTTGAGTTTGTCCAGAAACTCCTTGGCTAACCATGCAGGTCTCCTGCCTCATTTGCTTGATTTCTTATTCATCGGGATGCACCATTCTTGAGCTTGGAGTAACTGGTGTTTGAATATTAGCTCTCTTGGATGCCCCTACCTTCTAGAGCCCTAATCTATGGGATTCCTCCAAGCAGATATTTGAAGAGACTGGAGCTCTCCTGAAGACCAGGGTTGCAATCCTACTTACTGCCCTGCTTCTTCCATGCAGGATCCTGAATTCCACCATCTCATGGTCACTGCAGCTGAAGCTGCTACTAGCCTTCACATCCCTAACTAGTTCTTCTTTGTTAGTACAAGATCCAGGAGCACATCTCTCCTTCCTGGCTCTGCCACCATCTGTGGCAAAAAGTTATCATCAATGCTCCACAGGAAACTCTTGGACAATGAATGCCTAGCTTTGTTGCTTTTCTAGCAAATATTAAGGTCTTTGAAGTCCCCCATGAGAACCAGGTCCTGTGGTCTTGAGGCTACTTTCAGCTCTCTGTAGATGGCCTGTAATAAACACCCACAGCAGTGCCACCCATATTAGCCGGCCCCTTAATTCTAACCTATAAGTTCTTGACTCGTTTTCTTCATCCAGCCCTGGGCAGAGCTCAATACATTCCATTTGGTTTCTCACATAAAGAGCATCCACCACCTCGACTTGTTGGCCTGTCTTTCCTAAGAAGTATGTAGCATTCATTACAGCATTTGCTTTACTCAAGCTACCCCACCATGTCTCTGTAACTGCAATGAGATCCTGGCCCTGTGACTGCCACGGATCTCTAGTTCCTCCTGTTTATTCCCCATGTTGCATGTGCTGATGGTCTTCAGGCATTGCAGAGAGATAATTGAGCATGCAGGTTTCCCTGGAGGGGGGAAAAAGGATCCACCATGGGCATACACACCCTGGAGGTGGTTGGCCTTCTGGTTCTCATCTTGAGAGGCAGCTAAGGAAGATTTATAACTGCTGTGGTTGGCCTGGCATATTCTCAGTTGGGTGTGATGGCACGAGCATTGCCATTTTGGACCCCACCCCCTGAGTTCTTAAGTTTATAGCTGGCTTTACCACCTTAGGCAGCCTGCTGTGAAACATTTCCTTGCCTCTTCTAGACAGGTGGATTCCATCCTTCCCTAATGGGTTATAGTCACCAAGGAGTGTCGTTGTCATGAAAGCCAAAACCCTCAACACGGTGGCACCAGCCACATAGCCAGAAGTTGATAAGCAATGTATATCTATTTCTGGCTGCCACCTTTTCTTTGTAAAATGGAGGAAAAGATAACCTGGGCACCAGTATTTTTCACTTGCACCCCTAGGGCTTTTTAGTCTTCCTTGATTCTGCTCAGCTTCTGGCTTGTGATGTCGTTCATGCCCATATGAAACAATAACAGTGGATAGTAGTCTGTGCTCTTGAAAAGTTGTGGCACACTCTTGGCAATGTCTTGGCTCTTAGCACCCAGAAAGCAGCATGCTTCTTGTGACATTGGCAGATGGACTCCTCAGTGCCCTTTAAAAGAGGATCAACCACTAGGAGCGCTCATCGTTTCTTTTTACCATATCTACTGTGTGCTGCTGGTACAGGTTCTCCTTGCAGACCTTGCTTACAGGTGTTTACATCTGTTAAAACTTTTTACTCATTTTTGGTTGTGATGCTGGAGGGTGGAGACTGAAGTGGAGTCCTACTTTTGCAGGACACCAAGATCTGAGGTGCCTCTTTCTCAGTGGTGTTCACCACAGGAAGAAGGTAGTGAAACCCCCTATCTATCACCGTCTTGGCTCCTCTAATACTGGGAAGCCTTTTAACTCTTTCTTGCAACTTTGCCACCTGATGTAACAGATAACCAGCTGTGTGTACCTCATGCAAGTACTTACTTTTCACCGGGACAAGTATTGGGGAACTCACTGCAGCCCACCACCTGTACTGAAGTCTCCTATCTCACAAGTTCCATTTGGGTGAGTGCATTGGAAAT
The DNA here is from genome assembly GCF_000747805.2 of Chaetura pelagica. Lineage (NCBI taxonomy): Eukaryota > Metazoa > Chordata > Aves > Apodiformes > Apodidae > Chaetura > Chaetura pelagica. The sequence continues at coordinate 912,271 of NW_009953725.1, forward strand.
CTTAGGAACTTTCTCTGTAGGAACAATGGTTTTAGCTCTTGAGGTGAGTGCCCACTATTTTGGCAGAGACCTAGAACACTTCCCTGGGCTGTGGACCTACAAGCAGGTTGCAGGACCCTCCCTGTTCCCTTCCCACTCCAACTGCCACACCAGACCTTGTCTGCCCACCCTGTGGGAAGTGCTCCTGGCTGCTGTATAGCTCTTCTGCAGTTGCTGCTGGCAGTGCCCAGGCCATACCAGTCCTTGTCATGAGAGCTGCTAGCTCCTGGCAGGTCTCTCACTCTTCCTCAGGTTTCCCTGGCCCCAGGAAACTTCCCTGGCTGCCTCAGTCTAGCTCTCAGCTACAGAGTGTACAGAATTGCTATTCTCTCATTTTAGGGACAAGATGACTTGTAGCAGCTTTAAGCTGCATCAGCTTAAATCAGTTTACATTAATTCCAGGAAGTTTTGCAAATATCTATTTCCAAAAATAGTGAACTAGGGGAATAGCACATATATGGATTTTGTAGAATCTACTCCTTTGTGATTTTTAAAAACATTAGACACACATTTGTCAGTAACAGCTGAAGAAAGCTTGATCATGTCTTGAGGCAGCAGAATAAAATAGACACTGAGATTTCTTTTTTCTGTGGTTCTGTTTGGCCTGTTTGAATAGTATTACTCATTGCAAAACAATGTGACTGTAGGTCTCTTTTTGAGAAAAAAAAAAAAATCTGTTTGATGTACAACTTAAATTGATTAGTGTATTTTAGCTTGTATGGAACTTCATGGCTGTCATCAGCATGAATTACTGGTAGTTATTTGGGTCCTGTTTGTCATTTTAGGATCATGTTTCTGTCTTCTCAGAGTTTGGACAATAGCTTTCAATTATCAGCTTTCACTTCAAAATAGTACTTCTATCTAATCCTGGCATTATACTTAAGATAAATGTGGTTCTCTTTTAACCAATCTTGTATATGTCTATTCAAAAAGACAACTTAATTGAGTGTACTTCTGCCCAGGATACTACTTTTCCTTTTAAAAATCTGCAATTCATTAGTCATGCAAACTGACTGAAAATTTATGCTACCTTTGAAGTATATGCGTATATGTCTTCTATGAGTCAGTTTTAAAATTTGTATTTTTTATATATTTTGTTAAACATGATATTTTAATTGTATTTCGAACTGCTGTGGAGTACTGTAAGTCTTTCTGGAGACGGAGACGTAATTAAGAAAGCTACTTATTTGCACAGCCTGTTTTTTACTGAATTGAGTGTATTTTGTGTTTCAGTTAGCACAGTTCAAACTTTAATTTCCTACATGAAACAAATTTTTAAAATGGTATTAATCTAAATTCTTGTTGAGGATAAGTATTCCTAAAAACTACAGCTGTTGCAGAAGTGAAACTGAGATGTGAAGCTGTGGGAGTGATATATCCAAATGCCTTCAAAGATGTCTTCTTATATCAGAAGAGTGCACAAAATAAGATTTAATTATCAGAAAATACCTATTTCCTGAAACACCAACTTCCTGAATGTCTGAAATTGTTTTCCTTCCTCTTCACATTGATTCCCAGAAGGAGATTTATCTGAGGAATTCGACTGAGGAATCCTCTTATGGGTAATTCTTTAACTCCTGAAGGAAAAATTGATTGAAAAAAAGGAGAAAGAGAAGGTTTGTGCCGTGGAAAATAGAATGGAAGATGTAAAACACTGGTACAAAGTTTAGAATTCATTGCCCAGGAGGCAAAGTTCCTTCTCATTGCTCTGCTTATTCAATTAAGTATTTTTTTGCAGTTCTTATAAATGATACTTCCTGGCAATTATGTTAACTTTATTGAAAATTTGGTCTCTGCTAAGTTTTTGAGTATGAGTATGATTTTGGAAAGCACTGAAGGATGAGAACTGTATTAATAGCTAAATGGAACTGTATTATATGTGAATCCCAACTATGAACATCATTAAAATATGGAAATATAAAAATACGTAAGAGAACTTATTTACAGAGCCAGACATCTTTTTAATGGAGATTAAATTTTGTGTTATTAGTTGAAACTGCTTTTGAGATTCAGAAGTATACTGTTTTCTAGCAGTTGCAGCATCTCCAAGTAGCTGAAGTAGTATACCTTACAATATTTTATGTAAAATTTTCATTTTCCAGGATGCGGTTGGGTACATCTTTGTGTTCTGCTAGGCGCTATGTCCTGTTTGATAATGATTATTGACAAAAAATGAAGAGTGGTACTGACTTTGTCTATGCTATAGGACAGAAAATAGCCATAAATCAATTCCCCAAAACAATTAGAAAACCAAATAATATTAAATAAATCATCTGCATGGCTCCTAAAAGTGTAACTGTATTCATACAAAGTGCCTTGATTGCGAAAAAACGCCTCATTAATCTGAAACGCTTCAGCTAAAAGAAGCTAGTGAAGTCAGGAAGAATAATGACTGGCATTATAGAGAATGCAATGTACTATACAGTGTGCAAGAATGTGGTCACCCAGTAGCTATAGTACATAAATATAAGTACCTTTGTTATTTAGAGGACAAAAGGGTTTGGGATAGGAAAGAGAAGAGCAACTAAGGAAATGGGTAAATGCACTTCAGTGCCCTAGTTCACAGTAAGATGGCTGTTAATCATGCTACAGGGGAAGCTGTGTGACTGCACACATTATTCTAACCCTCCATAGCACTACAGAAGTAGTACCTAAAATGGTCAGTTGGCACTGATTTTTGAGAACAGATCCAATGTTCAATAGAGTGTTTTGCAGCATAGCAGAATACTTTTTCTGTAGATGAACTCTTTCTTGTTTTATGTTTTACTACTGATATTCAAACTTTAGGTTTTTTATTTCATTTTCTGTTTAGAGTACTCCATTGCATCAGTGGAAGGATATATATATATTTTTATTTTTTTTCCCCAAAGCATCAAAAAAATGGCACATAAGAGCTTTCCACATCCCAGCTCAGAAACTTCTCTGTTTCACCCTACTGAAAATAGTTGTGTTGAACAATATTTTTTTTAGTTTTCCCCTTCTCACTGATACAGTATGCATTTAAATTATAAATTCCTGTTTTCAGAGCCTGGTAAACTGCCAAGATTAAATCACTATGTGCGAATTGGTATACAGTGTCTTAATTTTCAGATGGAATTTGCTACCAGACTTTAAAAGCATTTGGATGCTTTCCCAAACCTCTGCAGAAAGGTGACTAACTAGGAGAATTACTTACAGATGCTGATGGTAAACATATGTTGACTTGGATATAGGGTGCATGATATTTCTTTCTCGTTTTGGTATAAGTCTAGTAACAGGATATGCATGGCTTGTAAAAATCAGTATTTGATGCAACATATTTTAACATGTTTGTAAATACTGAGTTTCCATGGTGCTGTCACAGAAACTGAAAGACTATTAAACCTGGAAAACATTTTATGCTGTAATCTACGTGCCATAATGGTCAGTCCTAATGTCCATTTTGATCTTGGATTCCCTTCATTGCAACTCACCAAGTTAACCTTTGACACTCCTATCCATGTGAAAAGGCTTGATAGCTTTGGGCATCTCCATGTGTGTGGGTGTTCTCATTTTACCAAGGAAGAGGTTGTTCATTCCCTGCAGGGTGAAGCAGGATTTCTGTCAGATGCAGCTCAGAAGCCCTGATTAGAGCTGGAATTGAACCAGGGAACCATCACCAACCTCATCCAATCTAAAACTGTCCTCAAAGAATGTATTTGATCTCCAGGAGTACTGCTGAAAACTCACTGAGGAGAAAATAAATGTCGATATAGCCAGTAAGAGGATATCATGCCCTGCCCAGCAGGTGCTAGGCTGCTTTCTTGAACATACAAATTTTCACCTAAAGCTGTTCAGATTTAAATCTAATATTTACTGTCACTTTCAATGCTTACCATCATTTAATTTTAGTTTGTGTGTTTGCTAAGCATTTAGCTTTAGTGTTATCCTCTGGCAGTGATTTTCATCATCTCATATTTTGCAGGAAGAATGATTAAGTTTGTATTTTGTACCTAATTTCAGTACTTTTTCTTTAAAACAGCTAATCTTAGTCACTTTTACTTCTCTTCAAAGGGGAAGTTGTCTGTAATCTTTCTTGTTTGGATGCTTGGGAACAGTTGCTTTTCCTGTTGTATATATTTTCTAAAACTGAGTGACCAGCAACCACTGTTGCAGAAAGTATTGCATATTTAGCAATGTAGCAGTCTCCATTTTATACTTTATCTGTCTTTTTTGCTTCAGATACCCACATTCTTGAATGAAAGGATGCACAAACGCCCTGCTAAGTGTGGGAGTTATCTTTACTGTAGTTACGTGTAATGAGTATTTTGATTATTACATTCTCATCTCTGCCAGTTCGCCATTCCTTCTCTGGCTGCAGAATTCTCTCCCTACTCCCATTGCCCATCTGACCTTTCTCTTTTCCTTGTTCTTTTCCACGTCTTCTTATCCCAGCCAATACTCTCCTGCTTTTTGCATTCTTGCAGATGACTGTTCGCAATAGTTCTATGTCATGGACAGCACAGAAAAAGACTGCTTGCCCTGTATACTGTTGCCTCAGCCTAGCATGACCTGGGAGCTGCAATTGTAAGGAAGTTTTTGGCCATCCCTGAATCAAGGGCAGGGTATTAGGCTACTAATGTGGATATTCAGTAGCTGATGATGCGTAAACTTTAAATTCCCAAGGGTAGATATCTTGAACAGATTTGAATGCATCTGAAAAAGTATTTGTCCATAGCAGAAGTGCAGCCACCTTCAATTTTGAAGAACCTATTTTAAACTTGCAGCCAAAGATGTGTGTGCATACTAAATAAATATTAACCCGTAGTGGATTTCTCTTTTTTCATTTCTGTTTCACTCAGCCTCCTCAATCACCATGAACTTCAAGTATCTACAAAATGCTAAAAGAATTGATAATAGTTTATTATTTTGGACAGAGTAAGATTTTCTGTAACATTTTCTAAAAAAAAAAAAAAAAAAAAAAGTTTTCTCAAAGTTCCCATTGTTAATAAAAATTGTGGCATTGTTAAGGCAGATGATGGTGGAAGTTTTGCAGCATTTATATACAACTGAAGAGTGTGAATTAAAGTGGTAGCACCTAGCAACTCTGTTAAGAAGTCATGCTCCCAGACAGGCAAGTGGATCCTTTTAGTAGACAACTGTCAATTTTTCTGTAATTTATTATTTTTTGAAACACCTTGCCTTTAAAATAACGAAATTTGTCTCTGAAAAGCCAATTTTAAGGTAATAGCTCTAAGGGGGTAGAGTACTTGTCTCTGTATTGAAATTAAATAATCTCAAAAGCTATTCTCTGTTAAAATTATTTATCTGGTGTGGAAAGATTAGAAGATTCATTAATGGACCATTTCTGAAAATGTCGTTTTCAGAGGTGTTAAGATAAACAACAGCTCTTTTCTCTGCTCAGGATAAATGTGAACACAAACATAAATAAACTGGGGAAATGAAATAGCTGCGAAGTCAGCAATGCCATATCCAAATGCACATCTGTGGTAATACTGTTAGGAAGTGTGATTTGGGCATTACAAAGCAAATTCAGAGAGAAGTTGAAAGACGTAATGGTATCTATTTTCAGTTCAAAGATTCCTCTCTAAAAAGCCCTCCAGAGTAGCTTGAAGAAGACACATGATGTTTATCAGCCTTAGCCATAAAATCTGTATCTGTTTGACTTAGCTGTGGCAGAGTTCAAAATTAGATGTTTGATTTAATTAGTTACGGTTTTCTATGAACCAGCTACTTTCAAATGAAACAAAAAAGTCAGCATTATTGTGACACAGTTTTGTAGCATTTTACTCTTAAAACTGAAAACATCTATTCTCACCTCTTTTTGGAAATATTTGGAAAAAAACCTTGTCCTAACAATTTTTCTAAGATTTTTGAGTAGTTTTATATGCTAGTCAGAATCAACAGACAGAAGGAAAAGAGCTGATTAAAAGAAAGTATAAGTGTTGTCAATTGGACAGTGTCCTGCTTAGTGCTGCAGACTTTATCAACAATGGTTCAAACCGCTAGCAAAATATATACCCTCTTGAAGTGATTAATTCTGGTATCACTGCTAACTAAAGCTGTGATTAAAAAGTTAACACAATCCTAATAAAGTACTAATATTCCAACACTGATATAATGAAGTTTAGTGAATGCATTCAGTTTGTTTTTCAGAATCTCAAACCTTATGAACACATGAAAATGAAATAGAATGTATATTACTTATGATGTATATTGTAGTGTATCCTTAGTAGTGCCAAGTAACCGGGATTTCCTAATATCTAGGAATATTTTCTAAAACATTTCAAAAGGTATTTATTGAAGCTTTAAAGTGACAGGTTAGATAGAATAGCAAGATCTGCCATAATGAATTCAACCAAAGTCTATTGTAGCCTGTTATCCTTTCTCTAGTACAACCAGAAATTAATACCTGGGGAGGAATGTAAGTTCTGGGCAAGGATTCCCTAATGCTCTCTCTTTCTCCTACACTATGCAAATAAGAAACTGCCTTAGCAAAAGGCTGTATCTTTGTATTTACTAAGTAAAAGGTAACCTTTGTTAGATTTCTCTTTCATTACCTTAGCCAGCTGCTTCTTCCAGTGGTGTAAAATCTTATCAACCACAGCTGGCAAACAGTCATATAGTCTGTGAAGATCATTGTTGTTTGTTTCTTTTCAATCTGCTGCTTTCTTTTTTCCTTTGATAGCAACCACCTAGTTATTTTATTGGAGTACTTAGTCAAGCACTTTTCCAGGTCTTTCATGGCATCTCTTAAACACCATACTCTAACCTCTTTACTGGCCTGACCAACTACAGCCCTGTGCAAAAGCTGTTGCAGCTGATGTTAGCTGAATACAAGATGTGTTTTGTTGATTTTTTTTGTTTGATTTTGCTTTGGGTTATTTTTTTGGAGGGAGCACTGTTGTGGTTTTGTTTTGTTTTGTGTTTTTTTATGAGGCCTGTGACATTATGTTAACAAAAAATAGAACAAGACCTTCATGAATTATTGAGATATTCTGGAAAGTAGGATATAATTAAACAGGGAGAAGTGCTAGATGCTGAAACTAGAATACAGACAGAGGAATAAGGAGCAATGGTACCAGCCACTGCTGTGCAAGAGGTCCTAAGGGTTACAGTGCATGAGCTTAGCAAGTCACTGTGGGTAAAAAGGTGAACACTACCTCAAAACATCTTTCTAGATGTGGGATATGAGTTGTATCAACTAAACATCTTTTGCCTGATATCACTGAGCATTTGCTCTCATTTCATTTCAGATGGGAAAATACAGGCCTAGGACAGTAGGTGAAAAAGTTGCAGTTGCTTAACTTGCTAAGGGGCTGTAGATGGAGATGTGGAGGAACAATCTGTTTTTCATGTTTATGATGCTTAAAGTAAGAAGAAAAAGGCTTAAGCAACAGGAAGGAATCTTCAGGTTAGCTGTTACAAAAAATTTTCTAATGCCAGGGGATGCCAAAGAGCTAGAAGAGATTGTTAGGTTTACTATGGAGATTACATTTTATAAGGAAGTTTTTGAAAATATGTAATACAAAATTAGTTAGGAATAACATACATTCCAATTTTCTTTGTCTTCATCTACCAATATAAGTTTCATTTAACTGGCTAAATATAATTCTTTGGAGATGCCATTGTAGTTTACAGTGTTTTAAAGGAAAGGAGAAACAACAGTTTAACAACGAAGGGGATGATATGGATTATGTTCCTAGTTGTCTGTAAGAATGTTAGATGACTTAATATACATCACTCTGCTATGGCTTGGCTGAACTCCGTTGACTTGCTGTGTCAGAGAGTATCCTGTCTCATACAGAATGATATTGCTCATGAACTAAGTATGCAAATATTGAATTGTAACAATGCTTTTTATAAGCTCTACTGTCAATATGATTTTGAATTTTGGCAGGGTAAAAAATACTACAAGAAAAACAAATGCATTAATTTTAAAATGTAAATGAGTGTGATCAGTCTTCGGTTTTGTATAGGATTTATCCGTACAACAACTATTAATATGCAGCTATGCCTGAGTAGTGGCATATTATTCCGAGAAAAGGTGATCTATCTTTTGGATGAATTTAGCAAAGAAAGCATGGTTAATCCACATGGACATCAGGCTTTTGCACTGGTTGAAACAGAGAAATGAAAAATAAACTAGATTAGGAATTCTGGTTGCAAAATTCAGTTTCATTGTAAGGAAGGGGAATTGGCTAGTCCAGAAGGTGTGGATATCGTCTGTAGTGTTTTGAAGAAAAAAAAAAAAAAAAAGCAGCATTGTCTCCACTAAAAAGCTAAAAGAAAAAAATAATGTTAGTGTATTAAAGGTTGTAATTTATATGGAGGTGTCTTACTTTATACAGATACTGGAAGAGGGGATTTTCTTTTGTAATTCTAGAATGTTATGGCGATTTTTTAAGCAGATGAGCAATTTAAAATGGTCTAAGATTTAATTTAGATAAGTGTAAAATAATATGCTTAAGAAATTGTTATCTAATGGAAATACAAATGACAAAATTACTTGTTGAAAGGATTAGCAAAGTAATAGTGAATCAGAGATCAGATATGTTCTGAGTGTTGCTCTTTAATGAATCCTGATTTTTATACACAGGCTGAAAACAGACTGTTGCCAGTATAATGGTATTAGGAATATTAGTCTTGCTAGATATTAGGTCACCTGTGTTTTCATTTCTTTCAGGGTGTTGAGACTGGAGGTAAAGTAATATCCATGTCACATGGATATCAAGAATTATATTACAATGCTGGCATCATTTACAAAATTGATTTAATGGATCTTAAGCCTGTGTCCTTCCCATCCAGTTTTCCTGTGACCAGTGGTCCAATTTCCTTTTTCCCATGAGCCTAAGTTCTTACAGCCTGTATCCAGCAGACAGTGAACAATTATTACCCACCACCATTGTCTACTCAGCAAAGATTGTATTGGCGGTTTTTGAGATGGGATCAAATTTGGTTCCTATATGTCCTTCATAGGGGAAATTTTTTTCTTGCCGGTAATGTAGATGTTTACAAACACTTTCTCTTTTCTCCAAGCTGCCTTTCCACCATCACAAGCACACTTTTTCATTTTTCTCTTTTTAAATTTTTTTTTTTCTTTTTTTTTTAACCTAGTATTAATGCTCTGCAATAACTAAGTGGTTAAGAGACAGTAAACATTCAGAAGTTTGTTAGCAGCATCTTCTTATATAAAGTCTCTTCCTGGGATATTTTAGCTTAATTTATTTGTGGAACTTCTTTAGGTCTTCGCTCTCTCTAGTAGCATTAATAAGTTACACAGCAGATGATCAGATTAAAGTGTTGGGGTTTTTTTTAAATAAAAAAATTATTAGAAGCAGGAAAAGTTAATCATTAATAAAGAAATTAATTTCACAGTAAGCTGGCATAAGAACATCAGACTCATAAAAAAGCTCAAACACACTGGTGTTTTGCAAATCAGAAATGCAGTTAAAGGATTGCTATGGCATATAGAAAGAAAGTGCTTCAATTAAAAAAAAACCAAAAACAAACAAGAAAAGAAGAAGAAGGATCCACAGGTCGCACAGGTGGAGGATCCATTAAACTTTTAAAGTGAAGAATGAGGCTTTCCATCCCCACAGCCTGCCGCCCAGCCCACCCCAGAGACTGATACTGAGTCAGACTTCTGGGCTCTTCTTCAGTCAGCAGATGATATTCTACCTCTACGCTGTAAACTTCATGCTCCTGCATAACTGTGAGTGAGTTTCAGATTAGATCATTGTTGTGGTGTAGGCCCAACATGACAACAAAAGAACAGCCCCATGGCCACTCACTCACCTCCACTTCCCATTTCCACACACACACTCTGGGATGAGGAGGACAAAGCTCATGGGTTGAGACAAAGGACAAGGAGGGTTCTTCACCGATTAAGGTCACTGGCAAACCAGACTCAACTTGTGGAAAAAAGAATAATTTAATTTCACACTAATAAACACACACAGGACAAAGACAACACACAGAGCAGGGCTTGCATATGTTACCCCACCCCTCCCTTCTTCCCGGGCCCAAATCCCTTTGTTCCTGGATTCTCTCCCTCCTTCCACCCAGCAGCACAGGGGGACAGGGGATGGGGTTTAGAGTCAGTTCACAGGCTGGTGGTTTCTGCTGCTCCTTCCTCCTCAAGAAGAAGGATTCCTCACAGTCCTTCCCTGCTTCCCCATGGGGTCCCTCCCATGGCAGAGAGTCCTCCAGGAACCTCTCCTTCATGAGTCCTTCCCACGAGGTCCAGAGCTGCTCCAGCCTGGGCTTCCCACAGAGTCAGGGGCTGCTTCAGGAACAGCCACCTCCCCTGGCACCGGGGTCTTCCACAGCTTCACAGTCAGAGCCCACTGGCAGCAAATCCACTGGCCACAACATCCAAGTCCACTAGCCAAGTTCACCCTGCTGGTACCTTCAGGGAATGTTCCACCACGTTCCTCCACAAGTGCAGGGGCACAACTGCCATCTCACCATGGGTTGCAGGGAAAATTCTGCTTCAGCACCTTCTTCCCTTTCTTCCTCACTGACAATTGGCACGGCTCTCCTTCCGCAGCACAGATCTCCCTTCAAGTGCTTCTCTGCCCAGGTGTTAAAGGAGTTCTATCATGACTTCTTGGCTGGGTTTGGAGCAGGGAGAGCTTCTCAGCTTCTTACCAAAAAACCTACCAAACCAAAACCAGAACAATAATCAGAAACTCCTGAACTGTTCCTCTTTTAGGAGATCATGGCTTTTGCTTCTTTTTCCATCTTGAGTATTATTTTCCATATTGCTTGGCTCATTTCTTCTATTACTCTTGTGGTCATGGAAATTTCTGCCCATCTATTTTTACCAATTTTTATTGTGCACCTCCAAGTGTCATATGTAAAACTGACTGGGCCCCTTATATTGTTAAGAATCTTATAATGATGCTGGCCAAGCTCTGTTGATAAGCAACAGTGATAGCAGAAAACATGACCTATGCACTGAAAATGTCAGAATCAGTCAAAGGAGGAGCTGAAGAAATAGATCTTTCCTCTGCTGATTTTTAAGCAAGATTCTGGACAAAAAAAATGAAAAGGGATACATGCTGTAGGAGTATTCTGTGGTTCTACAAAGGTGGTCCCTGTTGGGTTTAAAGATCTGGAGATTGTTTTGTGCTGTAATGCTCACCTGTTAGTGCTTGGCTTCAAGAACTGAATGCCAGTGCAAACTTCCCATGACTGTTGTGGTACTTCACTGGAAACAGTGCACTGTTCCCATTTTTGTGGTATTATTTCAGAATATTACCAGCATGATGAATTTATGTGTATAAAGCCTTAACAACCGGCAAATCTCTACCTCACACCTATGTAGTTTAGTAAATTTTCAAACTGTGATTTTTTTGAAACCAAAGTGTACTCAGGATAAGAAAGATTGTGATGGTCCTTCACATAGCTTGAGAGTATACTTGTGTGGATGGCAGCACCTTGTTTTCCTGATGAAATGCAAAGGGCAACAGAGAGAAAGAGAATGTGAAGATTATTTCCATCACTTTAATGCTGCTTAAGGGAATTCAGTACAAATAGCCTGGCAAGAAATATATCCAAAGGTTAGGATATCATAAGAATCTACAAATACTTGGAAGATAATTACATATAGGAGAGAAAGGAATGATTATGTAGAGTGGTTGAACAGCAATTGCAAAGGATAATGATTTCAAACTAAAATAAGAGGTGGTACATTATATGGAATTTAGCATGTAAATTTAGAGTGTCATAAAGTTTGTTGCTGTGATCTCTCTTTGACAGAGAAGTGAAAGACTAAAGAGTAATTCAGGTTCCTGCTTTTTTTTGCTGTACTTTCAGTAGTGCAGGCGTTTGGAGGAGAAAGGGAAGACATAACCTTCCATCCCTCTTT
>NW_009953725.1:924400-951756 GCF_000747805.2 Chaetura pelagica
AGCCCTCTCGCCCTCCATTGCTCTCTCCTTCCATCTCTGCCCTTTTCCCTGCCTTTCTCCATGTCTCCCTCCATCCTGTTACCTGTTCTTCATGGTTTTGGTAGGTAAGGGAACAAGTTATGTGCCTGAATTACAAAGAAGATTCATTTGTCATGAATCATTTGTCATGAGGAAGTATGTTTTATTTAGGAAAGGTTATTCTCATAGGAAATGTAATAAAGCATTCAATTAGATTTCTGGCAGACATTGATAATCTTTATTATGGGAGGTTTAAGATGAGACCAGACTGGAGTGTTATGTGACAATACATAGGTCGGGTTTTCTTGGTGTTTGTTTTTTCCCCTGTAAAGGGAAACTTAAATTAAGAGGTTGATGTGACAAGCTCTCTTTCTGTGTATAGTTATACAGTCACAGGATATCTTGATTTAATTTTGTGCATTTGATTCTCAGTAGAGACCAGTAAAATGGAGACAGAAACGAACACTGAAACACTTTCTCATCTGTCTCTTTGAAGGAAAAAAAAAAAAAAGGGGGGGAGGGTGGTGGGAAGGGAGGGGGAGAATAGGTACAGAAAAGAAGAAGACTGAAGAACGAGAGTAAAGTTGGAAAGTAGAAAAGCCTGTGTGTCTGTTCAAAGGCCCAGTTTACTATAGGTAGGAAAAACCCTGTTTGTTTGGCGTATTATCTAGGAACCACTGAAATATGCCTTGCTAAGTGCCCTGAAAGGAGTTGAAATTGTACTGAAGATCAAGGCAGAGAAAGTGTCCTGTAGAAAGGAACATCTGCTAAATGCATAACCCTCTTCTTTGGTAGGTTTATAAATTTGAGAACTGTCTGGAAAAAGCAGGTTTTCAAACTATTTGAGTTGTATCAGTGGCTTCTAGGTTAGTTTCTCGTTAGCTTCTATAAAACTAACTGCGTGTCATTTTAATTTGTTTTGCCTTAGTAAGCTGCATGACAGTTCCAGCCTTTCTGTGGCAGGACTGTTTAAATTCCTGCATATTTGTTATCACTTTAAAAGTAATTGTGGATTTTGTTTAAGACTAGTACTCAAAATTTATTTTTCTTCAGCTCTTTTGAGTAGTTTTTTTTTTGTTGTTTGTTTGTTTGTTGTTTTTTTTTTTACTGTATTCTATTTTTCCTGGAAGGAAATGCAGTGGGTATAAGTGGCAGGTAGTAATCCATTAATTAATTACACTAGTAATTTACATATCCTTAAGATCAGCTGACTAAAACTGATTTGAATCCATGCACTAAAGCTCACTTGTTTTTCTACACTATTTTTATTTTTAGGAATGTTGTCTCTGCAATTTGAGAGGTGGTGCATTAAAGCAAACTACCGACAAGAAGTAAGTAGTATATGTATTGGGATTTTATGTGCTTGTTTTAAACTCTATTCCCAATCCATTCCCATGTGCAAAGCATTTTTAAACGTCATTGCTGGTGTCCCTTTAAGATGAATTGCTGCAGAGTTAAAGTTACACTTAGTGAAATAAGCCACTAGCATTTTGGGAAATAGATGCAAAAATGTACATTTGTTTTACTGTTTGTACACACTTACTTGTTCCAAATTCTATTCCTCTTGCTTTTGTGTAAAGAAAGTAAATGAGAGTTCATTTGTCATTTCTTCTTTGGTCCTGGAAATCTGTCATTACAGAATTCAATACAGTACCTTTGAACTTTTAGAAACAATTTTAATTAATAAATTAAATTGAACAATAGTTAACTAATTTTAGATTTTGAAATGTCTTTTAAAAATGAACTTAAATCATACACTGTCAAAAATGCTATTACTGCATAATACTACTAACAGCATCAATGTTTTTCCTTGTATTTGGATGATAGAAAATTATAACCATTTTAATGAAGGTTTTGGCTTGCACATGAAAATATTCAGCTGCTTTTTAGTTCTGTTTTAAACTTGCCTAGATTTGCTACTTCCTTTTCTTAGCAATATAAAAAAAAGCAAAAAACACAAGCAAAACATGCAAAAAAAGTATAAACAAAAAGACGGAAGTGTTATCTCAGTTGAATTTACATGCCATTTTGTTATTTGCTTCATAGATACTGTATGTTGCATCTTTCAAAATATGTACACCATTTTTTTGTAGATTAAAATGTTTGAGAAATGCTTCTTAAGATTTGTTTCTAAGAAAAAGGTCCACAGAGGTTTGCAGAAAGTGACTTTCTCTGCATAGCCATACCTAAAGTCTTTGTTTTTGCATTATATCCCTCTGTAGGTTTCTGCGACATATTTATGGAATGAGAGGCCTCTAAAAATAATTAAACTCTTGCGTTCCTGTTTCCATAACACCTTACAGTTGCTATACATTGTTGAATGCTTCATCTATCGTTAAACATTAGTTGCCATTCCAAAGTTTTCTGTTTTTATAAAAGTATATTCCAGTTATGTCTTTTTATTCAAAAAAGTGTAATATCCAACATATGCATTCCCTCCTTCTTTCCCTGTCATACTGCTTAGGGATGTAAGATGAGCCTTACTAAGATTTAAAAGGTAATGAATCAAACATGGGGGTGGTAACAATTTGCTGCCATATAGGAGAGCTGGGATTCTTCCTTTTCAGCAGTAATTGTTTTAAGTCCTGTTAGGTTGAAAGATGAAGAAATATAAATATTTGAGTGAATATTTATTGAAGAAGCATTTTATTTGTAACATTTCTGTCCCATAAAGCTTCAACATTAAGACAGTATAGTTTTGCAGATGGGCAAGAAGCAATGAAAAGAAAAAGGGTATTCTTAGAATTTCAAAAGAAAAAATCAAGACTTTTTTCTCTAAGTTAGAACATGAACACAACTGTCAGCAAAATAACATGTTAGATCTGCAGGCTTTATCTGCCTTCATTTGAAGTGAACTTTATAATTTGCTAATTGATATGTCAGCTTTACATAAAGCTCTTATTTCACTTTGGCTGATATGACTTTAACATCACATGACAGCATTTTGTTTAATTCCTATATATTGTATTATACATTAGCAGATATTTTTGTCAGTAATTAATTTTTGCAAAAGCACCACTTTAATGCAGGGAGGAGAAATTATTTATATTCTGGTACATCACCCATCTTTTTTAGCTGTAGCCCACATTTCTGTTAATCTGCTAAAATGCTCATATAATGTTTGTATAGATCTACAGAAAGTGGATTGAGGCAAGCGTTCAGGACTTACAAAAACAGCAAATAGGATAATGAGACAAAATACACAATGAATGACTGAGAATACAACAACTGTGAGCCAAAGAATGGAAATGTTTTTCTTCAAATTTACTAGTAGTCTGTCTCAAAGAAGATTTTAGAAATAGTTTCAGAAGACTACTCTTGGGTGATGAAAATATCATTAACTTCTCATCTACTTCCTATACTATGTACTTTTAATATTAATTTCAAACTTTGGAAAGTTTCAATTAGCCTGTCTTATTTTGAGATTTATTTATTGAACCAGCATTTGGAGGATGTAGCAATGCTTTCTGATTAATATAGGAAATACATAGCATCATCCTGACAGATCTGACATGTTTCCTGAAGTTGCACTGAAGTCTTACAGGTAGCATGGGTTCTGGGCACTTGACAGGTGCTTTCAATGCTAAAGGGGATTCAGTTCATGCTGGCTGAGCTTTCCAGTGACAGCCTGATCAGTTTGCCACTTCTATGCCTTTGTGTCTGTAAACTGAAGGTCTTGGTAGTATACTTTGTTTTGCACTTAGATATATTTATGACTGATTGTCATAATGTGTGCTGCCTAAAAATAGTTATGTAGGTCTGGACAGTGCTAGTTCAGGATGCTGTAGGTGATAAACTGCACATGAATCAAGTGTCTTTACATCTTTACATGTGCACCTGTATAGCACAAACACAAAACCTTTGCTTTTAAACATTAAATTTGTTGCAGTAACACACCAGTCTTACACAAAGTTGTAGTGTTGTAAGGTTTGTTAAAGATGTTTCAAAGAAGATCAGGAAATCCTAATAAGGAAGTAACCAGAGATCATGGCCTTAAAATACAAAACAGAACAGAAAGCCAACACACAGCAGCTAACAAATCATCTTAAACACTTGTATTTCTATGAGTTTTTTTGGTGGTATTCCTGACTTGCCACTTTTCACAGGTGGGCACATGTAGTGTGTGCAGTTGCCATCCCAGAAGTCAGATTTGGTAATGTCACAGAACGTACACCGATAGACACTAGCAGAATACCTTTGCAAAGATTAAAATTGGTGAGTAGTATATTCATATATGCTTCATGTATTATTTTCTTTTAAGGTGTTCCAATATTTGAAATGTGTTAAAAATCTGAATTGTGATGATTATTGCTAGATACTGAACAGTAAACTATGTTTAAGGTAAGAAATAACTAGCTGGGGTTTTCTCCAAATGGGCTTGTTGAAATATAATGACAATTCATTAGCAGACTTTGGTATTTGATTGAAAAAAGTTTGAACCTGCCCTTCCACACAAGAATAACAAATTCAACCAGTGTCAACCATGAAAGTTTCAGTTTTAGAAATATATTAATGATGAAAGTGTTGAAACCCAAACAGAGTAGGAGTATCACACAGTACATGTTTGTGAGGTCTTTTTATTATGTATTTTGTGCCAAGGAATTATTTATGAAGATTAAAGGATGTATGATCAGTTTGTTACATGGTATTTCTATCATCTGTGCATTGAAAAATGTATGCCAAAAAGATCACACATTATACTGGATGAACAATACCCTGCTTCCTGGGAAATTTCAAAAGTTAGGGGAATACATAAATAAAAGTGCATCAGCTACTGAAAATTACATCTAGAAAATTACATCTGTTACATCTAGAATAACATTGTAATTCAAGACAGTTGCTGCACATGAGCAGAAGATATGTATAAATGCAATATAGACCATTTTCCTTGATGTGTTACACAATAATTACTTAATTTGTCAGCCTGTGCATCACTGTCATGTAATCTGATAGACAGTGATTAGCAGCCCTTTCAAAATCTTAGGGAAAAGATACCTTAAAATAAAAGATCTTTTTTTTTTTAATCTGTCCTGCAGTATTTCCGAAGTGGTTTTTGTTTTACCTGACCTTATACTTGTTAATTTTGAACCATTAATCTTTTAATTACATTTTCATCTCATTCGTTACTTTTTATCTTTTTAAGCTGAATTTCTAAATGTGGAGATGCAGCATTGAAGGGTTTAAATTGATAGCCTGTCCTTCAAATGGTAGTCTGTTCTAAATTTTTGCTTAGAATTTTAAAATGTTGTTTTCCGCGTCTTTTTAAACACATAAAACACATTTCTTAGGAGTATCTATAACTTATTATAAAAAAAGTGTTCTTCCTAATCTGAAGTATGGCACAGTAGTATGGTGCCAAAATTTGTGAAGTGACATAATTTACAGTTCATGTGTCATTTGTAGCTGAGAACTCTTTCTGCAATTCTTTCCTTCACTTAAGTTTTAATATTTGCATGGAATGAAAGTTGTGCTGAAGGACCTCAGCTGAATACAGTAGGGGCAGGGTACTTTATGACAGCTGTGAGTAGAGTGTTTCTACAAGTAGTGGACCAGCCTTACTGTGTGGATAAGAAGCACATAAACCTGGTTTGGCTCATTAAACCTTATGTTTCCAAGACTTAGTTTCTGACACATATTTAAAGTGAAATAGCTAGTTGTGTACTAATTTAAGGGAAGTAGGCAGTCTGACCATTTCAAAAGTTTCTGTAATAATTTAATGTCAATAGATGAACATAATACTGGTCCTTGGGTAGAACATAATAGTGGTCCTTGAGTAAAGAAGCAGAGAAAAAAATGTTTTAAAAGCACCCCAAGTCTGCCTGCTTTTAAATTTTGGATTTTGTTGCAAATACATTGCTGTATCTGATGGTTTTATATTGCTCTGTTTCACCATGTATACCCTAGCTAAACTAAGTCTCCTCAATAACATTAGTAGTATTCTGTATTTTTTATTTTTATTTTTTTAAATATTAAATTAGGTGGAATTTAGTGGATGCTTGATATTTTCTCTAAAGCCCTGTGTATTAGAAACTATGTGTAAATAATTTCTCATTTCCTGAAACATGGGGTTCCTAGTTCTCTAAAGAGGTGGCTTTCATTAGCCTTGTGTATATATGCCACATCATCCTCAAATCAAATGTGATCCTTACTTTGGTCTTTTCTTCCTGATGAAGGCACAGAATAACAGTTATGCTCTTATACCCACTGACACTAGGTTCTTAGCCATGGAGGAACCCCAGGAATTATATCCAAATTAACTCTGTTTCTTTCTCTAGGAATTCCCATCCCTTCTTGGCCCCCATTCTTATCTTACATTCATCCCCTTTATCATGGACATTGTACTTTGGAATAGAGAGCTGATACAATTTGTCTTCTTGTTAACTTCTGTAAAAGCATAATGAGTGATTCACACTTTGACTTTAAGTCTGGGAACCTGTGAGTAACTCATTTGGGCCTGTCTTCCCCTTTGAAATTGCAGGGATCACCTGTACTCTTCAGCAACCAACTCCTGATTCACAGCCATGCTGTTTGTTAAGTTAAGGGTATCTTTGTTCATCAGTCGTCATCATTCAAAGCTAGAGTGTCTTCATTGTATAAGCAAAGACAACGTTTGTACGTTGTTGTTATTTAGCTTTCATGAGCAATACAGTTTTTTAAAATACATTTTTGGGCCTATCGTTATAGTGCTCTTTATGTTAAAGCATGGAATAGCTAATGAATGTGGACATTTCCTACTATACCCATGTATCCCTTTTAACATTTGGGATGTAATATGTTGATTTGGATTAAATAAGCAGAAAACAATGGAAAATAAAATATAAAAGCGTAGATTACATTCTAGCATTCAACCAAAACAGAACTTGATCTTAAAATGTGGCAGTAAATAGTTAAAGTTATATTAAACTTCTCTCTTTCTATGGCCATCCTCCCCCATCCTCCCTCCTCTTCTCTTTTCCTCCTTCCCCCCTTCACAGAATCACAGAATCTTAGGGGTCGGAGGGGACCTCAAAAGATCATCTAGTCCAACCCCCTGCCAGAGCAGGGTCACCCAGAGCACATCACACAGGAACATGTCCAGGCGGGTTTTGAATGTCTCCAGTGAAGGAGACTCCACAGCCTCTCTGGGCAGCCTGTTCCAGGGCTCTGTCACTCTCACAGTAAAGAAGTTTTTTTTTCACGTCTCTCTCTCTGAAATAGTATGAAACCCAAATAAGCAGAACATCTACTTTCCTCAGAGATCTGTAGAGGCTGAGATGACATTTTGCTTAATGTAGCATCTACAAAGGAATAGAAAAGGAAATAAATAGTGTTTTAAAAAATTAAGAAACATCTGTGCAGACATGAACATACTGGTAGGCTGTTTTTTATTGCTTAGCAAGTGAGGATACTGGTTGCTGTTAAGTAGCTATAATTCAGTAGATATTCTGTGTTGGAATCAGTGTGTTTCCCCAATCTTTCCATTGTTAAATATTCAGTATATACCAATTTCCTCCAGAGCAAAAATGAGTGTTTGTATTATGCTTATAGTAGCTCATAATTTAAAGTAGTTTTATGCAACTGTTTCATGGTTACAACTTGAGTTTTTGTAGAATGCCAAATTATTTTCGTATTTCCTTATCCTTTTTTCAATGGGTTATGTGCATTCCATTATTGCTGAAAATGTACACGAAACAGTGAAATGTTCATTAAAAATGAGTTCTCTTGAAAAAAAATTCCTTAATGCTAGTGGATGAAAAAAGAATATTTTGTGCTTTGTCTTTTATAGGAGAATGTAAAAGAAAAGAATATTATACATGCTGTGTTGAAATAAGACAGGTTGTGTGATCTCCTACATTTTAGTGGTGTACACTTATAATACTGATACTAATTGTATTTTAATGTGAAAGCAAATGGCATTCCAGGCAACCTCAGTGTAGAGGGCATCCTGCAAAGGTGCTATAACCTATAGTTTCTTCACTTCACCTCTTTGTGATTATGCCTTTTCTCTCTATCTCTCTCTTTTTTCTTTTTTTTCTTTTTTCTTTTAAATGGGAAAATGAGATTGTCTCTTTTGTCAGAGTCAAGTTTCTTCTTTTATTTTATGTTCAGTATGGATGGCTGCAACTATCAGACACTCTGAGTTCAAATAGCCATGTGGAATGACAGGTTGTGACTAGCAAGCTAGGAAACTAGTTTGTTGAACTCATATGTTTATGCACAGTTGATAAAATGAAATGGCTGGAGGGACACACCTTGCCATCTCACAGATTTTGAAACAGTATTTTACGTAAACTGCTGTATGTGTAGCTGCTTTACAAACACTTAGTTCAGATGGCCTCTGTTCCAGTGGTCTCCACGTTTAACAGCAGACATATGAGTAAGTGTGAAAAAATACAGAAATGCCAACTCAAATACTGTTTAATCACAGTGAAAATGCTAGGAGCAGATAGAGGGGAGACAAAATTGGTTAGAAGTGATGGTGTGGAGCGGGATCACACAAAATTTGTCTAAACAGATATGCAGAGTTTCAGCTGGGAACAATTTGGAACAAATTGTGTGTGATTTGGAGGGAAGTTTAGTTTAGTTTCATCACACATGAATGAGTGTGATGTAAGCTTAGGTCCCAATACAGTTTAACAGGAGCTATCAGTTTACCGAAAGCAGATAAAGCGTAGGCTTCTAGCTGAGTTTAGCTGTATTTGTTTTATTTATTTATTTATTTTATTTTTGCCTTGTTCCATTTGTCCCTAAGTCTCCTAGAGAAGCTTGAAACTTCTTTTGAATACTTGTTTTCCTGGACTATTTATAAGCATGAGGCTTTGGGTCATAGAAGATGGACTGTGGGTTTCTGTGTTTGTCAAAGTCATTGATGAAACTCGCTTTTGCTTTGGGAAGGAAAAGCTTTTACCAAGTGCCTACGTAGCCTCTGATTTCAAAAGAGTGTTAATTACTCAGCTCTAATTATAAATATAAGCTATAGCTGCATAAAAAAGTCTCTGTAGATGACAGACTGACCCCTCAAACATAAACTCAGCCTTTAAAAGAAAGAATAAGTACTCCCTTGTCCTTCATTCTGTTTTAACAAACCTTAGGATGTAAAATAGAATTAAATAAAACCACTTACTATTATATGGCAAAGGAATCCTAGGCAACAGGAATATTGAGCCTAGTGTAGTTTACCCTTGTACGACATGTGACATAACAAGCAGTAGACATTGTATATGAGAGTGTTTAAATGTTTCATCTGTTAAAAAAGCAGCATTAAACAGGATCATTAGCATCTGATCCTTAACCTGTATATATCTAAGTTGTTACTCTAAAATCATAACACAAGAAGAATACATCCAAACTCAATAACAAAATATATTATCTGCTTTTGATATTTTTTTCTGTTTTAAAGTGCTTGAGCATTGGATTGACTGTTCTTACAGGCAAAACTGTACAGAGACATGCATGTAATACACCTTTGTTTCCTTATCTGTAATGTTTCCTATAATTTTTACATTTGAAATCCTTTTTCTTTAACAAGTAGAGGTAGAAATGAGTTCTGGAATAGCTGAAGTTGCCCTTAAGCTTTTGATGACCTCAAATTTGTATTTGACAAGAGAACAAAGTATAAGCACAAGTGTATTTGAAAATAATTTTGAAAATAAATTTACACTGTGATGATGACTGTTCTACGAGCCTTTCAATATCTGGCTAAAACCATGAAGTTCTTTTTAGGAGCCTATACACTTTAAAATTTGCACCTGAAGGCAAATAATAGTGAGCTTGAAAACCAAAGATTATAGTTTTGAAAGGTACATCAATTCTGAAAATACATGTGGAGTGCCACTGAAGAGTAGAATGAAAGCAAAAATGTGTATGAGCTTTTAAAAGAATGAGTCAATATTCTTGTGCCTGTCCTTCTGTTTTAGTGATAAGTGAAATCTAAAAAAGGATTAAAGACATTTGAGGACACTGCTTATCTTATGTATTCTAATTTGTAATGAAATTTATTTGTTAAACTAGAGGATAGTAGTGGAATTATTGCAAGTGTGTTTGTGAAAGAGTAAGAAAACATTTCCAGTGATGTATATAAGTGCTACTATGCATTTCTGGTAATACAAAGAGGTATTGATTACATGAAATCATGCATTAAATAACTCATTGCACACATTCACAGGCAATGGGAGCAAAAGAGGCAGCAATCTTGAGACAGACTTTAAAAAAAACAAAGAAAAAAAAGTTAAAGCAATGCGATAGTTGATTACTGCAATAAATGAGTTAAAAATGTAGTGGCTTGTTGGCATTGTGTACAAAATGCAATTCAATGTATATGCATTAGTGAGAATGTTTGTAAGGTTTTTGATAAGTATGTTGCAAGAATATACACTGCTTGCTGTATAGTTCTTACTCAGAATAGTTTGCTACAATGAGCACATCCTGTTGCAAATTTTCAAATTTAAGTCTTGTAGTGGTGACATACTATAAAATCTGAAAAATATTGAAAATGATGGATGCATGGGACTATAAAAACAGTCTGAAGACACGGACATGTCTACAATAATGAAATCAGAGTGTTTAAAATATTAACCAGTCCTCTGAGTTTCTTTTTCTTGCAAACAGAGAGGATTTTATGAGCAAGAAAATTTTTCCTATAAAAGTCCTTTGAATTTTTAAAAGTTATGAATGATTAATAGTGCACATTAAGATATGTAGGTCTGATAGAGTCAGGTTTATGCAATTCTTCTCTATACAACATGTATTTGTGTATAGGTGAGGTAATGTATGTGGGTACTTTTGGGCCCCCACACAAGTGGACAGTACTACAGCAAGTATGTAAGAAAGGTAACTCATAAGTTAAACAGGTAGATGTCCAGAGGTGAATGTCATTGAAGAGCTAAATTAAATACTGAGTTTTGAATTGAATAATACAGTTGAGAGTGAAGAATCATATAATTTCTTCGAGAATATTGTACATTGTCATGCATGGAGTAACTCAGAGCTCTTAATAATTTGATATCAGCAAAATAGCAACTGAATAACATGAGGATCACAAGTTACTAAATGGTTTTACTTCACATCAGTAAAAAAAAATAAATTAAAACATTCTACCTTTTTTAAAATTGCAAAACTGGCAAGTTTATTTACTTCTGTTTTGCCTTACATTTATATAAATCTCCTGATAAAGTTGTCAGAAGTGCTTGCAGGCTTTAAAGATCAGAATCCACTTTCAAAAATGGTTTAAGTGTTTGGGGACAATAATACTTTTTATCCAAAAGATCAAAAGGGCTTGTGATTGTATTTCATTCAAAGCTTAATTTTTTTAGTGGTAATCCTTTGAAACATCTTATTGAACTGATTAGGTAGCAGATCTTGTCAGGATCTCCTTCTATGATTATTAGTTTGAAATTTACACACTGTAATATTTAAAAAGTCACTTTATGCCTTAGGTTACCTTTCTGGGGTTGTGCTGACCCAGGTGCAGGACCTTGCACTTGGCCTTGTTGAACTTCATGAGGTTGGCATTGGCTCCCCTCTCCAGCCTGTCAAGATCACTCTGGATGGTGTCTCTTTTCTCTAGGGTGTCAACCACACCACAGATTACCAGTGAAAACTGAGGCAAAAAAGTTGTTGAGTGCATCATCTCTCTCTTTGTTGGTTGTCACTAGTTTGGGGGATGTACATTTTCTTTAATCTTCCTTTTCTGAGCAATGTACCTGTAGAAGTCCTTATTATTATTCTTTGGGTGCCTTGCCAAATCCAGATCCAGCTGGTCCTTAGCTTCTTCATCTCATCCCTACACATTTAGACGGTGTGCCTGTATCCTTCGCAGAATACATGTCCCTGGTTCCACTGCCTGTGTGTTTTTTCTTATGCTTCAGGAGGTTCTTAGTCATGCTGGTCTCCTGCCTTCCTTGCCTGATTGCTTACCTATGGAAGCTAAGAGCTCTTGTGCTCTAAGAAAGATCACCTTAAAAAGCTGCCAGCTCATTTCTCCTCAGGGATAAATCCCTGAGGGTAGTTTCCCAAGAGTTCCAATCCTGTAGTTCTCTGAACAACTGGAATTTCACTCTCCTAAAACTCAGGGTCTTGACTTTACTCTTCACTGGTCAATATCTCTTGAAACTGTGAATTCCACCAGGGCATGATCACTTCATCCAAGGCTGCTACTGACGTTGATCTCTCCAATAAGTTAGTCGATGTTGGTAACCAGCAGGTCCAGTAATGCGTCTCCTCTGGTTGGGCCTTCTGTCACCTGGGTTAGGAAATGGTACTCTGTGCTCTCCAGGAGTCTCCTGAATTACCTACAGCTTGCAGAGCTGCTTTTCCAGCAGATATCAGGGTGACTGAAGTCCCATAGCTGGATCAGAGCCTGCCAGTCTGATGCTTCCTGCAGTTGGAGTAAGAATGCTTCATCAGCAGGCTTTTCTCAATTGGGTGGCCAGTAATGAACACTAGCCGTGAGGTTTCCTTTGTTGGTCTGGCCTCCGATTTTTACCCATAACCTTGACCTGTTAATTGCTGCTTTTCAAAGACAGCCCTGTGCACTCAGTCAATTTTTTTACATAGAGAGAAATCTCTCAATGCCTCTTTCCTTATCTTTCCTGAACACTTTATAACCATTGATTTTAACGCTACAGTCATGACATTTTTCTTACCAGGCTTCAGCGACAACAATTACATCATAGCTTTCTAGCTGCGCAGTTGCTTCCAGCTCCTCCTGCTTTTTTTACTTAAGCTACATGCTGCTTTATGGATTTGATGTGTTTTAAGGATAGAATGATGAATAATTGCTAAATGAATTATTTGGACATATCTTAAAATAGTTGTAAACTCAGCTCAGTGAGAATGTTTATCTTTCAGAGGTTAAGCTTGGGTATTTTTACTTTAGGCCACTTTTTTCCTGTCATTTTCTTGTTTAAAGTTTTGTGTCACAAGGCATTGCTGTGGTGTTCCTAGGAAAATTATTGCCAGAGCTGTTCCCTGAACTTAGAAAGGTCCAGTTCAGATTTTAAGCTTGAGAACATGTATACATGAGCAGGTTTTAATTTTCCTTTAAGAAGCTGACTGCTATTTGAAATAATATTTGTAAGGAGCTGCTAAAGAAACTAGTGTGGTTAGTTGAGCAGCAAATTCTGGGGACTCAAAGTAGTTCGAGTTAATGTTCATTTTAAAGGGTAAAGAACAGTTGCTGAACTGCTGCCAGGAATTATCTCTTCCCATGAGTTGAAGTTGCTCTTTCTATGTGCACTTTCATAGAATCATAGGATGGTTAAAATTGGAAGGGACCTTAAAGATCATAAGGTTCCAACCTTCCTGCTATGAGCAGGTATACCAAGAAAAAGAATGAGGTACCTGTTTTTTAATAAGTTTTATTACTGTAAAAATGGCACATTCTTTTAGTGATCAATGATATGTCCCCCTTTGTTTACTTTTAACTTTGTGCACTTTTAACAGTCGTTTATTTCATTTTTGCTCTTTTATTATGCATCCCATTCTTATCAGAAGAATTGCCACAATTATGGAACTAGATATGAGTGCCTTCAATTACTCCAAATGACAGAGAACAGCTTTCTATCTCTGGAGGAGTGGCACGTCTACTATATACAAAGTGGTGCGAGATCGTTTGCTAGCCACATTCAGTATGTTTAACTGTGTCTTCAGGAATGGCTGTACATTGTTTTCATTACCAGCAAGCATTACATCTGTCTTGTCAGCTCTGAACTTTAGCAGCTTACTTATTCCTTGCACCTTATCACAGCAGGGCACTTGGCAAGCTGAGAGACTACACTGTCCAAGTCTGACAAATATAAGTCATAAATCGATGTCAACATCGTAATGATGGCACTGCAGCATACATTATCTTCCAATTTCTCCAGTAGCCTATATGTTAGAATGACACTGTATGACAGATAGTTCTCTTGGTGGAAAGCCAGTGTTACTGTCTGGTTTTTCAGCAGAAAAGGTGGGGTGTCTCAAGGTGCCAGAACAAAATCACACATAAATTTACATAAGATTCGTTATATGAGTAATGAGTATGTTAACTTCATATGGTGTGAAATTTAATTTTGTGAAACTGGGGAGACACAAGGGTGTATGAACACAAGTAGAGGCTGTCCCAAATAAACTAGATTTGAAAAACTGTATATTCATTGCTTTTTAGACATCAGAGCAATAGTAGGAAATGTGATTTTGTGCAAGTGTAACTCAACAGGGCTGTAAATAAAGACGCCATTGCCAATAGAATATTTGTTTTAAAGATTTAAGGTTAATACTCAGGCACTTTTAGTATTTTGCATGATGTGTCATTTTTGTCATCCCTTTAACAGAATTGTAGCTGTCTACCTTATCTTTCAGTGTTAAGTCAACATGCTAGCCATAGAAATAATGGCTGGAGGGAGTGAAACAAATAGAAAATTCTTATTTTAAGACTATCTACAAGTATCAGGTTTATAGTTTGTTGGTTTTCTTATACAATAGTATCAGTTCCTTAATGACGGAGGAACCAGAGTCTAATACCTCGGCAGCAGTTAATCGATTTTGGAACATCCAAAGCTCTTTCAAGTAATAAGACGTTTCCTATATTGCATATGTTGTTTTTTGGGGGACTCTTGTTTTTACACCGTCATGGAAGAGTATTTCTATCCCTGTGAGAGGTCTTTTCTTTTTCTAACTGAAATCTGTTTGCTGGCTGATTAATATTGCTACTATAGTACAACTTGCAGTGCAGACTGATGGTTATCAAAGCTGCCTATAATGTACATTTTCCAGTTCAGCATCAGAATTTTAAGACACACCATTTATCTGAGAAAGACTGTGGTCACTGTGAAGATTGCTTTTAGAGATAGGTGTTATGCAAGTCTGTTTTACCCTTAGGAATTTTCTGTTTGCAGTAATTCCATTACTTATTAGTAGTCATGGTAGAAAATTATCTCATGATAGCAAGTAGAAATTAGATAGCTTTGAAACAAAAATTGAAAATTTGCAACTTTCTGCTGAATGTGCCTTGTTAAGTTAATGGGAAGCATATGCTTGTAGAAGCTAAAAGTTTACTGTGTAATAATACAGACCTCCTTTCCCTAAGTTTTACTTTGAGTGTTTGTTTTCCCCCATGTAAGCTCACACATATAGTTGCCTTACTTTTACATGCATATACATGCACACATGTATTTTTATACATAGAGTAAAGGAAGCTTAAGAAAATAAAATTCCTTTGATAAATGTATTTGTCCAACTCACACAGAGGTGGGAGCAACTGTTTGACATGGAATTACATTATACTTTGTGGGTTTTTCTGAGATTTAGCGGATTACATGAGACTAGAAAGAGTTGATTAATTTGTATCCTTTGACTATACCAGTGCAGGTTATGGTTTGTTGTGGGTTTTTTGTTTGTTTGTTGTTTGTTTGGTTTGGCTTGGTTTGGTTTTGTGTCTTTTTTTTTAATGTTAGAGATACCTTACATGGCTATTTATAAAAGGAAGCTTGTTTTACTTAAATGATTGTTTCTAAAGTCAATGACAGCAGAAGACAAAGGCAGCCAGGAGGTTTTCTGCTACTGCATTGCTGTATTGATTTACTGTAAATGAATGACACAACCTTAACACTTTTTTTTTTTTTTTCCATTTATTGTGATTAGTTTGGGTTTTTTTAAGGGCTGTCTTTCAGCCAGTTTGGTGACAATGCCTGAGAATATAGAAAGTTTGGAAGGATCACTAATGTGTTACTTTAAAGTGGCAATAAACACTGCAAATCATTGTTCACTGGGTGATATTTGCAACTACTACTTTTTAAGACTTTCCTTCCTTGTTTATACAGTTGTGTAATTTTGACTAGCATGCAAGCAGGTGTCAGATAAAAACTTGCTTGCCAAACATTGTATAATTCAGAGCTTTGTGCTGTCTTAGACAGCTCCTAGTAAATTACAAACATTTGTTTAAAATTGCTAAATATATGTGATTCAGACCTATTTTGTAATACTTCTCAAAATAAGTGGAGCAAAATAAAAGCATAGGGATTACAAGAGTAGGTAAGTGACACAGAAGTAAGGGAGATATATTAGATATATATTGCTTGCTAGGAGATTACTTTCAATAGGAAGATTAAGACCAAAATTCTTGTCAAATTGAGTGTGATGAAGTGGTTAGTGAGAAGTCAATGGGATTATCGATAAGATTTGATAAACTTTCAATATATCTCAGCTGTAAGAAAGGGGGTTTTGTACAGCAAACTGATTTCTGATTTTCTCCCCATTTTTTTTGGTATTTAATTAAAGATCAGAAAGCAGGGATTGAGCCATCTCTCAATATGTAATCTTGAACTGTAGAGTGCTTTGTAAGCAAAGCAGCTAATGGCTAAATATTTTATACCTTTATCATTTGAAAGAAAAGAAAGATTTAAAGTGCAAGTGAAAGAAGATGCATATTTTAAAGCTATTGAGAGCACTGATTACTGCCCATGTAGTTCATTTGGAGGTCTGCTACATAATTTTAGTGTTTTAGTTGCTAATTTTTTTTCTGCAGTGCAGCAAAATCTAAGCATAAAATGTCTGTACCAAATTTTTTTTTTTGATTCTTAAATCAGCATCACAACTTGAACTACACAGGCAGTGGAAGCAGGGACAAGTATCCTGGGAAGAGTATAGGGATGTTGCCTGGTTGTGTAGGGACAAGGTCTGGAAGGCCAGGGTGCAGCTGGAGCTGAACTTGTCAAAGGATGTAAAGAAGAACAAGAAGGGCTTCAACAGGTATGTAAACCACAAAAGGAGGATTAAAGAAATTTGAAACCCCCTGATAAACAGAAGTGGTGAACTACTAACAACAGACAAGGAGAAAGGCTGAGATTATCTGCAACTTTTTGACTTAGTCTTCACTGGCAGCCTCTCTCCTCATGGCTCTCAAGTTGATGGCCCATAAGACAGAAATCAGGGACACAAAGTCCCTCCCAGCAAAGACAAGGTTTGTGACCATCTGAGGAACCTGAACAGTCCGTGAGACCTGATGAGGTGCATTCCAGGGATGCATTCCTAAGGGAATTGACTGATGTAGCTGCCAAGCCACTCTCCAGGATATTTGAAAAGTCATGGCAGTCAGGTGAAGTCCCAAGTGACTGGAAGAAGGGAAACATTACACCTAGTTTTCAGAAGGGCAGAAAGGAGGACCCTGGAAACTACTGACCTGTCAGCCTCACCCCTGTGCCTGGGAAGATCATGGAACAGATCCTACTAGAAGACATGCTAAGGCAGACGGAGGGCGGGGATGTGATTCAGGACAGCCGACATGGCTTTACTAGGAGAAAATCCTGCCTGACCATCTTATTGGCTTTTTACAGTGGAGTGACTGTATCACCCTCTGAGTGTTGCTTTCATACCCTGTTCAGTCTTTCTGTGCCATTATCCATGGGACAGCAAAATGCTCTCGTGGCCAGAAGGGCCAGTGGTGTCCTGGGGTGCATTAAGAAAAGTGTATCCAGCAGGTCTAGGGAGGTTCTCCTCCTCCCCCTCTACTCTGCCCTGGTGAGACCACACCTGGAGTACTGTATCCAGTGTTGGGTTCCCTGATTCAAAAGAGACAGGGTTCTACTGGAGAGAGTCTTTCCTGAAGAATCTGTTAAAATACTTCTTCTCTAAGAAGCTATATTAATTAATACTTATTTGAGACTGAAGAATATATAGCACATTGCTACTTTATAGCAAGAATAGTCTTATAGGAGGTATCATCTTTACTTGCAGTTCAGCAAAATAAATGTTTAATATTTACATCTGAAGGAGATTAAAACTGAGTATTTTGTAGTCTTCTAAAAGGGTAGTTGGGTTCATATTATAAATGAGGTATTTCAAATCTATTAAAACAAACACTAACAAAAAGACTGGAAATTGTACCCAAGTGACATGTTCACTACATTTTGTTCATTTCAATATCATTGTTTTGGTTTAGCAATGATACTAAAATAATTTAAAATTACTGGTAAAAAAACCTGAAAGACTGTAATTCACTTTTGTAGTTCAGCTAACACTGTGATTTAGTGTCAATACGATATTATATTTTATGTGATTCCGTGAAATCGCACGCAGTAGACATGTTGCTCTATTAGAGAAAAAGAGGTTTTTTTAGAGATTCTGAAATACCTGTTGCTTATACCCTTAGGCCATCATGGCTATATGTACTGGGTGTAGGTGTTAAAGATTTTGATAGCAGAGCAGGCTGTGGGTGAGCTCAGAGATAAGAGGCCAGGACCTGCCCTGTGAAGGACATAGCTCAGTTAAGATGGCTCTGATGGATCCAACAGAGGACACAGCTAATCCTAGCAGCCATGCTGATCATGCCTCTGGAAAACAGCTTTGGGAAAGGGGAAAACAACACTGCACAACATCTATGAGAGAGGAGAGAAAGAAAAAAATGTGTGAGAAACAAACCTGCAGACACCAAGGTTACAGAAGAAGGAAGGAAAAGAGGTGCTCTTGGTGCCAGAGCAGTGATTCCCCTCCAGCCTGTGAAGAAGACCATGTGAAACACATTGTCCCCCTGTGGTCCATGGAGAACCACAACAGAACAGATACCGACACAGCAGACCATGAAGGACCTCATTCCAGAGCAGGTGGTTCTGCCTTAAGGAAGCTGCAGCTTGTGGAGAGTCCAAGCAGGAGCAGGCTCCTGCAGGAACTGTTGCCTGCAGAAATGAGTCCACAGAAGAACAGGTTTTCTAGCAGGAAATGTGGCCCATGGGGTCATATGTAGTAGTCTCTCTGTGAAGACAAAGAAAAAAGGAGGAAGAAAAGCCCATGTAGATGACAACACTTACTGGCGCAGCTCATAGAAGATTGTATCCCATGGAAGAGACCCCATGCTGGAGTAAGGCAGAAGTGTGAGGAGGAAGCAGCGACAGAAAGGAGCTGCTGTGGACTGACCTCAATACTCCAATTCCCCATCCCCTTGCACTACATGGTGGTGGTGAGAGTGTTGTCCCAAAAGCAAGGTCCATGCTCTGGAGTGCAAGAATCCAATCCACACACAGATTCGAGATATTTGCTCTAATATCCAGTTCTGCCCAGAAAAGGGAGCAGGGTGGTATTCCACGAGCAAGCTCAGCTTCTTGAAACAAAATGCTACTTTTATAATGAAAAACATGAGAAAGAACATTATTTCTAACATTATTCTATCACTTGCGCATGACTGGTTAACTTATTCCTCACTTCCATTGAAAGTGGCAATGCTAAAAAATTTCAGTATGCATCCTCAATGAGTAGGGGGCTTTATATTGGTAGGGGCCCTTACAGCCTGTGGGAAGGTATTTTTGTATGCTAATAGCTCATTAATGATCTAGTAATATGGTGAATCCTGTTAGTCAATGTTTTCTACCAAGAGCTCAAGACTGTAACCAAGATAGATTGTGGGGAGTGCTCCTTTCCATCCCATTCATCTGTCTTGCAAGCCTGTCTCAAGGCTGGGCTTCGATGGGTTGGGACTTGGTTTTCTTTAATTGGAATCTGTTTTTTTTTTCTAGTTCTTGCTGTTTCACTGTTAGGAAAGCTCTATTTTTATTCTGTCTGTCCCTTTTGTTCTAGTTTACATTATTTTTTACCAAAAGCGATTTATTCCCCCAAATTTCCCTTATTTCAATTAATTACTGACACCAAGCGAAGGTAGGGGATCCAGGAATAAAAGAGTCAAGTTGAGCCTGGGAAGAAAACGAGTATATGGGGGAGGTGTTTTTAATTTTGTCTTTGTTTCTTACCATCCTACTCTGGTTTTTTTTGCAATAAATGAAAGTAGTTTTCCCCAATTTAAGTCTTTTTGCCCACTATTGTAATTGTTCAGGGATTTCCCTCACTTTACCTTGACCAACAAGCTTTTCCATCTTACTTTCTCCCCTGTCCTTTTAAGGGAGTGGCATGAGAGAGCAGCTGGGTAGGCATCTGACAGCCAGCAAAAGTCCACACACCATACTGAAGCAATGTACCACCTGTAGTCCACATGATTTATTAGACAGCAGTAAACTACGATGTGCGTTTTGTGAGGGAAGAGTTTTCAAAACCTGAGTACTGCAGTAATTTGATTATTTAGGTATGTATTTTAAAATTGGAAGGTCATATTCCTGGCCTGCCTACATGCTTCCTGTGTCTTTGTTCTTCCTTACTTTTCTTTCACTCTCTTGAAAGCTGGTATTATTATGCTGATTGTTATCTTCAGATTGAATACAAAGCTAAAGCATTAGCATTATTATGATTCATTACTTTGTATATATCCACTATACATATATTATTGTTACTATTCTCTTAAATGGAGATGGCTGTTTGCAATTATTTTAGTTTTGCACAGTAAAGTTTTCCCAGGTTCTTAGATTATTGCAATCCTTAAAATTCCATCAAGAAAGAAAAGGAGAACCTTCTGTGTGTAATGTAAAACATTTAGTAACAAAACCATTTAAAAATAGAGAGATCAGACAAGCCAGTCTGAAGGAGAACCTCATAAAAATGTATGGACATGAGTTACTGCTTCACTATAGTAATTTGGGCCCCTGAAGACAATCTATTAAAAAATTCTGTCTCAGTGCTGAGAAAAATGGATTTCAAGTCATAATTTGAAACTGAAATATGCAGTGAAGTAAACTGTGATGCCAGGCAGCAGTCACATTCAGCTTATTACTACTCCAAAATATCCCTTCTGATTTGTAAAGGACATTTATAATAGACCGCTGTTGTCATCTGAGAAGTGTGTTTACAATGTCCATGCAACTCACAGAAATCTTCAAAACCTCGATGATACTTAATAAGTGTAATTTGGTAGAATAATAGCTGTGTTGCCTTGGCTGTGAATTAAGACGATGGTTCTTAGGAATTGCATTCCTTTTTACCTAGAAAAATGAACTGTCCTTGATGATATAAATTGAACCTGCATACAAGTAGAATTCTCACAAATGTGAACCTGACATTCCCTCACAGCTAACCAGAAATTGGAATGTGATGCGTCTTATAGCTGTCTTGGCTTTACAAGAATTATTGCAGTATGATTCTAAAACTCTTCACTTGATCATCTGCATGATAATCCTAAATTGTCCAGTGTTCTGACCACCACATTTATGTGGTTTCCTTCCATTAGTGAAATCCTGAGTTTGAGCATCCCTCAGATTTCTTGGATTTGCCATGGAATTGAATGTGCAGTTGGCAGAGGTAATGCTGGAGAATTTTTCAGCTTCAACAGTCTGTGCAACCTATCTTACTGCATTATGTGAAACAAGTATTATCACTGTAGATAATTTTTGTGCCATTCAGTTCGTAATTCCCCGAGAGAATAATCATCTAATACAGTTTCAATTATTAGATGAGAGCAAAAGGCTTAATTGACTCCTGTTCAGCTGGGACTGATGACTCCTAACTTTCTAGAAGCTCAAGTGGTAGATTTACAAAAAATTCCTTAATTCCATAAATAAACTAGATTCACTGGTTGTTCTTTTTTTTCAAATAAAAAATAATTTTATGTGATCTAGATTTCCAGCAATGAACCAACATTTTAATAATGGTCACATGACTGTATTTCACACTTTGTTATTACAGGGCAGTTCCTTGTTAGTATAAGTGTAACTCTTTTTACATAATTGTTGTTTGTATTTGTAAAAGAAACCAGCAAAATAAAAGAAAGACAGCCAGTAAAATAATAGTATCAAATAATAAAAGAACATACCACAGATGAACCACAGAAGAGATATAAATATTGGAGTTACTGAAAATTCGTGGCACTATTCACAGAACATTCACCTTCAAATACTACACAAAATATAGCTTGTAACACTCAGCCCTGTCAGCATTACCAAAATTATTCTGAAAAGGTCATTTTGAAAGAATATTTTTTTAAATAACAATTTGGTGTTGTTTCAGTTAGGAATAACCTTTTGAAATTTTGACCTCAAGAGAGATCAAGGTCTTAGCTTGCAGGCCTCTTTGTGATAAGCATATCAGATATGCACTCCCTGGAAGCTCAGGTCGATGTGAGGGTAAGCACACACTGCTAAAAGACTTTTGTCTGCATTATAGTTCCTCTGTAGAGGCCTGGATGAGCACTAGCATTAGACTACCATGAGGAACTCCAAATGCTGAAGAACAGAGTGTAGGAGACCACATGAAGGACAGGTCCACCCAGGTGGTGGTACTGACACTTCTCTTGACTTGTTGATTCCCAAGATGAAGGGCTGGTTTCTGGGACAGGTGCATGCAGCATTAAGAGACAGAACTTAAAAAGAGCAAGCTGGGGGAGACCCCCTGCTCTTTACTGATGAATGTCTCAAACACTCACAGAAGCTCTTTCCTGAAATGAATCCTCTTGGAAAGGAGTGAACTGAAATAAAGGGGAGACTTTTGGGGAATACTAGAAGCCATTAATGTCCTGCAGAGGAACCTTGGGAGATAACAAGGGAAATACTGTGCCACAAGGCATGAAATCAACAAAACCTGCAATAACTGGTGAAAAGGTTAAGACAGCAGGGAGATATTGTGACCACCTACCCTTGGAAGTTCCTAAGAAACTCTCCATGACTAAGTGTGGGCAGGGAGAGCCAGGAAGTAAAGGACCCAAGGAATACCAGCTCTCTTCCTGGCGAAGTACAGGTGAGAAGAGCTGGGAAGTGACCTCTCAGCAATAAGCCAGGAAAAGTTCAAGCATTTGCAAAACATGGACAGATTTTTCAATGCTTCACTGCTGCTCTGTAAAGGTCCCAAGGGATGCCAACTCTCTATGTTATGAGTATGGGCCGGGACAGGCAGGAAGTAACCTCCCAGCAATAAGGTGGGGGAAGTCTGAGCAGTGGCAAGCCATGGAGTTCTGGGAAATCTCTGTGCTTGATTGCTCCCTGATTCTTGAAAAATTGAAGGAATATAGAGTGTGCCCTTCCCCACCGTGAATGGCACAGACTCAAAATAGCTGACATGATGTAAAGGTTATAGCAGATAGAATTACAACACTTAGGAAAAACAAAAAAATGTGACCAGGAAAAGTAAAAACCACAGTATGTGCTGTGCTAAGGGCAGCATTAGTAGCATCCCAGAAGAAAAATGAATGATGAAAAAGTTCACTCTTTGCAAGCTGTCAAAGAACTTGCATCACCGGGCAGGGCAGTGAGCCTCTCTGCTTGCTGAGTGTTAGTTTTACAGTATCTCACAGCCAAATGCAATGAACTCATAATCTCTGTTCCAATAGGACCAAACAAGATTTGTGTAAACTTCCTTATTGACATGGGGACACAAATGTACATGATTAGAAGAAAAACATCAGAAGACTTAAACATAAAGCCCAGTTGCAGGAAAGTGAGCTATGCAGGAATTGATGGGGTCACAAAAGAACGTCCCACAGCAAAAATTGCTTTGCGGCTGCCTGGCAAGTAGAAACTAGCCCACAGAGCTTTTTCAGCTTTCCCTTATGGTTGTCTATCAGTGTCACGTCAGTATTTAGCCTTAGAATTTACCTGCTTTGGGCTGTATTCTCAAGCAACAACTGCAAGAAACCCCTGGGCTCATGCTGAAGCATTGGTAGGTAATACTAATGTCTTAGGGTTTGACTTGCTGAGTGGTAGGCCATGGAAACTTCCCAATAATACATTTTGGTGTTTTGCCAGGAAGGGTGAAAGATCATGGGCAGACTTAGGTGTGATACGGGCTGATAAGAGTGCAATTAAAGTTACAGATTTGGTAAAGGTGTCTATGCCTCCACTGCTGTCAAAACTTAAAAATGTGAAGCAGTACCCTCTGCTGTCTTCTGCAAGTTCAGGCATTGACAGATTTGTAGCAGACTTTGAGGAAAGACTTATCACTCGCACACACTCTCCCTGTAATTCTCCTGTCTGGCAGGTTATAAGGCCAAATGGCCAGTGGCGGCTTACAGCTGATTACAGGCAACTAAATGCCAACATCACCTTTAACTGCTGAAGTGCCAAATATCTCAGAACTGGTAACTCACATTCAGGGTACATCCCACTCATGGGTAGCAACCCTACATGTAAAAGACTTGTTTTTTATTATTCCAATCTGAGAACCAACAAGTTCAAAATCAGTTTTCAAAATATTATCTCTAGGATTCTGATGCATCTTATTTGTGTCATTGCCTTTAGAGTGCCTCTTTTTATTAGGTTTAGCACCAGGAAACTTTTGAGAAGGTTTTCACAGTCTATGGACATGTAGAAAAGCCATATTTTTTCTCTAGAAAGAGCTCTGGAGCTCTTGGTGGGCTATGGTGGGCTGCCCCAAAAGGTGTCCAGTTTATTTCTGACTGTAAACCCATTGCTAAAACCAAAATTAGCTAATTTAATGTTCATATCTGCATGTTGCAGTAGACTTTCAGCAGTGTCTAGTTTTGAATATGTTTATCTTTTTCAAGATACCAAGAAGTGTGCTTACTTTTTAGCTGATGTTATCAGCCCCTCTTGGGCAGTAATATATGTTTTTGGATTATTGTTGTTGTGTTTGTTCTTCTATTATAAAGATTGATCTTATTTTCTTGTTTGTTTGGGGTTTTTTTCCTTCAATTCTGGCTGCTTGGGTTTGTTTTTTTTTGTTCACGTCTGTCATTCACCCTATACTGCACTTAGTCTAATTGCACAGTTCCATATCATACAGTCATAGAACTGTAGAATCATAGAATCATTTAGGTTGGAAAAGATCTTTAAGATTGTTGAGTTCAACCTTTAACCCTATTCTACCATGTTCACCCCTAAACCATATTTCCAAACACTACTTCTATGACTATATAGATGACTTTGTTGCGGACAGGATGGATCAGCAGACAAGATGTATATGCACAGATCAAGATTTATTACATGTAACATTGGGGTCTTAACTCTTTAAAGTGGGAGGCACAAGTACAGCAAAAGCGCAGGGAAATTGGGAGATCAGAACAGAAGCTGAAGTCTGAATGCAAAGGGTAGCTTAACAGTGAATTTTACTACTTATAGTTAGATCAAATAACAAAAGTTAACCATTAAAATGCTAGCAACTTACTTATTACCCAGTTTTATACTAGGCCTAGAACACTAATTATTAGTCTTAAAGAATTCTATATCTTTAAGCTTAATGATAAAAATTACTTAATGTTAAGTTTGCTAATAAAGATAGTGAAAGAGTTAGTATCTCTCACCCTTGCCAGGCCACAGCTGGGTGTCCCTGGGTGGATTGTAATTCTCAAGAATTAGTCTCTCTGGCAGGTATCCCTGCTGGAGGAGAGGAGGTCCAGCAACCTTCTGGGAAGGTGTACAGGAAATCCCCCTGATCAAAGATGGGACCAGGCTTTTATGGAATAAAGTGAATTGACTGCTGTCATCATTTAACCTTTTAACCATACCTGCAAAATCACTTACTGGACAAAGAAAGGAAAATAGTAGAAAAAAACATGAAGGCCCTGTTCTCACCAAGCAAAATCTTTTATTTATCTGCTAATTGTTAATTTGTCTCTGTTTCAGGCCTAGTTGTGGCTAGGTTGGGCTCCATGTTCTTCAACACCAGAGAGCAGCTGGTGTTATAAACATCAGCTTGGCCTTTCTTTGTAATTTTCAAGGTTGTTACCAACTCAAGAGTTTGGTAGGGCGTCTTTTCTCATGGGAATCTTTCCACTCCAGGCCTCGGCCTGCAAAACTGAGAGACAAGAGCATTTGAATCATAGAGGGAAACTGAGGCCAGCATCCTGAGTGATGGAGTGTCCTGCTACAGACTTTTAAACACATCCAGGAATGAGTGTTTTTTTGTCTGTTGTCTTTCAGAGTTGCCCAATCCCTATTTCTTTATGAAGATAATATAAATGTACTGTCTAAAATTTTTAAGAGCCCTGTTTTTTTTAAAGAATAGCATTTTACACTTAAGAGATAATGAACCCCTTCATATATGGTTTATATTCCATTCACACACTTACTGAATTTTTATTGTGCTGTTGTTTCTAGCAGTTTCCATTGAGTTTGCTTTCAAAACTGTCCATAGTGAAATGCTTCCTTTATTTTAAGAAGCTTGTAAATTTCATACTAGTGGTAAGAAAATGAAAAGGTAGATTGGTTCTTCAAACCATCAAATACAGTCAGTCATCCTTTAAAAAGAAGTTATATATATTGATGGATAAATTTTGCTTTTGTTTGATATTGCCATGTTATTGAAAATATAACTCTCTTAGCTCTATTACAGCGTGTTAATTAGAGATTTGAGCATGAAGTCAAAATCACTAGTCATAAAAACTGCCTCATTTAATAAGTCTGAGATCTCTTAATCCACATGTATTTCATGTCCTGTGAGGTGCTACAGTAGCATGATTGTAGAATAGAATTATGAGTTTTTTGAAGGTAGGACTATGAGAAAATACCATTGGATTTCTCTAAGAATTATATATCTTTGTAAGTTACATGTATTTCATACATTCTGTAATTAGTATGGTAAAGGAGAAAAATCCTGTTTAGCCTATTGCACAAACTCTTAGGAACAGCTTTGCTAGTTTCTGGCCATGCAAACATAAAAAATAAATTTAATTTACTGGGGGACACAGCACACAGAAGTCTGCTTTCCTCAAATTCACTTTGCAAGTCAGTAGCATATACATCAAATCAATGAACAACCAATTTTGAATAACAGCACTTCTCAAACCGGAGCATGTTGAGATAGAGGAGTTATTTGCATTGTATCATGTATCTAATGTGTCAATATCACAATTGCTTTATGTTGTGTCTAATTCTAAATGGCTCTTGCAAATTATTAGCCAGAGTAGGTAAATCTCTGTGTTTTGGAGGGAAGAAGAAGGGGAGGAATCAGAATGGAAACAGTAAGGGACTTCTGCTGAAATAGAATCATAGAATCATAGAATAAATTACAGAATCATAGAATCATAGAATAAATGACAGAATCATAGAATCATAGGGGTTGGAAGGGACCTCTGAAGATCATTGAGTCCAACACCCCTGCTGCAGCAGGAACACCTAGGACAGATCACACAGGAACGTGTCCAAAGGGGTCTTGAGAGTGTCCAGAGAAGGAGACTCCACAACTTCTCTGGGCAGACTGTTCCAGTGCTCTGTCACCCTCACAGTAAAGAAGTTCTTCCTCATGTTGAGGTGGAACTTTCTGTGTTGCAACTTGGTGCTATTTCCACTTGTTCTATCACAAAGCAACACTGAAAAAAGACTGGCCCATTCTTGACATCCAAACCTCAGATATTTATACACATGAATAACGTCCTCTCTTAAGTCTTCTTTTCTCAAGACTAAATAGCCCATGTCTCTTAGCCTTTCCTTGTATGACAGATGTTCCCTTAATCATCCTTATATCTCTCCATTGGTTCCTTTCCAGGATATCCCTGTACCTCTTGAACTGGGGCACCCAGAACCGGTAACAATACTCCAGATATGGCCTTACTAGGGCAG